>NC_073361.2:18817500-19131250 GCF_027580225.2 Misgurnus anguillicaudatus | reverse complement strand
GTTGTCCTGTGAAATTACAAGAACTGCACTCAGTTGATAGGTCATTGTATTAGCAACATGGGATTTGATTCCCAGAGAACACCAATACTTAAAATGTATAAATTGAATGCACTGCAAATAACCTTTGTATAAAAACGCCTGCCAAATGCATAATTAACCCGTGTGCATTGTTCAAATTTACTACCCTTTTGGTTGTTCGTGGATGAAAATGTCCACTAAATTAAACTGCTCTAAAATGTATCAGATGTATTTTTGCATAAATCTGTTAATCAACCTCAGTACTGATCAAAACTACCAATTTTTTATTAAAATTCCATGATTTTAACTCTTTAAATGCCAAGTTTATAAGTGATGTCACTGATTTGGGAAAAAACACAAAATGACAGATTTTCAATATAAAAAGTGTTTTTTTACCTTTTTCACAGTGTTGGGAATTAGTAAAAAGATAAATAAAAACATTGGCTTTGATGAATTTTTAGTTAATGAGATTTTAACTCGAATGGATAGTAAATTTGCCAATGATGTATTGTTGAGTTTTTGAAAATTCATTGAAAAAGCATTTTCCCAAAATATGTGTCAATACACGATTTGTCACCAAAAATCATTCAATTTGTTGAAACACATTTGTGGCCAAATTAAGACAAAAAACCCATGAAAATGTCCCCAACCACCCACAAGGGTTAAATGTAAATTTAAACACATACATAAGTCTACTATAGCCTACATATAAATACTGAATAAAAAATCTAAATAATTTTTAATAGAAAAATATGATATTTGATATTGTTTTACTTTGTTCTGAGAGTGTCTTTTCATTTAGCACTAATGATATCTGACTCCCAAGCAAAGAGTTATCTGAAATGTGGCAAATGCTCAACTGCAGTCTGTTCACTTATGCACAGTCAGTGTTTGCTCTGTTCGTCAGTGTCTGCCAAATTAAAATAGCTCAGGTAAATACAATCAGCAGAACCAAATAAACAATATTGCACAGTTATTGACTCTCGCATAGCACAAACTCCTCTGGAGAGTTAGAGAGGTTTGAGAAATTTTTAACGTCAATCATGATGAGTGGCAGCGGTGCTTCTTCATTGTTATCAGACACTGCCCTCTAGTGTTTAAATTATAACAGAAACCCGCTTAGGACGCAGATCAAAATGATATATGTATTCTAATATTTAATGGTTTCATTTCATGTTCTTGGCAGTAGGCTACTACAACGCACTAAACACAAGGTGGCGAAATCTGTTTATCCCTATTTTTTTACAGTCTGGTTTATCCTCGTGCAAGCGAATAATGCGTATTTAACGTAGTCTGGACAGTGTTTTCTTTTACGTTACCTAATGTAGAAACGTACGTTACCTAATGTAGAAACGTCAAACCATTTCCATTGTGACACTTGCACAATGTTTGGTCAGCGTCTACTAGCAGCGTTGCTAACTATTTTAAATTAAATATTGCCGTCTACCGATGACGCGCATGCTTATTAACATATTCATTCATGACGCCATCGCGTCGAATTTGCATACTGTCAATTGTACTTTTACATCTGTTTTGCTTCTCTCCTCCTTTTGTCCTTATATACTTTGTTTTAATACAGTAGAGTAAAGTGCAATGAAGCTTCCCTTACGAAAATTAACTCAGGTTTGCGCTTTTTGGGTTGGGGGGTAAACAAGTTGCAATGCGAAGTTGGCCACATTGTCAAATGATGAGTTTGCAACAAAATACCGCAGAGTTTGATTGGTTACGGACCTCTGACGTCACAACAAAAGATACAAGACGAAAATGTAACGGTTATTTCAGACATCATTGTTAATTTAATTTATATTTATAGCTGATTCTTCACTTGTTTCAATGTGGTAATACGATACTTTCAATGTGTGTATGCAATTTTGTCTTTTTAAAGAAGCCTGTATGATCTATTTAATTTCTCTGTGACAGATTATTAAACAACAAGAATAAATAAATAAAATAATTTAACACTGTATTTGGAACATGTCTGTACTGTTCTTAATGTGCAAACTTATCTGTGGTTATAATTAGAGATATATCTGCAAATAATCTGTACTGATAGTTTTAATAGTCATGGCTGATATATCCTGTCAATCAAAAGAGAAGAGGAAAATGCAATGCATTTAAGCTCTGTGTATAGAAAATGTAAAGAAACATCACTAGTTTGATTTTTAATATTAATGGTCAGTATATGAATGAATAACATTTATAAAATGTCATCTTCAGAATTTGGTTAATGCAAATTAACCACCCAACCCATCTGTATCGGCATCAGTAGATATCAGTCGGAATAATCTGGTATTATCTAGTTATAATATCTAGTTAATCTTCTGTGACAGTGGATCTTAACTTTCTTGACTTTCCATATCTACAAAAATTCTTGAAGCCCCCCTCAGAATTTTACAGAAGAAAATATTCTAGAGCTTGGTACAACAAGAAAGTATTTTCATAATAAAATTAACTAAGCATTTTTTTTTAATAATTTATAGTTATCTTGTTTTCCCCCAGTATATAAAGCCCAGTGTCTCCATTGACTTTCGTCAGTCTTTGTTGGATGTAAGATTTGGTTTCTGTGTCCTGTCCTGTTTATACCTGGATTACCTTGTTTCATGTTTTGATTTGAATACATTTCTGCACTACCTACTGAAAAATCCATGTAATAAGCTGGTAGCTGGTTTTAGCTGGGTTAAGGTGACAGTAGCTTATTTAAGTTGGTCCTCCCAGCTTGGCAAAGCTGGTCAAGCTGGTGGGTTAGCTGGTCTTCCAGCCTGACCAGCTAGGTCCAGCTAGACCAGCTTAAAAAGTGACCAAAACAGCTAGACCAGCTTGTTACACCAGCAATACCAGCTAAAACCAAGCTGGTAGACCAGCTAAAACCAACTCACAAGCTAGTCTTGGATCCTCTTACCAATGTTACAAATATGCACCAAAGCCACCAATACTTACAAGGTTGCTAAACACATGTGATTACTAACTGCACTCATATTGCTGACCAGGTGGCAGGTGTCTGTTGCTTTTGGGAGATGGAGGGGGACGAAAGAATCAAAGCAAAAGATTCTGTGTTAATTCTGTTAATTTTGTATAGTGCATCGTTTATTTTAAAATTAAAATCTTATGTATATATTTTCACTCTCTTTTTGTTAGCCTGTGAACAAAAATATATTTACTTGTCAATGGCAACAAAAGTGTTATATACAAAAGTATGGCCATGTCTCATACTTTCTTATCAGCTGAAAATAGTAAAATGTAGGAGCCTGTTCTTGACAGCTCAACTATATGAAAATAATTTCACGTAACTAAGCGTCACAAACAGCATTTTCCCTTCGGCTATTAACTGTAAGATGAGTCTTTGAAGAGTCAGTTCAGGATCACCCTCAGAAGCTATTACAGGTGTCTGAGATTAAATAACACAGGGTTACTATAGTTCCCAATTCCAAACAAATTTGATCACACCCATACATATGCCTACTCCAAAACACTTTTTCACACCCAACCTCCATAAATTTTTCATGCACCATATGGATTCTTCTGGAGGCCAAAAACAACGGTAAAAAATTGAGGTTTTATACAGTCATAGCTGACTAATATAATTTTAATTATAAACGATTTCATCGGACGCATGCGCGGTGTCACGGTTTCGCGTCGGGACGGATCTTAACTTCCGTTCTCTGTTTGTTCAATGGTCTGGCTATAATGGCTAAACTGAACTCTGGAACAAATACCTCGTCGAAAATAACAAATGTTTCGGTTTTCTAAAGATGAGGGGAGCCAACGATCATGGATCACCGCTATGTGGTTTGGCAGCCGATCTGTGGTTAGCTTAGTTTAGTCTTGATATGCCTCTTTCGCCAGCCAGCGCCAGGATTTTTCATGATTTTCACAAAAGTTTAATGTCTTCCAATTCAATTCAATTCAATTTTATTTATATAGCGCTTTTCACAATAGTTAATTGTTTCAAAGCAGCTTTACATTAATAGAAACAGTGAAAAGCACAGAAAAGCGACAGATAGCACAACATAATACACGATAGCATAAGCAGTTAAATTTGCTGCGGCTATGACTCAACATTATAAGCGAGCGTATTACTAATGTAATGTCTAGAAGAGGAAGCTATTAAGCCCAAGAAGGCTGCCTCCCCGGGTTAAAAAACCCCCTAGGATAAAAAAAAACCCCGGGCTTTTAGACGAGGAAATAAAAAAGTCCTAGGAGGGAAAAACCCTTGGGATATAAGCGGAGATTAAGCGGGTTCTGCCGGTGATCGTTGGTCAGGCATCAGCTGGGCATCACGTTGAAGGACGGCCAGTAAATCAGAGAAAATGTTCTTCTTTAAATATATAAACATACAATATATCAAACGAAAGAACAGACCCTCTGCTTTCAAACTAAAAAAAAATTAGTTTTATCCTACCTTCAGTAGTTTTATAAGTTACGGAACCATGTTGGATAATAGCGGTATTGCGGAATTGGCAGGGAAACGTTTCTCATAATTGACGGGTTAACTCAGCAATGGTGTTGAAAGATGTATGCTATAATTTATGCTTTAGCTATGAACTAATACTTGTTATTTATTTTGCTTGTTATCAGAAATAATCTAAGGGCTCTATTGTTATTATCTTTGCGGAAGTTTACCAGAAGTTACGTTTGTTCCACGAAAGCCTTTTGTTTATGTTGAAACTGTATATTAATGTATAAGTATAAACAACAAAGGCAACAAAAACTCAGGAATGTTGGAAGACATATTGAATTTTCAACATGGCAATTCTAAAATCTGGCAAAAAAGCATTCCCTTCACATCATGATTTTAAAATACAAGGCAATGACATTTGTACAAAAACTGAGATATTTTGAAGTCTCTATGATTTGATCCTTAGATCTTTTCACTTGTTTTATCATCTGTCAGATGAAACGAAGTCCAATTACTCTGAAAATGTAGCAGACCTTGCCTCAAAGCAGCACACAGGCACTATATGTATGTTTCCCTAATTCTGTTTGTATGGGCCAACAGAGGCTTTCATCTTCTGATGGTCAGCTAAGAAGATAATGACAGGAAGAGGAATTGGATGGATAGTCCTCTAGGAACTAAATTGTCTTTCCTCTCCACAGGTAATTGTGTGTAGGTTCTCAGGAGTTATTATTTTGATCCCCTCTCTCTCTCTCTCTCTCTCTCTCTCTCTCTCTCTCTCTCTCTCTCTCTCTCTCTCAAGATTAATAGGACAGAGATCTTAAGTAACAAATGTGCAGCCCTACAACAACGCCAAATGTCCCATAAATCAGCAAGCAAGGATGACATCTTTGTTCTTCACAACTGTGATGTCATCCCATTTTAGCTGTTTGGAGAAAACACATCAAATGTGTTTTCATTTGATTCTTTCTCATGGCTTTATAATCTTCACTGCAAAAAAATGTCTTTCTTACTTTTTTGTCTTGTTTTCAGTACAAATATCTAAAAATTCTTAAATTAAGATTATTTTTTTATGAGCAAAATGACCTAAGAAAATAAGTGTAGTTTTTAGACAAAAACAGAAAAATGTAAGAGAATTTGTGCTTAAAACAAGCAAATAAATCTGCGAATGGGGTAAGACTTTTATCCTTAAAGAAAAACACCACAGTTGTTCAATATTTTACTTGGTTCTTACCTACTCCAAACTAAAGTTTTATTTTGTGCCACCATACTTACTCGTGTAACTACTCATGTAACAGTCTTTAAATAGGGAAAACGTGGACGTGGCTTCTAAATTCATCCCTGTTTGGAGCCATAGGAATGAATGGGGCTAGGCTAAATGCTAACACATTTATGAGGCGCTGTACAAAGATTAAAAGTGCACGCATTGAAAAAAGATAGGTATGTATTAATTTGTTTTAAGTTGAGATAAGAACATAGTAAAATATTGAAAAAACTGTGGTGTTTTCCTTTAATCGCTTAATTCACTTGTACGCCATTGGCAGAAATTATGTTTTTTGAGGAAAACATTCCAGGATTTTTCTCATTTTAATGGGCTTTAATGGACACCAACACGTAACAGTTTTAATGCAGTTTAAAAATGCAGCTTCAACGGAGCTTCAAAGAACTCTAAATGATCCCAAACGAGGCATAAGGGTCTTATCTAGCGAAACGATTGTCATTTTTGACAAGAAAAATAAAAAATATGCACTTTTAACCCCCAACTTCTCGTCTATCTCCAGTCCTGTGACGCACCAGCGCGACCTCATGTAATACGTCATCACGTCAAGAGGTTACGTATGACGTATGCAAAACTCCGCCCCAGTGTTTACAAGTGTGGAGAAAGAGGACCGTTCCGACGTTGAATGTCGAATGATATTAATTAATGTCTTTGTGTCAGTTTATTGTTTAAAATGGTTTGCAAATGTGCACTTCATATATGTAACACGTGACCTTTCCAAGGCATTACGCAATTGCGTGAGGTCGCGCTGGCGCATTAAAACTGTTAAATGTTGGGGTCCATTCAAGTCCATTAAAATGAGAAAAATCTTGGAATGTTTTCCTCAAAAAACATTCTTTTCAATTGAAAAAAGAAAGACATCAACATTTTGAATGATATGGCGGTGAGTAAATTATCTGGATTTTTTTAAGAAAATTGACTAATCCTCGAAAACAAGACCAAAATACCAAGAAAGTCATTTTTTGTTCTGAGTAAGTAAACTCTTTTCCCCTTTAGCACCAAGGCTTCACATGCTGGTTTCTATTACATAATGACTTCACACTCTCTCTGTGACCCATATGCTGTATATGGCTGGCAATAAAAGTATGAAAAGATTTAAGGTCTCAACGGGTGAAGTCTGTGCAACATGTGTGTTATCTACCGCGGAGCAAAGGGATGAGAATCAAAGTTGTTAATAGACAGGCATTGATAATAATGCATGGTGTTAACATTCACCAAGGTCATAAGTTTGATTCACAGAGAATACGTGTGGTTGATTATAAATTGCAGGTACATTTGGTGTCCAAAGTCATTTATTTCCTGCTTTTTCAAATGGGTAATTTTTTGGTTATTCTTATAATTTGGTACTCATAGTCATGGATCACAAAATGTTATAGGCCATAACAATGTAATATTTTTTATAAAAAGTGTCTTATATAGCTGATATTCTGTCTGAATTAGTTCTGTTACTGTCAAACTCTGTTACCATGTTAGAGTAACAGGATGAAATATTTGCTGTCCCATTTAAACTGCGGTCCAAAACAAGGCTACATGGAGAGCTGCACAGAGTCCTTTTGAACTGCAAGCATTGAAGGTTGCTGGTGGCGCTGATGTTTTATTGGTTGTTCAAGGAGTGATCATTAAAAATGAGGTATTACTTCCAAACCTCCAGGCTTTAAAGAGCTGTGTACTTAGTCTGTGTTTTACTACCACAAAGCTGGAGGAGCAATTCAGCCGGCCTCCTACAGCATCCCCGCAATGTGACTCCTCAACAAGTCAGCTTCAGTCTCCCATTGACCATCCAACCTTTCTATTTACATTAACCCTTCTGGTGCCCACAAGCTCTGAACGTGATCCGCTATGGTTGGAAACCAAGTCATGAATATGCTACTGTATTTCAAACTGTCCATATTCCTCAGAAACACTTCAGGACTGTTTATCTTGAGTGCAAAGCTTAACCACTGAGGCTGTTGGCTAGGTATTGCATCACTTGTTGGAAAATTCGTAAATGGCTATTTTTGTTATTGCTTATATGCAGAAGTTTTATCATTCTTTGCACTGCAGTGCCTGACTGTATATAAGCTATATATTAATATATAAGGAACATATAATATAATATAATATAATATAATATAATATAATATAATATAATAT
Organism: Misgurnus anguillicaudatus; assembly: GCF_027580225.2. NCBI lineage: Eukaryota > Metazoa > Chordata > Actinopteri > Cypriniformes > Cobitidae > Misgurnus > Misgurnus anguillicaudatus. Next base: position 19,123,427 of record NC_073361.2, on the reverse strand, counting down.
AATATAATATAATATAATAAGGTATAGAGGACCTCTTCAAGTAACTGGGAAGATCAGTATAAAATTCAAGTGATTGTTAATTGCTAATCGCCTCCTTATGGATTAAATTAAAAGATGGCACAGCTATAAACCGAAGTGTAGGTTAGATCTAAAATAGGTCACAGTCACGCTTTTCATTGTCAGTTATAAAACAGATAATTCAGATTCTGAATGCTGATTGGTCTATAGCCTTGCTTTAATTATTAATTAAAAATGCATAGATTGAATGCACTTTGGATAAAAGCATCCCCCAAATGCATCAATGCAAATGTATTGACTATATCTTCTATTTTAATGATTTTACTTAATAGTTTAATTATATGTTATTCGTGACATGAATACGTGCATGCAATAAAACAGATAATAAGTCCACTTAAATAGCAATTATTCTGTTTAAGCACATCAGGTTCCCATGCAGCTCTTCTCCAAGGTCTTCATTTTCCACATTGGACCTGCTTCTCCGGGATCAGCTTTCCTGTCAGTGCCTGTCTGTAAGGGTAATTTGTTGCACAGTAATTGGGTGTAAAACAGGTGGTGGAGTGTTGACACAGGGGGAAGTATTTGAAAAATGTGCTGCTGCCATGCAATTACAAAAGCCTGTAGCCTGCTAGTTAAAGACCTTTAACCGCACCACAGGCTGATAAATACAGAATCAAATGAAGGAATGTTGAAACTACAACTAATAGGAGCCATCAAAAACTGGAGGATGCTACTCAAAAGAACTGTCAGTTATGATCTCTTATACATTTTTAACAACGAATGGATGAAATTAAAGAATAAGCATAATTTGTAACATTTTGATCTCAACCCTTAACCTAAGTATGGTCGGAGGGGCATGAATGATAACTCGGATCACGTTACTGGTTGTGGATGGGTTTGCCTACAATGACATCTAAAATTAAGCATGGGCCATATCTAGAGAAACTAACACTTTTGTTAGTAAGTAACTAGCCACCCGTAACATTTACATTAATGCATTTGCAGAAGCTTTTATCCAAAGCGACTTACAGTGCATTACAATGTAAATTTAGCATTAAAGGGGACATTTTACCAGACTTTTTAAAATATATCTTTGGTGTCCCCAGAGTACAAATGTGATGTTTTAGCTCAAAATACCCCATATATAATTTATTATAGCATGTTAAAATTGCCACTTTGTAGGTTTGAGCCAAGCGTGCCGCAAAAGCCCTGAAAAGTGAAACCAAAACGTCTTGATCGCCCCCCAGTGACTGGTCCCAGTATATGTCATAAAGCCCGCCTCCACATGTTATTCAATGGGACTTGAGACCAACTAAAAAATTTAATTACACTTCAATTATCTTTTTTCCGAAGCTGGTTTCTGTCTTTTACTGTAGTTTTATCACGCTGATGTACATTCAAATGTTTGTTTTTAAAATTGATTTGTGTTTAGTTAGTTATTTAATGATATAAAAACGGTGGTGTCACGTCATGATTGACAGCTGTGATATTGTGTGATTAGTGCTTTCTGCGAGAGCGAGGGCAGGGTCTTGATTTCGCTGTTTCACTTCCTGCTCACTACTGCGCAGGACTGGTCCCGAAATCGCTACTGCGCAGACTCAAGACCCAAAATGTCAGCCCCATATCGGGACACTGGCGGCTTCACTTTTCACCAATGAAAGAAAGCGAACAGGCGTCATCCATCTTTTTTTACAATCTATGGTTTGAGCAAATTTTTGGTTTTTATTTATTTTTGAGTGTGTCCTTTTAAATGCAAATGAGTTGATCTCTGCAATAAATGGCAGTGCTGTGGTTGGATAGTGCAGATTAAAGTGCGGTTTTATCCCCTTCTGACATCACATGGGGAGCCAAATTTCAATGAACTATTTTTTCACATGATTGCAAGAATGGTTCACCAAAACTAAGTTACTGGGTTGTTCTTTTACACATTTTCTAGTTTGATACAAGCACTGGGGATCCAATTATAGCACTTAAGCATTGAAAAAGTCTGATTTTCATAATATGTCCCCTTTAAAAGTCTATTACAAGTCATTTAAATAAAAACTGCCTAACTTTGCATTTTATTTGGCAGAGCATTGCGTTTCGACCACAAAGTATGTGGGTTCGATTCCTAGGGAACATCCCACGCAATATACCTTGTTTACATACTTGTAATGCACTGTAAGTCGCTGTGGATCAAAAGCGTATTCCAAATGACAAATATCAAAATGTCATATACAGAAAACCATACAATAAGATGCAAACAGAATCCATAGAAAAAAACTCACATGGAAAAAAGCATACATTGTATGCATCTTTTTTTTATATGCATCTTTATTTATATGCTTGAATATAGGGCATCAATTATTCTAGCATGGACATCACTTTTGGTTACCACTGTATACTATGTGCTGATAGCACAGCATTTTCAAGTAAACCTACCTGTATTGGTTTTATTGTTGTACTAATGAATTACAATATGTGTGCTTCATAAAACGTTTGAAAGCCTACTGTAAATTTATTCATTTATCAAATGTTTAAAAATATAAAGCCTTATATAAAGACATTTTGAATGGTGTGTTAACTAAATATGACACCCTGAAATAGTTTTATAAAGCACGATATCCATGGCATCAAATTATACTGCTGCTCTTAATAACATTTACTGCCTCCATTGATCTCACTCCAAACAGGGATTCAATTCCCAACCCCTGTGACACGTGACCATGCTTCCAAAAACTCTTGAAAAGACTCGGGATACCACCCGAATTCCCACATGAGTGATTTCACACCTCTACCTCAAGACATCGGACACGCAGAAGAGAAAGGCGTCACAGTTTTTACACTGCGACGATATCCATTTACTATCCATCGCAGCCTCTAAACTGCTGCAATATCACCGTAACTTATATAAATTTCTATGAGGTAAATAATATGGCATTGAGAATCAGAGGACAGTCGGGCAGTAATGTTTTACTCGGATGTTTTATCATTTTAAGCACCGCACTGTGTCCTGTCGGTGCTTATCTCTACAACAACCGCTATGCTGGGTAAGTGTTTCATTCATACCTTCACATTCATTCATTGGCGCTTGAAGATTTGAGGTGTCGTGGAGTGAGCGGCGCGCGGAGTTACTGATGATTCGCGAACGAATCGTTCTATCTGCGCCGTTCTTTTTAATGATTCATTCGAACCGATTCGGGAACCGTTTGGTAATAAAGCGTCTAAACGTTATTTAACTAAATTTACATAATATTTAGCCTGCAATTTCTCTTGGGGATTTTAAAATTAAAAAAGAGTCGTGGTTTTGATTTTGAATCTGTTTGTTGGAGAGAACCGTTTCGATAATATGAATCAGACTCACTGAGAATCCAGAGCGGAGAGACGAGGTGAGTAGACAGCTTTCAAAACATTTTGAAACATTCAAGTGCTCTCTCTAAATCGGATCACATGTCAATGTCGATTATTAACTATGACTATGTAAAAAACAGCAGATAGTTTGGTCAGTATGGGGTCACTAAATGTTTTTTTTTTCTTGAAGAGACAACACATTAACTTTTCCTTAATACGTATTTTTGTTCCTGAAATCCACCCTTCTGCTGGGATCAGAAAAATCCTACTTTTTGGGATCAAACAAATCTCAATCTTCCATATAGGAAAGTTTTGAACAACACAAAGTGATGATTTGATACAGATCAAAACCTAGATTAGATTTTGTAATCCAATCCAAATTCAATCTAATCTGATATCTGAAATGTTAATTATTCTGACCGTCATTATGAAAATATATAATATTATAGAGTATATTATAAAACTAGTATTAATGTTATTTGTTAATAATACAGTTTAAACACTGCTAACTATTTCTTTTATAAACCTCTTTTATGCTTTTCACTTTACCCTGCTGAAAAAACCAGCATGGACCAGCATGGGAATTATGCTGGTTTGATGCTGGTTAAGCTGGAGGTCACCAGCATACCGGCACCAAAACACAACATATGCTGGTCTTGCGGGTATGCTGTTTTTTTCAGCAGGGTAAGCTTCAATATTATTCCTACTTGCAAATTTGTGTATTATGCTTATTGTTAGCTCTTAAGACAAGATGTATAATATGTCCTTATTTTTAAGTCATTTTGGATAAAAGCATCTGCTAAGTGTAAATGTATATGTTGTAATAATAATGTATTAGGTTTACTATGGAGAGCATAAAAACAGACAAAAATAATACTATGCACCACATAAAGAAAATGCAGTGTGGCCAGAAATCAAGGAAAAACACAGAAACACATACTGTACGACAATTTTGGTAGATCAACGTAAAGGAAAGAAACAGATCATTAATGAGATATGTGAGAGTAGGAAAGAAAAGAAAGAGGAAAATTCTTCAGAGTTTTTCCAGAGTTTAAGAAAGCACTTTTCACTTAATACCTAAACATATATTTCATCAGTAATGTGCAAATGTAAAGTTTGAGCTATGTTTATAACTTACATTTGTTCATTCATATCCATGTGTTTGAATTTTTAAAAACATTTCACAAAGAGGTGAAAACACTTGTTTCATACTTGTCGGGAAGCCATATAAATGCACACGGTCAGAGGGAGGACTAATAAAAATATAGGCCTGTCGGCCACAAACCAGAAAGTGTAATGGAGCAATAAAAGCCCAGCCCATTCCTGTGGTCGTCTGAGATATCACAATTTACAGACTGATAATATCACAGTTTCTTTTTAGTGATATTTTAGAGGGGGAACATAATGACACTTCATTCAATCAGGCCATTGCAAGTGTTTCTGCGAGGCAGGATTAGGATTCTTATCAAAAGAAAAGCTTCAAAACATCCTAGTTATTTATGGCTCATAATAAAAACTCTGATGTTGTCTTAAGATTTATTTGGAGAACTTCCTGTCTTTAGGTCACTTTGATATGGGTGGTTGATATAGTGTTTTTTTGTCAATCATGCATAAAGTAGACAAATTATGTTTAACCTAAATAAATAATGAATGATCATGCACTTTTTACTTATCAGCATAAACACCAAGCATGTACTCATGCTTAAATGTCCACCTTAGTTATTTGTGTCTTTTACAAGTGCTATAAATTCCTTTCACAGGGTCGGTCATTGTGCTTCTCCATCCTATCAAATGTATTCCTTACATGGGGCTATAAAACACAACAATTAACACCTTAATGTATTTGAGGGTGTGAAGCTTGGTGCGTTTTAACCCAGCTTAGCCAAGAGGCACAACCTCATAACCTCACACGTTCACACACACAAATGCCAGGCTTGTCATTAATGTGTGAGTCAGTTGTCATCTGGTGTTATTCAGAAAAGCCTTAGATGTTTAATTAGTTTAATACCAATCTGTATATTTCTATAGCCATGTCACATATAATATGTATTAAAATGGCTGTGTACTTGTTGCCTCGCTGCCTCATGAGGCAATGACCTCGGCGGCATGAAGGCAGCTCCAGGAAATGCATTCGGACAGCTTTTATAGGCTGCGTATCGGAATTCTGTTTAAATATAAATAGAGAGCGCCTTCGTGATAATTAATCCCATATTTGAAAACTATAAAACTAATTTCTCGGTTAAAAATGCAATCAAAAGGTGTAAAAAGTGAAAATCAAACCTTATTTACACTAAATTTGTATTTCAGATGCTTTCTTGGCCACCATTATATCGAACTCGATCAGACTCGACTAATCACATTCCCAGCGCACGCCCACACATAGCATTGTGGGACAAGATTTCGGAATTGCCGCGTCCGAAAACTCTAAAATTCCAAAGCAGGAAGGCATCAAGACATGTCCAAATCCAATGTTTGTTCACTTCCTGACTCCTGAGATACTGCCATTGTCAAGGCCCTGGGAAGTTTTTGAAAATATACATGCATAGATACAGGTCTTTGAAAGTGCTTGAATCTATTTTATGTAAGAAGATTTTTTGGATTTTTGGAAAAAATCCATATTATTCCCTGTGTAGTGTAGGATAATATCATAACATTTCTAGCCTTTTAAGCACATGTGCTAAACTGTTCGCTTTAAATGCTTATATCTTCTATATGCGATTGTTCATTTATATACCAAAATGCTTTTTTGCATAATTGTGTTTCACACATGAACATCTCGGGTTACGTATGTAACTGTTGTTCCCTGAGAAGGGAATGAGACGCTGCGTCTCCCATGCCATATTTCCTGCGTCCATGTAATGCCGTCTTTGGCAATATTTCAGATAGCGATACTTCCTGGCTCCCGCGTCACCCTGTCTTTGTCGTAAAGCCTCACTATTGAATTTGATATACACAGATTCAGACGCACTTACCCCTGCAGTGACGCAGCGCGAGTTCCCTCCAAAGGGAACTGTAACAATATATCTTAAAAGGTAACATGATGTAACCTTGCTCTTACTTGAAATGTGTCCCCACATTTAGTCCTTGAATTTGAGGGTATTGGACCTGGAAAGTCCTTGAAAGGTCCTTGAATTTGAAGTTAACTAAGGTGTGGAAACCCACTTTTTTACACCTTTTAATTGCATTGCTAGTGAGAAATTAGTATTTCAAATATGTAATTAGTTGTCACAATGGCGCTCTCTATTTATATTTCAAACACGCTCCCTATGAAGTGTGTCTGAAAATGTTTCCCTGAGTTGCTTTCATGCCTACAAAGTCATTGCCTCATGAGGCAGCGAGGCAACAAGTCACTTCTTTAGTTTTCGGACGCAGCCACTGTATTCGGACGTGCCTTGGCTTGATGCCGTCCTGCCTTGGCCATTCTGGACACAGACAATATGTATAAAATAAAGTTTACAGTTGACTCTAACTTTAGAGTTGTATTACCTCTGTACATTTAAAAAAAGCATTCGTTGTTAACTTTTGGACCTATTTTTCCAAATGCCTCACACCCGTACATTCTTCCGCTGAGAGCGTAAATAATAGACACTCCAACCTAGGTGGTGGCGCTAATCCGCCATTGCCAATTGCAAGAATAGAAACAGAGTTCCCGGCGCGGAGTAATACCGTACCTCACAGCACATCTAATACAAGTCAATGGAGTTTTCAAAAACTACGATAAAACCTGTTGGAATGCGTATTTTGCAGCATTTTTGTGTGAGCATATCAGTGAACACCCCTGACCACTCGCTGAGTTTCACGTCTTTGTAAACGAAAGTTTAATTCATTTTAGAAAGGATTGTTCCAGTGCACCTATAAACCCATTGTAGAGGTGTGAAGTGAAACACAAACACCCGAAAATTCTCGGGGCAGCCGCATATGTCGAAATTTCAGTCAAAACCGTTCTATTTCACCATAAACAATCTGAAAACAGGGCTTTAAGTGTAAAATACCGAACTTGTCCTTTAAATATTTAAGCAAAATGTAACATTTTCAGTCCCATTAATGTCAGTCATCTTACTGTATATGATCAGCCAAGTTTGCTTTGATGTGAATTAGAGCTCGTACCCTCGAGCAGGGGAGGGTTTTTGTGATCAGAGCAGATATTGCATGACAGCACACAATAAAGATTCTGCGGGAAATATCATCCAAGACATAAAATACCAGCTTGACATTACGGGTGTGGCGTCAAGCGCAATTTCCTCTGCCTTTACCATTAGCGGGATATGACTTTTGAGGCTCTCTTTTATCAAGACAATGCTGGCATGGAGTCGCTGCGCACGATTACACCGCAAAAGGGAAAATGTTACCTGAAGCGCTTGCGTCACGTGCATCTTAAAGTAGCAGGAAGCTTTTAATGATGTAATGAGGTCATCTTTGTTTCGTTTCACAGAAAACAACCTTTGTAGAGAGGCATTAGTTTCTCACCTACAGTAGCTCAATTTAACAGCTGTCACTTGCAAGCTTCATTGCACATTAATACATAATGTGAATGATAAAGCCCAGAAATAATCATTTTAATGGTGGCTGCTAAGACAAATATCATTATAGGTCATATTTAGGGTTACAAAGAAGGCATTACACTGGAGAAATTAACTTGTCCTCATATAAGATGTACATATACTGTATACTATACATTAGAGTTGGGATCTAAGCCATTTTATGGCGCCAGGATTTCATAGAGACCTATAGGTCGGCAACCACACAAGGTTTTCTTTAGAAAATGTTGTTTATTATTAAACCTGTGTTGTAAATTTGGTCGACCAGCAATGGTCTTTAAAAAATGCTGGGTTATTTTTAACTCAGTGTTGGGTCACAATGAGACGAATTTTACCTATGCTGGGTTGCAGTGGTGGCCGGTGACTTCTTTTTTCGATGGCGCTCGATGCAAAGTTCGTCACAACATGTATGTAGCCCGTCGTGTGTGTGGTTCGTAATTTCAAAACATGTGTTCTGCGCGTAGAGTGATCATATGTGCATCACATGTCTTGTCAAAATAAGTGCCTGCTGCAGACGCGTCTTAAAGGTGCATTGTGCAACTTTTATAAGGATTTTTGACAGAAATGCAATTTAAAACTATATTTTCAGTGGTGTATAAAGACCTTTACTATGAACCATTATGTTTTTATTACCTTAGAAGAGACATTTTTATCTACATACACCGAGGGTCCCCTTATATGGAAGTCGCCATTTTGTGCCGCCATGTTTTTACAGAAGCCCTAAACTGACAAACTTTTTTTACCAAGTTGTCTTCGAAGATGACATGTTTGTCTGGAGGCGGCTACCGTAGCTTCTCTATGCATTTCGGTGAACAGTGAATTGAAACGTTGGTTGAAATTCGTAACTTCACCATTAGATGCCACTAAAATGTATACACTGCACCTTTAATGGTTTATGATAAAAGAAACACTCGCGTTTGCCAGATACTCGCACAATGTCATGCGTAATCAGAGTTTACTGTTAAGGGAGTGTCTTGCGTGTATTTTGTGAACGTGAGCGTCTCTTTTATCATAAACGGTTTTGACGCGTGTGCAGCAGGCACTTATTTTGACAAAACACGTGATGCACATGGTTCACATGGTGCAACAAACACATATTTTGAAAACACAGGAAACACACATGACACTCCCAACACTGAATTTGTGCCCCTCGGATGAGCAGACACGGGCCGCCACTGCTGGGTTGTTTTAACCCAAAATGCTGGGTTGTTTTAACCTAATGTTGGGTCAAATATTAATATTTTTGAGTTTATTTAACCCAGAGGTTGGGTTTGTTTTTGAAATAACCCCAAAAAATGTACAGTGATGAAGTTAGTGCTGGTTAGGAAGCATCGACAAAAAGGACGGATATCTTTATGAACAAAATTCCTACCATTGCGATACTCAGATTTATGCTTTGAATGGGTCATACAAATAAAGTTGGTTATATATTATTCAAATCATCACTGTATTTTATATGCTGTTTGTAAAATAAAATCAAATAGTAATGCTGTGTCAAAGATAAATGTCTGTTTCTTGGATTTAGTTTGAACTTTGCTTTACTCCTTCGCCAGTGCAATTACATTAGTTGTTTACATTAATTATTAATTAATTGTACATTAATTGTAATCCTTAATTTTTGCAGTGATCAAGTGTTCAGAATAAACCCTATAAACAACACAGAGGTTCAAGCAGTCAAACAGCTTCTCCACAACCTGACGGTAAGTTCATCTATCTATTCAAAATGGGTACGAAAGCTGTAACTAGGGTGGTACCCTTTCAAAAACTACACCTTTGTATCTAAAAGAGTGCATATTGGTACCTCAAAGGTACCAGTAGAAGGTACCACGTTTTTTGCACATGCACAATGTACAGACAGTATATATTAGTATACACTTTTAATTACCATAAAGTATGGCAATTAAATATGGTAATTATTCAATAATACTGAGTATTATCATCGTATACCATCGCTGTACTGTGGTATTGGCACAGTCATTTTATGTAAGGGGTGTCTAGTGTAACAAACCATGTGTAAAATGATCTGTTTAGCACATCATCTCCAACTGTGCCATGTTGATTTTAACACAGCTGGGTGTGGAGACCCCCCAAAATTGGGGTCATGCGACTAATGGAGAGTTTTTAAACTCTGTATGCCCTCTCATGTGACCGCCTGCAAGCTATTATATCAATTTAGTCATTGATAGGATAGTGTTACACTTGGCCACTTTCTCTTTCTGTTGAAATAAGCCTTTATAACTGTGGCCTAAAGTGGGACTACACTTTAAATTGTAGTCCTATCTATCTACATGAAGACATATTGTGGGCTATTGTTTTTATGTAAAAATCATTTCACTTGCTAGTGGGAGGAGGGCGAATTAAAAAACTCATCAGCTTGACTCATGATTATTTATTGGGAAAGGCTTCTGCTCGGTCTGTTATTGTGGCCACCACAATGCTTTCTTTTTTAGGACATTATATTATATTGTTTATTTAAGAAGTTTAATTCAAAATATTCTGATCCTGTTAAAGCTGAACTTAAAGCATGAAAATAAAACATTGCAGTAAACAAGTGTAACTCAGTCCTCATAGGGTTGTGCTGGTGCACAGACGGGCACTTTGAATAGCTATACTCTTTGTTTTTCTGCTAAATGGGCCAGTTGTTGTAGCCAAAGTCAATAGCGTGGTGACTTGTTGGCAGACGTACAGAGCAGACAGATCATGCAGATCTAAGGTTATGCTTCAGGGCATGCTATCTGGGCTACTACAAAGACTCCTCCAGTGAAACGCAGATTATGTTGGCCTGTAATGCTTGAACATGTAAAATATTAAGTAACACTTTACAAATGATATTTTTTTTTATTAACATTAGATAATGCATTAGCTCAAAGTATTAAAGTTATATGATCTAACAATGAAAAAAAACATTTATTAATATAATTCAGCATTTATATTCACCCATAAATGTTTATTTTAGCATTTGCTAATACATTTTTTTAATCAAAAGTTGCTTTTTAAATATTTTCAAGATAAAATTATTTCTTGTTTTATAGCTCTATACTGTAAGTCATTCTCTCGGGAATTTTAGGAGAATCTTTCAAAATAAAAGTGCTACAGAAGGTACTTTGTCACAGTTCATACTATTCAGTCAAAGGTTCTTAAATAATCATTTTTTTACCTTTTCATAATCTAAAGAACCTCATTCCACTGCAAACAACCTTGAAAGCTTCTTTATGGAACCTTACCACAAAAATGGCTCTTATATGGTTCCATTACTTTTATTTAAAGGTGCAGTGTGTACATTTTGGGAGGATGCAACATAATATCCATAACTTGTTTTCAGTGGTGTATGAAGACCTTACATGAACCGCTATGTTATGAGCCATTTCTATCCATGGTTCCCCTTACATGGAAAGTCACCATTTTGCGTCGGCACAGGACAAAGATGACGGCATTTTTGTCCTGTGGCGGCTACCATAGCTTCTTTATGGCTGGATTTACCTGCAAATGATGGCCAATTCCAATTTGTTGCCTGTATCCATTTTTTTTTGCCGACCCGCTTACATCATCTTTTACAAGCGAGTCGTATCCAATATCAGCATTTACACTAAACACTTGGCAAAAAACAATTCAAAGTAGACATACTGATCCGGAACAGCTTAAAGGTGGTGTGTGTAAATTTTAGCGGCATCTAGTGGGATTGTAATATTGCAACCAACAGCTTACCCCTAAATGTTAAAACTGGGTTAGCTGTTGGTTGCAATATCTGTGCCGCCACAGGACAAGCAGAACGAAATGCGATCTGTAAAACAGTTTGTCCATTTAGGGCTACTGTAGAAACATGACGGCAACTTTCATGTAAGGGGACCCGCGGTATATGGAGATAAAACGGTTCATTCTAAGGTAATAAAAACAATACAGTTCATTATGTAAGGTCTTCATACACCACTGATAATATAGTTATGTGTATTATATTGCATTTCTGTAAAGGGATCCTTCGAAAGTTACACAATACACCTTTAAACCGTAGAAAAAGTAAAATCTCGCGATATGTAATGGACACAGACAAAATTATTTTACAACATTATAGAGCTTTATTTCAGTAACAAGACATAAAACTTAAACATTACTCCACTAAGTGGAGCCATCGCCCTCGTTGCGCTGCTAAGAAGAGTCATGTTATTGTGGGTGGTGTCCACATGAGTGGCTGCAATTCGTAATTTCACCTCTAGATGCCGCTACAGTGTACTCACTGCACCTTTAATATTGTACTAATGCAAAGCTTAAAAACAGCTAAAACAGCAATTCGTTGCACTCGATTGTTACTTCAGATCAGGATAAGTTAAATGTAAGTGAACCGAATAGTTGACAAGAAGTTTTATGATCTGCAGGTGGATCTTTGGCAGCCCAACAGTGCATCGTTGATTCGAGAGAACAGCTCAGTAGACGTTCATGTGGGTCGAAACAAGACACAATGGTTGAAGAGACATCTTCACCAGGCACACATCAACTATGAGTATGCATTTATCTTCTTTCTGTGGACTTTAAAGGGGACATTTGTAAGATTATTTTAAAGCACACTAAAGAAATTCTGCTCTTTGCTCCCCCTACAGGTTAGAAGCGTAATTGTCTATTACCACTGTCGTAAATACTGCAGCATAGCTGGCTCCGATTGGATTGTAGGTCTGCCGTAAAGCAAGTTTTTGTAGTTTTCACTTGAACTACAGGACCGCGACCCGAAGGTTGGAAACTTCTTTATTGCGGTTTTGGCCAATAGATGGCTGCAAAGCGAATGTGAAAGTGCCGTTTACCCTGTTTCGGGTGGATGAGCGACTGAAACTTTTTTGGAAACGTTATTTTAAGGTAAAAAAAAACTCTTTGGTGTTGCTTTAAGATGTAAAATAAATCTTTGGTGTCCCCAGAGAACATATGTGAAGTTTTAGCTCAAAATACTATATAGATAATTTACTATAACACGTTAAATTACCTATTTTTTCACATGCTTGCAAAGAATAGTTAACCAAAACTAAGTTACTAGGTTGTTCTTTTTCACATTTGCTATGTTAGAAGCACTGGGGACCCAATTATAGAACTTAAACATGGACAACGTCAGATTTTCATGATATTTAATTAGTGCAAACTTTCTGCAGCTTTTTTCAGAAGACAAGCTTCAGTTCACTACTCAAATCCCAATGAATTTGATTTGCATGTGCAGAAGGTTCAGAAAACGGAAAGTTTGATTCGAAGTACTCATTCTAGCACACTTTCCATCAGTCAACCAAAATCACGAGTAACAATGTAATTCATCTCACATGCCGCTGCCAGAAACACTTTCTTTGTCAACGATTTCCCCAGGCGGGCCTTTTCTTACCCTCCTTTTATTCCTTCTCTATTTCTCATAGCTTTCTAAACAGACTTGGCATGCTGATGTATTTGAGCGTCTTTACAGGCAAAATTGTTTCCTCACACAATTCTGGGTAATGAGATGGTTTGAGAGAAAAATGTACGTGCCTTCTGTTTTGTTTACACTTGTTTGAAAGACTCCATCTAATTTTGGCTCGGTCCTGATAGATAGATTGTTGATTTCTAATCTTTCCTCTATAACCCACGAAATAGGGAAAGTTGGGGTTTAGTTTTGTTTTTTGTCTGTTATTGCTTTGCTCAGTTCGTGACTGGTAACTCAGATTTGGAGATATATGAGTCTAACCTTGAACTGGGCTCTTTTGTGAGAAAGGTTCATTTTTGTTGCCAACACTTGAGTAAGGGGTAAAGTCCAATTTATAGTCGTGCGTAAGTTCTATGCCGTAGCCTGTGAGTAGCTCTGCGTGGGTGATTCTCACGAAAACTTGGTTTTAAAAATGTCAAGCATGAAAATGTAAAAATAGCTTAAATTTACTTTTTTCCCACCAGACATTGAAAAACAAAGTCTGGAGTAAATGGGAACATTAATTTAAAAACTTTTACTTATCATTTAACACTTTTTGTAACATAATTAAAAAAATTAGTCCTAAAAAATCTCATTACCGCAACAGTCAGAAAACATCAACACTGAAATTTTTTCAAAATGACATGACAAACCTGAAAGAACATAATTTGGAGATTCTGCACATGCATTTCAAATCAAAGTATTATGCTTCTATTAATTAAATTAACATTTAATAAGCATCTGTTGCGGTAATGATAATCAAAATGTCGTGTAAGCATTCTGACAAGACAATATTTCAAATTATCTGTAAAAAAATGATCTTACCTGGTAGCCATCTTGAAGTAACTGGTCCATGTGCTTGGTCACTCAAAATCAAACTTTATTAAAATTCTGTATGTGTGCTTAAACTGTTCTTAAAAAGTGTTGCGGAGGATGAGAACATCAGGCATGGACACATCATTTTCCTAATTTTTCTTCATTATTATTATACATGAATATTCAGTAAATATTTTTTCTGTCATCTAAAGTAGTCTAGCAAAACATCCATTTATTTTTTTTCTTAATATTTTTGTGTTAATTTGATTAAATTACAACATAACGCATGTTCAAACACAGCCAGACACATTGCGGTAATGAGAATTTCAGCAGAAAATGAGATAAAATTTACAATTATAAATTCTTATGTTGAAATCACACATTGTGCAAGGTAGAACACAGTATTGTGTTAATTCTGATGCTTTATTAATGTTACTATATTACACATTTTAAAGCTAAAATCATTAGTGCCGTGGTGTTTCAATGGTTTCGTGAGAATCACCCGCGTAGCCTGACGTGCAAAAATTTTAACAGCGCGTCAGTTCTACGCGGACCGCAAGAGCTGTGATTGGTCCACCAGAACCCCTCCCGTCAGGTAAAAAAATTTGCGTCATAGGTATTTGCGTTTGCGACAGTGAAAACAAAGATGAGCCAAGTTGAGGAGTGATTTTACTCAAATTGCAACAGAAATCACTGTTTATTTACTTCCATCATTGCTGGTCTTCTCAAATCATACACAACAAGTTGCTGTTTCTTCTTCGTTTGTGGGTTAACTTGCCAAGCTTCTTCTTCTTTGACGGTTGGGTGCTACTGTGGTTACACGTGTGGTTACTGCCTACCAGCGGTCTGCGCGTGTGTTTGCATGTTGACGCTGACGACGGCGCAAAAATATGAAAACCGACGCAGAACCTACGCCGTCGCGGCTACGCCGTAGGACCTACGCCCAACTATAACAAGCCCTTTAATTACACAAATGTAAAAAACCCAACAGGGTGCATGATGAATCCGATAAGCACATGCCTAATGCCAAATAGATGAATAGATATGAACTATTGATTTGAATTGAAATTATTTAATTATGTGGAAAGAAGGAGAATAATTAATGAAAGTATTTACAGTATATATTAAATATACAGTCAATTTTACCACTAAGCAGTCAACCAACAACCACCCCAGAATCAGAATAATTCACACTGTCAGAAAAAATTGACACAAAATGGTCCAAAACATATGTGTCTTCTAACCAAAACCAAGCAGTGGCTGCCGGTGACTTCTTTTTCGAGGCTTTACGATGCGAAGCTTGTCACCACATGTATGTAGTCCGTCATGTGTGTGGTTCGTCATTTCAAAATATGTGTTTGGCGCGTCATGTGAACCTATGTGCATCACACATGATGTCAAAATACGAGCCTGATGCAAATGCTTCGAAAGGGTTTATGATAAAAAAGACGCTCATGTTTGCCAGATACTTGCTTTATCTCATGTGTAATCAGAGTTAAGTGTCTGCAAGTATTTTGTGAACGTGAGCATCTCTTCTATCATAAAACCTTTTGACGCTTGTGCAGCAGGCACATATTTTGACAAAACACATGACGCACATGCTTCACCTGAAGAAAAAACCAATTAAAGGTGTAAACGTTGTGAGGGTTTGCAGGAACAGATGAACCCAAATGCAGACGATGTCGGGGAAAACAGAAAACACTTTATTTGACAAAACAAAAACCCACAATGGGGTACAAAACATGAAACACTGACAGATAACACTAAACTTGACTTGACTTTGACTCTGACTCTGACTTGTATAACTACACGAGTAACACGACACAACACAATGATCCTGCACAGAACTAAAGAAACACTGACATTAAATAGAGCAAACCAAACAAGATAACGAGCGGGGAACAGGTGATGGGAATAAGTAATAATTAACAATAAGCAGGAGGACGAGGGAGCGGGGACAAATGACAAGACACCGGAGGTACATGCCAAACACAAAAACAAGGCATGAACCTCCACACAAGGCCAGGGACTGCCAGAACTCTGCCACCATGACAAAATACAAATTTAACAAGACTTCAAGGCAGAGTCCTGACAAACGTGGCAAAAGTAATGCGTTTTAAAAGGTAAATGCATTCATGTAAACATGACCTGAATTTTTAAGCAACTTCGTGTGAATAGTTTGGGGATCTCTGAGAAATACGGTAATACTAATATTAAGTTAATAACAGTGTTTTTTGACATTGCATGCATTTAAAAAAGTTGTTGGGGACTGGCACTTTAAATCACCTGTTCATTGTTTTCTTAGTTTCTGTCGATGTACACGAAATCTATATCAACACCAAACTGTAAAACTTAACTGTTTAACAGAGTAGCTTTCAATATTTCCTCTCTGACACTCAATTCTCTCCACAGGGTGCTTATTTCCAATCTCCAAACATTAATTGAGAAACAGACCGGATATCGCTCCACCAGGAAGCGTCGATCGGAATTCCAGTATGACTATGAAGTGTACCATACTTTGGAAGAGGTGAATATATGTCTTAATCATGTCCTACTTTACTTATATGTTTACTAAGCTGGGATATGATAAAGTAAACCAAATGACATCATAAAAGTCTCAGAGACTGCACAGTTTTTGCTTACCCCCCTATTATGTTTGGGGTCAAATTGATCCCAAATCTACTTTGACATCTCTGAAAAATATGCTAATTGTATTTTTTTTTAACCGTTAAACCTACTTTTTACTTTTTCTTGATACTTTTTGACTCACTTAAAGTTACTTGTAGTCACTTTGGATAAAAGTGTCTGCCAAATATATACAGTAGACACAGTGTTCCTGTAAATCTGATCTTATGGGTCTTTTTTACTATTAATATGTGAAAATCTGGTAAAACTGTTATCAAATAAAATAAATGTATGTTATATATTATTTTCATTACTACTTTGTTTTTTTAATAAATGTACACTTAATTTATGTGCTGCTACAAAAGATAAGTTTTCAACAATTTATGTATATAAAGAATAAAAAAGTTATGTTTTTTTATACAATTTTATTTTAAATTTAAAGTTATAGCATATATTAAAGTCAATATGACACCAAACATTAGAAGTGTTGTTAAAATTTGGTTTTAAGAAGTGCATTTGCATTTAAAAAAAATGTCTTATCTTAGGAGATATGCTCGTGACTCTAAAGAAAAACAGACCTCAGGGTGGTTTTCTTTAGCACCTTCCTATAACCCATCATTAGACCTTTACTCACAGATCTTCTCCATCAGACCGAGTGCCAACTTTAACTGAACACGCAAACCTCCTCTGTGATTTAATCTCGTGACAAGCTGATGAATGGTAAATCTTCAGATCAGACGAGAGCTGGATTACATTAGTTTTTTAAGAATATAATACCTCAAGCGTGCTGTCACACAACCATGTCATGAATGCATCAATGAATATTTGAAACCTTTAGTTCTTCTCGTGAAGAAAGATCTTAAGCCAGTCAAGACATGACAACATTTCTTTTCAAAATGAAAATACATATCATGATCACTCATATGTTTTTGTGCATTCACGGTCTATGTGGTACATCTTGAAGAAATAATTCAAACCAAGATTAAAATTATTTCATCATTTACAGCATTCATTTAATTTTGGATGACATTAGAGTGAGTAAGCGATGACAGAATTTTACATTTTGGGTGTTTTTTGTCATCACATTTATACCACCTGGTGCATCAAACAAAATTGAAAATGTAATAATTGTAATATACCGTTAAAGGTGCAGTGTGTAATTTTTAGAAGGATCTTTTCACAGAAATGCAACATAATATACAAAACTATATTATCAGGGGTGTATAAAGACCTTTCATAATAAACCGTTATGTTTTTATTACCTTACAATGAGACGTTTTTATCTACATACACGGAGGGTCCCCTTACATGGAAGTCACCATTTTGGGCTGCCATGTTTCTACAGAAGCCCTTAACGGACAAACTTTTTTTACTAAGTTGTCTCCAACGATGACATGTTTGTCCGGTGGTGACTACATAGCTTCTCCATGTGTTTCAAAAGCTAGGGTTGAGCAGTGGACTAAGCCGTTGGTTGCAATTCACAACCTCACCACTAGATGCTGCTACAATTTACACACTGCACCTTTAAGTAATTTCTCCTTTAAACACTTTACCCACCCCTTTATGCACACCAAACAGAGAGTCCCATCCTAAGATTATGTCATTAGTTGACTCAGAAAACACCAATATTTAAAATCTTTACATAGCCAATGTTCCCGTGTCCACTTCCAATTACTTCACTTATTACGAAGCACAATAAAGTGGGCCAAACTTAAAAAAAATTGAAAAAAGTGTATTAAAATATTAATATTATTATTAGATTTTTTTAATTTCCTTTACATGAATATGAGTTAATCTGATATAAATTGTTTCACCCTTCTACACAGATCCAAAGCTGGATGTTTGAGATGAACAGGACACACCCACATCTTGTGGACATGTTTTCTATTGGACGTTCATACGAGGGACGTCCCCTCTATGTGCTCCAGGTAAAGGATGAAAATAGAAAGCTATAATAAAAGACATTCAAAAAAAATCATTGCACTGGACCTACAGTACCAAAACATTTTCCTGTCAGTTAGGAAAGAGAACACGGCCCTATAAGAAGTCAGTGTGGATAGACTGTGGAGTGCATGCAAGAGAATGGATTGGTCCGGCTTTTTGCCAGTGGTTCGTGAAAGAGGTATGCGTTCCTGTTGTTTATGATTTTTTTAATTTTGTTCATGTCGTGCCAATGTCTTTAAGGGATAGAGAGATAAAAGAGAGAGAGAGAGAGAGAGAGAGAGAGAGAGAGAGAGAGAAAGAGGTATTAGTTCTGTTGCAATACCTTCAATACACCACAATGAGGCAGACCTATGACATAATCTGACTTAAATCTGTTTGACCCTGAATTTAACCTTATAACAGGGTCATAGCTTTACTTAAAGGTTTTTCTTTTTCCGGGTGGATCATCAAGACTATTGGTCCTCCTAGTTGTCAGTCAGGAGTGTTGCGTAATTGCATTTTTTAAAAAAGTGGAGAAGGTGGTTCTTTTCTAAAATTTGAGAAAATTCTCCGCTACACCTTTAAAGGGGTAGGTTACCAAAAAGGAAAATTCTGTCATCATTTACCTGAATTCACCTGTATACATTTTTTATTCTGGTGATGATATGTGGTAAATAGATTTGGGTCACCATTCACTTCCATAGTATTTGTTTCCTACTATGGAAGGCAATGGTGCCCCAGATTTGCTTTGTTACAAACATTGTTCAAAATATCTGCCTTTGTGTTCAGAAGGTTTGAATGGTTTTAAACAACTTAACGGTGAGTAAATGATGTCAGAATTTTCATTTTTGGGTGAACTATCCCTATATTGCCGTTCTGAATTAATTTGAATTTAAATGTAATGTCGCATCTTTTTTAGTGTTATTAAATAAAATGTATGCAGTATTATTCATGTTTAACAAAACCAAGGTTTTAATCATGGATATAAGTGACACATATCAGTATTTTACTGTGCATTTGTTTGACAGATACAGTACAAGAGCTTTCTACATAGGGTCAAAGGTTAAGAAAGAGGTTAACTTCAATTAATTTCAGTACAAAATAAAGAAAAATGCCATTATTCTTTCATAATTAAAGGCAAATCATAAGCTCTGCTGTGTCCTTGTACAGAATATTTTCTCTATTTATCTGTCCGTGTATCAAGAACTTAAAGTCTGTCACAATATCGCTCGCTGTGAACACAGGCACTGAACTCCTATCAACACAACTCAATCATGAGGCGGCTGATGAATCAGCTCAGCTTCTACATTATGCCCGTCTTCAATGTGGACGGTTATCATTACAGCTGGAGGACTGTAAGTATCTACTTGTCATATGTAAAATGTTTGATGTTAAATCATTAAATGAATACCGTCAGTGGCGGGAACATACAGTATTGAATTGCTTGTGGCATCATACTGTTTTAAACGTATAGCAAATGACTTCTTTTTATGTGTTATAAATATCTTGTGTATTTCTCTCTCAGGACAGATTCTGGCGGAAAACACGGTCAAAGATTCCCAAGTATCACTGCAGGGGAGTGGATCCCAACCGGAATTGGAAAGTCAAATGGTGTGGTGAGTTATTTAACTCTCTGTTTGGAAGCATTAAACAGCGCATGGGCTAGTATAAGTTTGGGTGATGAAAGCCTTATTCAGTCAATATAAAGATATCAAGGTTATATTTTTACACAATGTTCTTCACATTATGTAGGATGATTTTATGTATAAAAAACAGCGTTGATTCAAAAATGTATGAATCAGAATAGAGCACGATTCCAGAAGAAAACTAAAAGTCAAGAAAGAGCAAAAATGAAAAACATCATAAAGTTAAAAGTAATATATTAATATATCCTACAACTCTACCATCTTTATTTCTGCTAGATGAGGGGGCCTCCCAGCATCCATGTGATGACACATACTGCGGTCCATATCCCGAGTCTGAGCCGGAGGTCAAGTCCGTCGCCAAGTTTCTACGCAAGCACAAAAAGCGCATCAAGGCCTACATCTCAATTCATGCCTACGCTCAGATGCTTCTCTATCCGTATTCATACAAATACGCCACTATCCCAAATTTTAACTGTGTGGTGAGTGTGAATCTATGAATTGTTTCATAGTGACAGTTAAACAATGTTAATATAGAGGAAGATGTTTTAAATTTTCCCAAAATTAGAGATGCACCGATATATCTGCCAATAATCGGTATCTGTTGATAAAAGCATCTTCCGATAGTTTAAAAACAGCAGATAGTCATGGCCAATATATCCTGTCAATCAAAAGAGAATAGAAAAAATGCAATGAATTTGAGCTCTGCGTATAGAAAATGTTAAAGGTATAGCAGAAGATTTTAAATGGATTTCTTCAAATTGTATGCCAGACTTTACCTGCCGAGTAGAAACTTTGCGACTGAGACTGGGAAGTCGAACCTGTGCTTTTAGCGCATCATGCCAGCATGTGAAATATTCTCCCAAAAATACTCTGGACTTGTTTCTTTCTTCAGAGGCCTTTCTCTTCTTGTCATACAATTCGTAGACACTTTTTCTCTTGCGACCCTCAGACATTTTGAAAAAAAAATTTAGTGAGAACGCGAGCTTCAATGAATGGCTAAAACCGTAGCCCACCACACATATACACCTGAAAGTGCGCATGTGCAGAAAGCGAACCTAGGGACGAGCACGTATGACGGCCTTACGTAAACATATTACCAGAATGATTGACAACTAGGATGACCAATAGTCTTGATGATCCACCCGGAAAAAGAAAATCCTCCGTTATACCTTTAAGAAACATCACGAGTTTAATAGTCATTATATAAAAATAATAATGTATGCAATAAAAAATGTAATCTTTAGAATTAAGTTAAAGGCGGGGGGCATGATCTCTGAAAGCCAGTGTTGACATTTGAAATCACTTAAACAAACACGCCCCTACTCCAATAGAATCTGGACCTTCTTTTGATAGACCCGCCCCACAAATACACAACCCAGGCAATGATGTCGTTTAAGGGCTCGTTATAGTTGTGCGTAGGTCCTACGGCGTAGCCGCGACGGTGTAGGTTCCGCGTCAGTTTTCATTTATACATTTGCGTCGTCATCCGCGTCGACGTGCAAATACACGCGCAGACCGCTTGTAGGCAGTAACCAGCGCAAACATCAAAGAAGAAGAAGCTTAGCAAGTTAACCCACAAACGAAGAAGAAACAGCAACTTGTTGTGTATAATTTGAGAAGACCAGCAACGAAGTAAATATAAACAGCAACTTTTGATGCAGTTTGAGTTAAATCACTCTTCAACTTGGTTTTCACCATCACAAACGGAAATACCTATGACGCAGTTTTTTTACCTGACGGGAGGGGTTCTGGTGGACCAAACACAGCGATCCGCATAGATCTGACACGCTGTTAAAATTTTTGCGAGGTGCGCATCAGGCTACGCAGAGCTACGCACAGGCTACGGATAGCTACGGCGTAGAACGTACGCACGACTATAAATCGGGCTTTAGTAGGCACATCTTTTACTGCTGATAGGCTACAAGTGTGTTTTGGTAGTCGGCCCGACTCCCTTTCTCAAAGTGTTTTTCAAAAATCATGCACCCCACCTTTAATGCAAGTTAATATAAACACCCTCTTGGTATCGGGAGATATCAGTCTGAAAAATCAACTAATGGTATCAGTGAATTTTTTTATATTGGTGCATCTCTAAATATTATAAATAAACAATTCAAAGTTTAATAAATGATGTAGGCACAATTCCCTATGATTCAACCAAGTTTATTTATTGTCAACACGAGGGCGAAAGATTGTATTTAAGATAAAAAAAGTATAGGTGAGAAATATTTTGGTCTTACTGTTTTATGCTCATATACGGTATTGACTGGTATGTCTTAACCTATAATCTTTCGAGCACATTGTTATTGCCAGACATCCTTAATGATCAAGTAGACCAATACTTGAACTTTCCCCTATAGGAGGCAGCTGCCCAGAATGCAGTAAGTGCCCTTTACTCGGCTTATGGAGTGAGATACAGATACGGCCCTGCCTCCACCACACTGTGTAAGTCAGATATTTGGTCTTCTTTTCTTTCATCAATGACATAAAGCTACTGCATTATGATTCATCAGCTCTTTCATGCTCTGTCAGGTAGCATTTTAGCAATGATGATGACAATCTCACTTTGACTGTTTTTTATGTTTTTCTGCATCTATGATGCATCTTCAGATGAAAACTGTTTCTTTCTTTTTTACAGATGTAAGTTCTGGTAGTTCGATAGACTGGGCCTATAAGAACGGGATCCCGTATGCCTTTGCTTTTGAGTTGCGTGATACAGGATTTTACGGCTTCCTCTTACCAGAAACCTTGATCAATCCCACCTGCACAGAAACCATGAGAGCAGTAAAGACCATCGCCTCAGGCCTTCTGAAGAAGTGCACCAACTGAACCTTTATACATTCTCGACATCTGTCCTCACTTGCCATAAGCCATAGCAACATATCTATACTAGGCATCTACAAACGTGCCTGTATATTTCACGTACTGTATGTAAGTATGCAGAGGAGATATTTTTATTGGAAGCTATACATTTTATTTAATGAACCTACATTTAATTGTAAAAATATTAACAGTGAAGATATAACAGCACTTGAATTGTGAACTAAATCATTATCTTATTAGAGATAAACACTTGCTATATAGACAAAGTTCAATGGGAATGTAAATAATGCATGTTGTTATGTCACAATAGGTATATTGTCATATATATATATGTTCTGTACAGTCAAGAGGTATGCATTAATGCAGCTACAACACAGCTTTGATCTTGTTTAATATGGTACATAAAAAGAGAACTTGATAGCCTTTATGAGGCAGACAGAAAATACAAATTGTATGCGCCTTTGTTTTTACTGCAAAATATAAAAGTATTATTAACTGTATAAGGACAATACATGTTTTCATTTGCATTAAAAGGTACTGTCATGTGCTAGAATTAACATAATGCAGTATTTTTGTTTTATTACTATGTATTTATTTATGAAAAACATCTATTGCTATACATGAATTGTCTTCATACATGGCGATGGGGATTTTTTCTATTTACCAGTGTTGTAGACTACCTAAACTGAGACCAAGACCAGATGTTGACGAGACCAAGACTTTGAGAGGTCGAGACCAAGACATGGATCAAAACATGAATGAAATTACATCTTAGATATTGTGGGCCTTTGTATCAATTTTGTTGACAGATTTCTTTTTCAAGACGAGTACTACAACACTACTACACATACATTTTATCTGACTATACATTTTTTCAACATTAAATGTGGCTTTATCATAATGTAATAAATATAACACATAATATATGAAAATAATTTAACATTATATTATGAATACAACCGATTACACTGAACTTTACAATAAAAAATAAAAATATATAATTTTCATATTAATTGCACTTTTAATTATCATGCAAAAGACTTAGAAAGTGACACTCCAGAATCTGCAACCATGTATTTTTTTATTGTTTTGTTTTATTTCTGCCAGCTTCCACTGTAACAAAAAAGTAGCATGAACAACTTGGTTTGCAAGTCAAATCAACCTACTACGGATAAGTTGACATAACATAAAAACAAGTTAAAGTAACATAAAATATATGTTGATTTGACATTATTTTTGGTACACAAATGAAAAACTAGCCTGACCCTTTATAACCCTGATCTGGTTTTAATAATTTAAGTGTAAATAATGCCCTTGAAAAAAGTAAATACTAGTTTACTGAGTCTGGTGTTTAAGAATTTACCTAGAATTGATTGACCTACACAAAGCACAGATTTAAACACATTTGGGATGAATTCATATTAGGACTGCATGCCAGACCCCAACATCTATGTCTAAATGCCTCAGCCATGTTACAATATGGTGAAAAATCTTTCACTATAGCAAGGATAAAGTCTCTAATAATGTTTATTTGTATTCAATGTATATATGTGTTAAATGTATGTTTATTCATCGTACTTTTGGTCAGGTTAATATTTTAACATTGTCATGGAATTGTTTAAATATTAATTTAAATGTATGTGATGTACATTTTGTTGCTAGAAGAAACAAACAGCGTGGTATTAGGGAAAAACGCATGGCCTTGAGTCAACCTCCGCATTTGATGTCAACTTCTCTTTTCTTTGTGCATATTGCAATAGCATTTCAGGCATCTTGTGAAAATAACCCGAGAATTACTCATGCATGAGTGTTAAAGTAAACTCTGCTTGCTGGCTGTGATGAAGATCAGGGTGGATTGATTCATTTTTCCTCCCTCAACACCAGCTGAGAAAATACAAATCGATTACATTTTAAACCCTTAAACAGGCTTAATGAGACACATACTTATTGTAGCTTCTTTTAAAACTTAAAAAAACTGTTTATTAACCAATCTTTTTATCATCATTATTATTTAGGGGCTGTTCTATGTATGTGCTTTAAGTTTTCTGTCATAGCCTAACCTAATGGTTGTAAAAGTGCAGGATATGCCTTTTGACCCTTTATTATGTGTTAATCTTTCTTTTCTTTTTAAAATTGATAATTAAATTGTTAACATTGATTATGAATTTGCCTTAAGATGGTTAACAAACTTAAGTCATACGTTGTGCATGCTGTTAATTACCACATTATGCAAATTAGATTGTGGGTAGAAAAAGGATTGAGGAGGCCACATGTATTATATATTTTTATGTCCCAGAGCAGGATCCACAACATGTGTTATGTGTTTTGACAATGTAAATAATTAATACCTATTTTCAAAAGAGAACACAAAATCATTTTTAAAAACTGTTTGACAAGTACATAAACTGATCAGTGTTTCTCAACCAGGGGCACCGGGGCCAATAGGGGCTGCAACCATCTTTCAAGGGCACCTCTTAAATTAATTAAAATAAGCATTAAAGTAGACAACACTACAAAAAAGCAGGATATTTTTAGTGGTCGGTTGTTTTAATAACAAATTTATCTAATTATGCCAAACTCTAGAATATTTTACTGGGAAGAAATTATAAGCCGGGCATTCAAATATTGTTGTGGACGATTGGGACCTTGAAGTAAAAAAATAAAATCACTGACTAAGATACGTACAATGTGTGTATTGCGCAGGTGCAATACATGTTTACTTTATTTTCTGTAGGCTATTTACTAAGAAGTTGAGCTCAGATGGGAAACATCTTTATATATATATTTTTTTTATATATATATTTAATGTTTTTGTCTAATTTTTATTTAGTTTCAATAACAGCTTCAACCAATTTAAATGTATTAATTTATTTATTTAATTTACACTTTATTATTATATTTCACCCTCCCTCTCTCTGATTCTGCCTCACTGCGGCCGTTTCTACCGTGTTTCTACGTGCGTTACGTCATTTCCTTCCAACATGGCGCAGGCAGCAGGTCGCTGATGGAAAACTGAGGGATTTACCCCACCTTCTGCCTTTATTTATGTTTCTTTACTGAGGGCATCATTCGCCGGAGAATAATACAATTATACGGGAATATCTAATAATCGCAGATCCAGGCGCCATTGGGACAGGTCCTCCTCGCCCCTTCGCAACACGTCATGTATGAAGGCAAAAAGACGAAAAACATGTTTTTAACCAGAGCTTTGGAGAAGATCTTGGCCGACAAGGAGGTGAAAAAGGCTCACCATTCGCAGCTGCGCAAAGCCTGTGAGGTGGCACTAGGTTAGTATGATTTGAATGCAATGATCGCAGATTTTAGGATCTGCATGTGTGGCTTTAATCCTACCGGTTGAGATACTGAGCGCTTCAGAAACCATCAGCATTGCGGAAGTTAATTTCATTTTACCTGAATAACGCCACGATCTCAACCTGTACCTGTTTGTTTTGTATCAAATAAAGACAATCATGCGCTTTTGGTTTACATAAATCTTATTTTGTTCATGCACGAATGAGGAAAACGAATTAAGGGAAGCAGGAACTGACAGGGCGAGTTTGTCCTCTTTGACAGGAGTGCAGGCTCTTCAGCATTTGAGTCCTGCACTTAATAGACGATTTATGATAAACTATCAATGATATTATTATGTTGTATATTCCCATTAAACGACTTGACATGATCAGAAACGTGTCGCGTACATTTGAGTGTCACTATTGTTTTGCTTTTTTACATCGATAAGTGCAAAGACCCCACCTGTCATATTTTTACATGAATAACAATTAAGATTTGATTTTAGTCAAAACGTGCACGAGACTGCAACACACAACGTGGCTGTCAGGTCGTTTATATGTGAGGAGATTTGATCGCATTACACTCAGTTTCCTCCAATAACAACAATGACTGGGCAAGATGGAGTGAAATGCAGATGGAGATTCGTACTTTCATAATTGTTATTGCAGCATTGATTTATTTGCCTTTAAATCAGACGGGGATGTATGTTAGTTGAGATCATACATTATTAGAATAACATAGAAACGATCTACAAACATTGGTTCTTGCAGTCACAGGCTCCGCCACTATTGAGGAATCGTTATTATGAAACGATTCTTCGTTCGAACCGATTCGCAAATGGTATGCAAATACATTTACTTGCAGTATATGACCTAATCTTTACATTTTGGTGAATAACTACCATGTGTACGTAAATACACTTATAACACGACATGAATGCAGTGGAGGTACTTTCTAACAGTGACGTCTTGGATGTATTGTCTTAAACCATGTTCGAAAGAACCGATTCGCGAATGTGAGTCCTCGACGCTGCGATGGGCGTAACGGAAGTGCAGGATAGGGGCCGTGCCTGTTTATAAGGGTTTGTTTGGGATAAGGTGAATGCCTCTTTCATGCATATCTCATTATCAGTGGTCAATAATGCATGCATGGGTGGATTACAGTGCATTATTAAAAGGGGAAGAAAGCAAGGCGTCCAAGCTTTTGACTGGCATGCACCATGCATAGTGTATGCAGTGTTGTTACTCCAGACTGCATCACAAACTGATTTGTACCGGTTTGACACCAATGATTCTGTTTCTTAATTTTGTCACTTTTGCCAAATTTTAAAAGAAATATTGAACTAAATTATATATGCAGAAGTGTAGTTTAATCTATTTCAAATGCAGAAGTAGTTTAATCTATTTTATGTTGCTTGGCAAACATTGTGAAAACTGTGCCTTTATCTTCGTGCATGATAGTGAATAATTTATATTATATCTAGGAATCTGTATTTTTGCTTCACAGAGTTGTAAGCACAGGCCTTTACTGCACAAATCTGGTCTCTGACTACTTATTTCGAAAATGAAGGTTTACATTGATAATGATATTCAACAGCTGTCATATTTTACAGAATTTAAACATGGCCTTAATTGTTATAAGATTTTTATTAACCAGGTCAATGCAATTTATTTATTATTTTTCTACCTAACTTGGAAATGCGGTTGCATTCATAGTACCCTTCTACTCAGCACCGCAGAATTTGTTTGCTTTGATGTGACACTTATGACAGCATTTGTCAGTAAACTTCAGAGACATCATGTTGTAATTGGCCAGTCATCGTTTATTCATCTCACCAGATCTGAAACAATGCACACTCTAGCTTCATCCTAAATTTCTAGCTCTTCCTAGCATCCTGGTCTGTCTCTTCCCAGTTCTGTTCGGGACAATTTAAGTAACCCTATTGTGTAAAAGTATTGTTATTTTAAAACCGGGTGTCTTAATGTTTAGATTTGCGAGAGGTATCACAGAAACATATCTGTAAAATAAATTGCTATGAAGTTAACACATTTATTCTTTGCAGATACAGCAAGCGTACAGTTTTCTGTTGGACTTTGAGTATGGCTATAGTTGCGAAGTATTTAATAGCGGTAGATGTGCGGCATGATGTAATTTTATTCCTCAGGGAGTAATTGGATGGTGAAAAGTGTGTAAAAATACGGACAAAGCTTAAAAAAAAAATCTTGAACAGATGAGTCATTCACAATATGGCCAAGAAGAAGCTTTGATTTTAAAGGGCACCTATTTCATTGCTAAAAAACAACGTTATTTTGTGTATTTGGTATAATGCAATGTGTTTGTGTGGCTTATGGTTAAAAAACACATTATTTTCCACATACCGTACATTTTTGAAGCTCCAGATATTACTCTCTTCCTAAAATGCAGTGATTTTGTATAAAAGCCTGATTGGCCAGCTAATCTACATGTTGTGATTGGGCTGAATAGCTTTGACGTCAGCCGGAAGTGTGACGCTTCTTACCATGTTTGAAAGATTCGGTTGCTAACAGGAGTTAACAAAGCTGGAGGAATTATGATAATTTCGGTCTTTGCTACATCACCAATCCAAGGAAGTAAACTGTTGCCTACAATCCGTGTGTTTGTTGTAGTCCAAGAAAAAAGATTTACGTTGGAAACGATAACTCGCGTCATTGTTTACTTTGGGGTTTGTACCTTTTGCTTATCATTAACATGTACTAATACACACTTACACACCAAAGGAAATGTAAAAGCTTGAAACCTTTAACTTCATAGGTCAGTGCATTAGTTTCAGCATCGACATCGCAATGTTGTCTTTACCAGTGTTACACTATATGAAAATGACTTTTCAGAAAAATTACAAAATTCTCTGTAATTCTCTATATAAGAAATGCAAAGCAGGATATAAATCCCCTTTAACAGAGTTTTTTTATGTCATCTGGTGAAGGCATCCAGTATTTTCATATCGCAATTTATATTGCAGCTAAACAAAACATCGCAATGGCAGTTCCCCGTAATTTTGTGCAAGACTACAAGGCATGATAATATATAATTTCAGAAAAGTAATTCTGTGTCTGTAAAACAAACACAAAGGCTTAAGCAAAATATTTGATTCTGAGAACCATCCAAATCAGTGTCTTATATACAACTGAATATTTGGAATATTCAGGACAATTTTGTGATTTTACAACAACATAAACTTGAGGAGCATTGTGAATATCTTTGATTTTAATGCACTTTTATATTTGACACTAAGTTTCGTTAGCCAAGCTGTAGTATCACCTATGTCCAACCTGATTTCATGTGTACTTATTTTATGACTTGGCTAATTCATATGAATTCATACAAAGTGAATCGTACAAAAACAGATGATTATTAGAAGAAAAAAAGAATGATACCCCACCTGTAACCTGGCCCTAAACCCAACATCACAGGTGCGAAAGCAAATCTTACAATAAATGTTCAAGGGTAGTTGTACGAATTCATTTACGTATTGGTCACCTTGTAAAATATGTACAAATTGCCATGCAATTGTGTTGCTGTGTTCCTTAAAAGTGTCTATAAACTGTAAAAAGTTCAAGTTGGATCTACTAAAAAAAATACATTAATTGGTAACACTTACATTTTTTTATCAACTTACATGTTTTTACTTTAAGTGAAAAATGTAAAATTACTTTGGTTGGTGACATCTAAAATTTTGTAACTTTAAAAAAATGTGAAACAAATAAAATTTTTAATTGTTACCAATTAAAGTAATTTTTTAAGTTAATCCAACTTGATGTACTAGTTGTAATGGCGCTTAGATGTAGAATACATGGTTGGGCATCTTTGTAGATGGATTACGTAATGACAGCTAAGATGTAAGAAGAGTTTCTTGTTCCTGGAGCATAATACATACTCACAGAGCAGGTAAAACAAGTTCATCGTTTCATCTTTTTTTAGGAAAACCATTTTCCAGTCAGGCAGAGTAGACAAGTGCCCGCGGGCCAAGTCTGATCTTCGTTTTTTAAATGCACGTAATCCTTAAAAAACTCTGACTAATCAAGCCTCTTGCAAAAGCTGCCTATGTGTGCGCTAGTTTGTTTTCCACATTCAGGCCGTGATTATTTTGAATGGGCTTAGATTGAGCTGTTGCACTCTGAAAGTTTTGTGTCACGCGATTTTGCTCCAGATAGTGGCTTTAATAGATTCATTTTATACATTTTTGATTTTGTGAAAACATCATAGAGACAACACAAAAACCCATAATCTCCAAATTGGGTCCAGAATGATCATATAGGAAAATCTAATTATCTTTCAGTTTTTGGACAGTTACCCAGTAGAGTGGTTTTTGCCTAATATTGAGTGTTTTAATAAAAATTTTAGCCAACATGCACCGGTTTCACATTCTTTATATAGTATTTATATTAAATGATGTAACAGCTGTATAATAAAAGACACAAAATAACTGTTAAACAGTATGACCTATCTATATCTTCTTTATAAATGGCAGTTACATTATAGTTTTTCCAATATTTGTCATTAACAATGATAAAACCTCTGTGGCATTGCAGTTTTGGCCAATAAATATTGAAAAAACAAAATTACCATTGTTGTCTGTTTATGTGACACAGGAACGGTGTAATATAAGATGCTGGACTGTTTTTCAATTTACCTGCCTTTGACAGGTAGGGCAAAACATTCATTTTGGACCCCAACTCCGGGGCTCTGGGCTCATAGGGAGCCTGTGCCTGTTGCCTTTTTAACATGAGCAAAATATTACAAAAATGCAAATGTTCAGTGAATCAGCCTGTGCTTGATCTCGGGCAGGCTAATTGTGATTCATTGGATTTCTGCAGTATACTTGCATTGTTTTTCAAAGACCTGAAAGAAACCGAGAGTAACCAGATCGAATATCAGCATTCATTATTTAGCCTCAGACGGATCGTGTATTACTCGCACCCAACACTCCAGGGGTGCGTTTCCCAAACAACGACGTAACTCGTTGCTGAACGACCATAGTACGATGCATCGTTGGAGAAACGAACTACCTTTTCCCGAAAGCATAGTAACTTTGTCGCACATTCGCCGTTTGAACCATGTTGGTTTAACAACATAGTTGCTGATGTCACTTGGGAGGTGAAGTACTAATTAATCTGTGCAAATCGATTTAATTTCAGATTATTGCCCGTAAATAACACATATTGCATCGGAAGACTGATTTTGTTATCATGATTTAGTTATCTGTTGTTTATTTTCAAGATATTTAATTCACGCGCAAGTTCCCTCTTACGTCACTCCTCCCAGGGATTCCCCAGGGTCTTAAATCACGTAGACTGCGCAGTTTTCAAATGCAGTGCTTTCATTCTGTTTACAAATTTAAAGACGTAAAATAAAATTGTAATATATTTAGAATGATTGATATAGACTTTACTACGTTTTTTTGCTTATTTTGTTCAAAAGCATGATCAACGTAAGTCTACATATTATAATAACAAGGATTGATGCTTCTAACGACAGGTGAAGAGCTGTCGTTCCAACGACACAAGTTAGCGATGCAGTTTGCAAATGTTCATTTGAGTGATGGTTTCGGGAAACACCAAATCGTTGAACGATGTTAGTAACGATGAAACTTGCGATGTTCGTTGGCTAACGATGCTTTTGGGAAACGCACCCCAGGCTGTTCCAAGTCCAGGAAGTGAGAAATGTGTGTGTGGCTCTTCATGTCAAAATATGTGTTGTGTTTGGGGCGTCACGTGAACCTATGTGCATCATGCGTCATGCCAAAATACGTGCCTGCTGCACACGCATCGTAAGGGTTTATGACAAAAGAGTCTTTTTTATCATAAACCCTTACGATGCGTGTGCTGCAGGCACGTATTTTGGCATGACGCATGATGCACATAGGTGCACATGACACGCCAAACACATATTTTGACATGACGAGCCACACACATTTCTCACTTCCTAAAAACGGCCCCGAGCTGCGGTCCTGCGGGTTCAACTAATACTTTTAATACCCCTGTCTGTTTGTCCGAACTAGAATCTACTTGGGTTTCTCTTCCTTTTTGTTCCCTTTCAAAAACAAAATATTTCCTCTGTTAGATTCATCTGATAGTTTATTAGTTTTTTTATAATTTTGTAAAGCACACACAGACCAAAAACCTTTATTAGTTAAAACCTCTTGTAGATGTTTTTAAGTAAATAATGTTACTATACCCTAACACAGCCCTCACACATACCTGTTGGCATTATTATGGCGCGTTCACACGCTTGAACATTTTGAGGTTACTTGCTTCATTCGCGCATGAAATTCTAGTCATTCGAGACATTCAAGTGGAAATTTGCGTCATGGGAGGGGTTTCTGCGACTCCGCGGAGACTCCGCTCGCTTCCTGTAATCATGTCACTACTACAGCAAGGTTAACGCGGCACGGAAATCCGCTGAAGTTCGGATCTTTTAAATTGCGCGTTTCCCCGCCAACACTCGCGCCAACCGTGCCGCAGGATGCCTAATTACGTCTTTTCATTGAGTTAACATGTAAATCATCTGCGCTTGCCGCATCTACGGCGTCTGGTCTGACCCCGGCATTACATCTGTAACACACAGACAGACAAACGAAAAAGTCCTGTACAGATCGGAGTGAAAGGTGCAAAGTGACTCTTCACTTGTTAGGACATACGCATAATGGCCCTCCAAATATAGCCAAACCCCTAGTTTAGCTTTTTTATTAAGTGCGCACACACTCGCGTAATAAAAAAGTATGTATTTTAATAAAATATGTGGTTTGGGGGACTGCGCGGTGTTGCTTATCTCAGGTTTTCTTTTGTGGTTTGTCAATTTGTGGACACGCAGAGAATCTGGTGTATGAATTTAATATTGTGGCCCTGGGTTTATTGTGTTGTGGCGGTGTGCCAATGTGTGCACATGCGTCTTATAAGACTCAAAAGATACCCCATCATAGTTATTAAGATGCCGTCTCACAGACCCTGACAGAGAAAGCCCTTAATCTCTTCACTGCCGTTGCTTAATGCATTTCTTATTCCCCGAACCCTCTGTGCAAACAAAAACAGTACATTAAAAACAAAATCGACCATTTAATTTCAAAGATCAGGTTTTGGATGAAAGTCTGTGTCGCTTAGATCTGATACCAGACCCTGCATTTCATTACCGGCCTTTGTAAATAATGCATTATCTTTCAGTAACCATATCTCATTGGGGCTCTGACAGGTACTGAATTAATCATAATTCTGCCACAAGCTAATGATGAGAGACCATTTAACCCCTCTCCAATCCCAAAACTCTGAAGTGTGTTATGTTTATGACATCATACACACTAGGTTAATATCAGGCTGGCTGGTACTACATGTAACTTATATCTCTGAGAAGTAGTCTCGCATGACTGAAATAACTGCTCGGAGGTATTGCAAACATGGCCGCCGAGTGACACGACTTTGGTATTAGCTGATGTACAGCACCTTATAAGTATACTAGCTGAAAAATCAAAAATAAGAAAGATAAACTCTACAAAAACTAGTACAAAAACTCTACAAAAACCTTAGAGGAAAGGAGTAGACTTGCAAGCATGTTAGTCATGTAAGTGCTTAATAATCAGTTGTTTTGGCATTCATTCTCACTGTTTTGGACAAAACACAGGAACCACATTTTTTTTAATAAACTTTAGACCTTGGATTGTAAGTGCAACCTTTTAGTAACCAGTCAAGTTTGTGCCTGAAGGACACACTTGTTGTCACAGCTTTGGTTTGATTAGTTGGCAAGGCTACACCAGGTCCACCCTCTCGCCCCACGTGTTACGTTGTCCAGACAACCTTTCCAGCATTTCCCGTGTAGGCCTCAAATGTAATTACAGCTGGGTATCTTCTTTTTCTCCCACACAATGCGACTGTCAGATGGTCCAGCGCTCCCTGTTGCAGCACAGAAGAAGCCCAGCCATGTGTTTATCTCAGCGGGTGCATAGAGCGTCCTGTTCCAGGGTTCCACCCATCCACTGGGGCTCTTCTCTTTCCAAGAGTCTTTGTTTGTGTCTGTATGATTAGTGGGAGGATGCTTGATACCCCAACGGTGGGTTAAATAGATACATTATGCAAATTTGTCTATAATGTTGTTTGCCTTCCATGGACCAACAGAAAGCGGCCATGGCAATAGTATCAGGGAACTAGAAGCGAATAAATCAGTGTAAGGGCTTTTAACAGCTAGCTTGTGTTGGCAAGGATGAAGGATTGCAGGTGTTTAAAGAAATATTTCCATATTTAAACTTTATCTTCAAATGTAACTGCCTTTGCTTTAAATTGCATTGTTTTGTTGCAAAAGATGTAATTTTAAAGAATATTCTATATACTCTTAATATCATATAATTAAAGTGAATGGAGGCTGGAGCTGTCAGGCTTGTAAATGACAAAATATAACTTAAAATATAAAGTTCATATTAAGTATCAATAGTCACTGCGACTCATTTGTTATACATGCTATCTTAGGGTGGTCGTTATAATGGGTTCAACTTTCACCCCCTTAATGTGTTAGGATATCAATAAAAACACACTGTGCAAAATTTTGAATTGTTCCTACAATATCTAGAGGTTGCTCAAAGCCTTTAAATATTTCCGAAATCACATATTTTTGCCAAAACTGTACCATTTAAAAATGCACAACTTGCTTTTTGGAGGGTAACTTTGTTCAAGTTATTTCAGTCTCTTCTGATCCTAGTAACCATATAGTGGACTTGCTTCGTGTTGCTTCAGCCATTGTCTTAGTGTATATTGTCTATTGTGCTTCAAGCACTTTGAAAGACATATCATAACTAAAACAAGAGTTTTAATTGCATGGAGCATGCTCAAATAAGTCCATTGCTGCCATAAGTATATATTATTAAACAATTATACATTCTAGCAAAAAGTATCACATAATACGCAAATGTGTTACACTTCAAAGGTCTTAAGCAACCTCTAAATATGAATTAATATTAAAAAAAGAGCCCAATATTTTATTTATTTATTCAAACATATTGGTGGGGTGAGAGCATGAACTTTTAAAAAGTTTAAAAATAAGGACCACCCTAATGCTATCTGAAGCAAAAGTTTTATTTTAGCAATTTTTATATTTACATAATGCTTTTGGTAGACACTTTAAAGGGATAGTATAGTGAAAACTGAAAATGAACCCATGATTTACTCACCCTCAAGCCATCCGAGATGTATATCATCTTTCAGACAAACTCAGAGATATATAAGAAAATGTCTTGGCTCTTCCAAGATTCATAATAGTAGGTGCTATGGATTTTGAAGCCCAGAAACGTTCATCCATCCTTCACAGAGGTAATCCACACGGCTCCAGTGGGTTAATAAAGGGCTTCTGAGGGTAATCAATGTGATTTTTGTAATAAAAATATCCATATTTGAAGTAGGGCTGCAACTAACGATTATTTTCATAATCGATTAATCGGGCGATTATTTTTCAATCAATCGACTAATATAAATATTTACTTAATAAGATGTTTTCATGTATTATAGCTAAATAAGACTCTAAATTAGGGTATTCACGTGTAGAGGTGTACTTTTAAAAGTGCAAAAGTCACACACTACTACAGAGTTTTACTAATATTATATTTTTGATTTAGATATTTTAAAGGTGCAGTATGTAATTTTTAGAAGGATCTCTTGACAGAAATGCAAAACAATATAAAAAACTATATTATCAGGGGTGTATAAAGACCTTTTTACAATGAACTGTTATGTGTTTATTGTCTTAGAATGAGACATTTTTATCTACATACACCGAGGGTCCCCTTACATGAAAGTCGCCATTTTGGGCCACCATATTTCTACAGAAGCCCTTAATGGACAAACTTTTTTAGTAAGTTGTCTCAGTTGATGACATGTTTTTCCGGTGGCAGCTACTGTAGTTTCTCTATGCGTTTCAAAAGCGAGGGGTAAGCAGTGGACTGAGCCATTGGTTGCAATTTGCAACCTCACCACTAGATGCCACTAAAATTTACACACTGCACCTTTAAGCCTTAAATAAAAAAGTTTGTGCAGCTTTTAAATAGTAAAACATCTTTAAATGTCAAAATATCAATTAACAAAATTACTCAAGTCTTTAGGGATGTGCTGAGAATTTTGACACAGATTAATAAACTAATTTTTATCTTCAGCTTTAGACCTTAATTAAGGTATTAAGATTATTTGTTATTAACAAAATAAATAAACCATAACCATTATGATATGAAAGTGGCATTGTTACAGTAATAATAACCTGGCTGGATTTCCCCCTTACTTTAAAACAGATGCTTGTGCTTCATTACTATTTTTAGGAAAACCCAACAACAATTAAACAAATACAAAGTCAATTATATTAGGACGTAGCGTACGATGCATAGTGGCGTAGTGACGATGTTTTAAGAAAACATACATACAAGTACCCAGATGCGGATATTAGTGCAGTCCAAGCACACTCACTTGATGTGTATTCTTGCATTACTGCAGCATCAACAAAACTCTGAGCTTTAAAGGAGCGATAGAGTTACCATTAAATATCGAATCCATTAAGCATGTATGTTATCATTGTGTGTATAGGATAATCTGCGGTGTCAGGATATGTAAGCACTTTGCTTGTTTAAATAGATCTTATTTTATTAAGCTCCTGTGTACCAGACTTAGTAACTTATTGTTTTACACTAATGCCTTATAGTAATAGGTGGAGGCCAGGTGAGAAATGCGTTAGATCCTGTTTTAAAGTCAGGATCACACAACAAAAACAAGTTGGACTGCATTATTGTTCACGTAAGCCTATTGTATTTATTGCCATAAGTATTTGAGATATGTAATGCTATTATGCTACTCTTTAAAAATATTTCATTTAAAAAATGTTCTTGCAGTAAACTTCTTGATTACTATTACATTAAAGGACACATATTATGTCAATTTTACAAGATATAATATAAGTCTCAGGTGTGCCTAGAAGACCCCACTGATCATTGGTTATAACATGTTCAAAATTCCCTTATTTTGGTGGGATCTATGTATGTTTAAATGCAAATGAGCTACTGCTCCTCACTCCCTTACAAACAGTAAGCACTTTTTGTTTAAATAGATCTATATTCTGTTAATACAGTCTGAGATAATAGTATATTTAGCCACATTAGCAATACAGTGTGCTAACAAACACATTTCGAAAAGTTTTTGGCTAAAATGATCCAGTCAGTCAGTGACTGTGGGCGGGGCTTAATCAATATGATGTCACATTATCAAAAGAGTCAAAACAGTATGTCTTTTTAGACTGCTTTAGTTAAATGAGGATTAAAAATTAAGCAGGGGGTGGATTTTTTTTTCGTTGTAGGGTTGTTGTTTTTACACAATGCCAATAAACATTTTTGTCCAAACCCCATAATATTGGCCCTTTAAGCAAGTAACCCCTGTGCTATTTCTAAAAGCAGTTGTTCTGTAAGCAATTTTTTTATTATAAACACTCACCTCCCTATAGGAATCAGTGCCACTAACTTCTGTTGTCTGCCACATTTATTCAGTTTACAGGCGCAGAAGCTGCCAAATCTAACTGGGGGGAGGCAAAGAAAAATTGCTTGGTTTGTATGGCTAGAGAAGCTCATTTAAATACCTCCTGGTTGTAAAATGTGCCAAATCAGTGTGGCAATGTCCACATGTGCTTTGAAATTTGGGAACGAAAGAAA
Organism: Misgurnus anguillicaudatus; assembly: GCF_027580225.2. Taxonomy (NCBI): domain Eukaryota; kingdom Metazoa; phylum Chordata; class Actinopteri; order Cypriniformes; family Cobitidae; genus Misgurnus; species Misgurnus anguillicaudatus. The sequence goes on along the minus strand of NC_073361.2, from coordinate 19,085,321 downwards.
AGATGTACCGTCTTCAGGTACCAGCAGTCACATGATGATGGGTTTGGAAACTTGGATGGTTTAACATTTGCACATTTTGGCACGTTTTGATGGTCCATACTAATGAATTACAAAGTATTCCAGGAGATACTGGAGTGATGGAAGTTAAAATTTACAGCTAAATATCTCTGACACATTTACTCTTTCCCCGCCATTGACGAGGTAACTCGTCAATTAATAGAAAACGCTTCCATGCCAATGATGAGTTTTTCCGGCAATCCGAATTCCCACAATTATCAACCAGGTGGCGCTCTTACCCAACTTATAAAACCCAAAAGTATTCCCTTACACCAGCCGCGGTAGAGGCGTGAAGCGCGAGTGATTTCAATGTTAAGGCAATGTGAAGACGCGTTGACGTGCGTCTGGAGGTCTCACAGCGCGGATGATGCGTTTGGCGCGGCCCGGAAGACGCGATTCCGCCTCTTTCGCGCTTGTAGTTTGTGCGAAAGGTGCGAATTGAGTGCCTGGCACGGTACGCGTGAATGGTGCTTTTTGTGCATTTTGCATTTGATGCAGATTTGCGGCTGACACCCGAGTTGAAAAATTTGAACTTTGGCAGAATTTTGCGCCACGTTAATCAATCAGGAGCCTGCTTGCTGCTGTGACGGCAACATCAACATCAGTCATCTTGCAAACAGACAACCGCATAGCACTTCCCCCTCCCACAAGAAGCGGATTTTGCCTCTGACGCGCGTCAAATTCTTGCTTTTTGCGCGTGTCTACTTCGCTCTAGATGCGTGAATGCATTCAAACTGTTCAAGTGGCAAACTAGGCGCGGAAGACGCGATTTTGACGCCTGAAACGCGGTTGGTGTAAACGCAGCATTAGGACCAACAGTTCAAACTCTGTGTATGTTTTGAGGATCGCTCTAAATCTGGTCTCCAAAAGTCCTTCACAAAAATGCAATTATCTCAGCTTTTTGCTCAAAATTTTGTATTCTTGAAGAAACCTACCCATATTTGAGAAAAAAACAAAACGAAAGCAGTTATTCGTGTACAATTTTGCATGTAATGTTCAACATCATTTGACTCCAATACACTTAAGGATGAGTAACTTTCAGATTTATGTTAAAAAACAACAAAGATAGCGATTATAAAGTTAGAAGTTACATATTGCAGCTTTAAAATAAGCTAAAACCAAAACTGAGTAACAATGCAAAACTAGTGTAACTTCTGAGAAATGTCACTGAGAAGGTACCTTATAAAAAGGTCCTAATATGGACCAATTAGGTACAGAAATGTACCTTTGAGGTATCAATATGTACCTTAGAGGTACTTATTTGCACCCTTTAGGTACAAAGGTGTACTTTTTGAAAAAGTACCACCCCGGTGACAGCCTTTGTACTTTTTTCTGACAGTGTAGGCAACAGATTAGAGCTTTCCATTAGCCGGAGGGATTTAGGCCCAGATGGTCTCTTGAAAGAAGCTTTGCTGGTGCTGTTGTTGTGTTTTGGCTCATATCATGAATCCATTCAAGACAGAATGACAGGTGGAAGAGAGGAAAACATCAATGAACTTCTCATCAACATCTGAAATGGTTTGGGCTCAAATCACAAATGTTTTGGTGATGGTTGCAGTTTGGTTTGTATGTTAGACTGCAGTTATTGCTGTTGCATCAGTGTGCACATGTTGCCTCAGTGCTGATCACGTGATGTACCGCAGGATTCCCGTAGGACCCCCCTCCCGCTGTTTATCTTTCCCCGACGCCGATACTGCAGCATGTGTGTTTACCACAAGACACACCACAATTCACTCCGCTGTAGCTTTTTGCTTAATTGATGGAACAGAAGTCTCCCAGCAGCTGGAGTCTGAATTGGCACCAGATATTACGTGCCGTGAGTTGTTTGCCCCAGGTGTAGCTGTCCCAGTGCAGTTGTGTTTTGTTTGCACCATGTTGTCGTCACCAGAGCGGGGTGGAAGATAAGCAAGTGCATGCATATGTAGGACTTAACATTTGGAGTCAAGATCGAAAGCTGAAAAATGTAATTACAGCGCTTGCCTACAATTTGCCAGTGTGAAAAGGGTGAGCCTGTTAACAGAGTCGTGGCTTTTGGCCGTCATGCTAAGTTAAATCCCTGCGGCGCAGCTGTACAGAGCGACAAGTCATGGCATGGGCTCATCCCACATCCCGCAACAGCTCTCGCTCCCAGGCCGCTAGTGAAAGTGAAGCTATTTCTGATTCATTAAAAGTGCAACTGTCTGACACCTCCAGAGTCAGTATGATCGCAGGTGTTACACGAACATGTTTGACATCTAAGTCAATGGCCCTGTTTGGAACGTAATTGATTTTGTATGGGGATGTGATGTCATTGAATGTTTTCCCTAAATTGCCGTTGCTATACAAAACGATATACAACATTTTTAATGACAACAAGCGTTTTTGCAAGCATAATTGTGAATAAATTTCTCATGCTGCATGCAAACTGCCAGCAACTTTGTCGGTGTGTGTTGCACATCTTTTTAAATGAGGTATGTGGAGGCGTTTCTAATTCTGGTAACAACTATGAACAAATGATTAATCGTCCTCGCACTAAATGACGAAAGACAGATGCTGCTTCACTCTTATTGTTAGTCGCTCCCGAAAGTTGCTTGTCATTTGCATAAAGTTAATCTTTTCTTAACTTTGTCGAATAGGTGACATGCCCATTTCCTGTCTCCTATACAGTGTTAAGAGTAGGGAGGAGGACTTTTAGGAGGCCTAACGCCGGGTTCACACCAGTTGCGAGTTTAAAGATTTGCGCGAGTAGATTACATATAAAGTCAATGCAAAGACGCGATCAGACGCGTCCTTGCGTGGGGCGATGTGAATGATGTGATATGGATGGCGGGTTTGCAGTGAAAACACGCGCTATTCGCCTCAAACGCATCTTCGCCCAAGTTGACAGGAAGTTGAATCCCGCAAGTAAAAGTTTGTTTTTGCATATAAAATATTTAGTTTGTCTTCATCTTGTCATTTTCTTTGTATAGAATAAACATTTTTTACCGAAATTAGTCAAAATTTATTTTATTGCGTTTTGGAACCAAACTCTTTATATACATAATAATTTATCACAATACACACACAAATATATTATGCAAACATAAACTTTTATTTTGTATGCGATTAATCACGATGAATCTTTTGACAGCCCTAACAAATAAATATTAATTAACTCATTCACCGCCATTGACGAGTTATCTCGTCATTTGAGTTCATATTTAACTAATAAATATGCCTTTCTGGACGAATTTCAAAGTGAAAGTGAAACTTTTATCCACCAGATGGCGCCAAAACGAATTTAATTTTTAAAGATTTAATGATTTATTTTAACTGCCTTTATGTTTGATAGTCATTCTGAGTCTGATCTCTAACATAAATTTCTTTACAAAAACGCAATTTTTTAAGCTTTATGCTTAAAATGTTGTATTTTTGAAGAGAAATATCCATATTTCAGTGGTTAAATTAAGTAGAAAAAGTAAATATATAATGAAACGTTTTTTCCCCATTTTGTTTGTTTGTTTGTTTGTTTATTGTTTGTTTGAAAGCAGAGGGTGTGTTCTTTAATTTGATATAATTTGTATGTTTATATATTTATAGAAAATAATTTTTCCTGCAAGGAATTTTGTGAAAATTTTGTTAAAATCACAAAAATGCAGGTGGGCAACTTTTCTCAAAAAGGCTGGCGGTGAATGAGTTAAATGAGTAAAATAAAAGAATTTATTTATGTATGTATCTATTTATTTGTAATAAAATAGCAAAAAATAGACCTATAAATTAAAAGTAAACATGTATAATATTAAGCAGTTTTTGAAAGCGCTCTTATTTAGTTTTTCTTAAAAAGTGTTATTGGTGGTGTTATTTCTCTGATTGGAGTGAATCACAGCTCTGTGCAGTTTAGATGATAGTACTTGTTATTTCATCAGTCGATTCCTGTCTCCACTGCACAATTATCTCAAAGACGCTGTCAGCACCACAGCACAGTGAGAGCTTAATGTGAAAGCTTGATGCATAATTCTGATTCGTTACGAGCGTTTATTTTAGCGTGTTGATATTGCATATAGAGATATCACATGGGCAGCTCTCCAACATATTCCATTAGTTAACTTGAATTTGAGACTTTTTTTATTCAGTTAAATATAACATTTGTGTTACACGCAAATGTTTTTTGTGGCTACTGTGATAATGTCAATTGATAAGGTCATTCTTTGATTTGGAAAATAGTGGTTGTGAGTCATGTCCAACGTTTCTGTTTTGTGGCCCACTTGAGCAGGTAGAGCGTAAATGAAAACCAGGAAGGGTTTGAATTCTTCTACAGCTTTGAACACAAACACTAAGTACTTTGTGTATCAGTTTTCAAAAGGTGAGACTTGCCTTAGCAAGTATTTATTCTTTGGCTGGAAGCATGTGGATACTTTACTTTTTTATCAGATTGGGCAGATGATAAAAGTTCAAAAATGTGTAGACCTTTACAGTGAAGGCACCTAAGCATATCTGTAGACCAGAATGTCATTGATATCAGTTTTTTATCAATTGTTTTTACGTTCACACCACCGCAGACTTGAGCTTCCAAAGAAGCTCAGGCCACCTGGTCAAGGACGCTTGTCAAAAGGTGCGGGGAAGCTTGTTGACGCTTTGGCCGCTCTAAAGTCTGTTTTCTCTGAACTAATGTTTTGGTAGGAACGAAAGTTTAAATCGTATGTTTTTCCGGAATTAGCCAGCGAAGGATGTCTAAGCTATATTCCGATTGGTTGCTGGTGTTTTGCTGCTGCTTGCCGCTGAACCGCGTCTTAGCTCATTACCATAACGTTGAGCTTCTTTCAACTTCCTGATTGATGCTATGGTCGCTCAAAACGCTGATTTCCGGTAACTTTGAAAGCTCAAGTCTGGGGTGGTGTGAACGTACAAGAAGAAAAAAAGTGTGTTTAGAGAGGAGGCAGTTCTTGATTTACTCACAGAAAAAAGATCACACTGATTTGGTGCAAAATCTCATTCTCTCTCTTACATGCATAGACACTTACTCTTATTCATTGGCAGTTGAATACAGTAGGCCTGCTTGAGTCTATTTATTTTTCCATGGTTATGTGGAATGCTGTGTGTCCCAGACCAGAGATTCACAGAAAGCCGGGAGGCCCCGCTGGTGCATAGAGGGAACATGGTAAACCACCTCCTAATGTGGGTCATTATGGCTTCTTAGTGGACCAACACAGGTTTATTACCATACTCTTAAACAGCTTAACTTAATTGGCTGACATCACTTGTTTCTTAAAGCTTTTAATTTTTTGAGGTCGTTTAAGTTACTGCACTTAGGTTGGCAAGTGCCTCACACGACTCTGTATAGAGCAGGTGTTTTCAAACCTGTCTTGGAGGACCACTAATACTGCACATTTGCATGTTTCCCTTTTGTGACACACCTCATTCAGTTACCTTACACACCCTGTTCAGGTCTTGCAGTCTCTACTAATGAGCTGAAGATTTAAACCAGGTGTGTCTAAAGAGGGAGACGTGCAAATTGTGCAGTAATTGTGGTCCTCCAGGGCAGGTTTGAAAAGCCCTGGTATAGAGCAGCTCTTAGACAGCATCATTCATCTTTATCGATATATGATTGGTTCTTTTAACTGGAAGGCGGGACTTCCATTGCCAGAGTGACTATTGGAGCTATGCCCCAATTCAAAGGCTTTGACCTTCGAAGGACGTATTCTAAGACCGATTGCGCCACAGTAGCATGACTGAAGGCTAGTAATACTGTGCCAATTCGAAGGATGCTTAAAATTAAGCCTTAAAATGCATCATTGCACGCCTGTAACGGCTTAATATTTTGAAATAAACATTTAAAACCTTTATTAAAAATGTGTGTATTTAGCAGAAAAAGTTTCTTGTCACTGCTTTAGTATTATAAGTTATGTTTTGTATTAATATTATTCTGTGTATGTTGCATATATTTCTAAGGTTAATTAATAACCTAATATACTGTTAAAAGTTTAATCTTCGTTAATGTGTCATATTTTCTAAAATAAATTAATATTTTTCTGCTTCCATATTTATTTGAATAAGTCAGAAACGTCTCCGCTGTGTAAACGCATACAGCAGGTGACGCAAATTACGGATTCTTTGAAGGCTAGACTCTCTCATTTTAGTTCTCTCATTTTTAGTCACCTTAAAAGACCGAGTGCTCACCTTCTGAGGACGCATCCTTAGAAGGTCACAGCCTTTGAATTGGGACACAGCTATTGAGCGTTGCATTGTCCCCTTCATAGTAATATGAGTGCTAAGTCTTGTAAGTCTTGTTCAGGTGTCACCTTGAGATGTTTTTTAAACACTATTGAAGGATTTCCCATCCATTCTAGGCCTTTATTGACTGCTTTTTCCTAGTTATTCAGTCCAAATCAACCATTTCAAAAATACTTATTTCATAAAATTTGAGGTTTTCAATGAAATTAAAGGTCACGTTCTTTCTGATCCCATTTTTAAACCCGTTACGTATTTCTGAAGGAGAGACTTTATAGAACAAGGAAGACATCAGCCCGTTTTGAGGATAGTAAAAACAGCGCTAAACAGATAAGTAAATTGTGTGAAAAATACAGTGTTTTTTTTACATGTGAAACATGAACACATGTTATATTGCACACTGTAAACACAATCAAAGCTTCAAAAACACAGAAAGAACAGGAGCTTTAATGACAAAGTCATGACAAAATGATATATTTTGTAGGGGTGTCATTTCAACAACAATCGATTCTGCGATGCAACGCAATGAGCGAATGCCTGATTCAGCATCGATGCAGCAAAGTGCCATAATCGAGTATGTCACTGTTTATTTCCTGGCCTCGAGTGGACAATAAAAACGGACTCTTTTCCATGGAAAGCAAACATATGGGCACATTTCGGATTCTACGAAGTTAATGGGAAACTAGACAAGACTTACGCTCTGTGTAAAATTCTCGTCTCAGGTATATAATTGTCATTGTCTTAAAGCTGCTAAGCTTCCGTTTTTGTTGAGAATAGTTGCACTTGACTTTACTACTTGACTGATGAAAAATTTGCCTTGTTGTGTACAGTAGAATTCTGATCGCAAATCGAATTGAATTGAATCGTTAACTGGGTGATTCTCACGAAACCATTGAAACACCACGGCACTAATGATTTTAGCTTTAAAATGTGTAATATAGTAACATTAAAAAGCATCAGAATTAACACAATACTGTGTTCTACCTTGCACAATGTGTGATTTCAACATAAGAATTTATAATTGGAAATTTTATCTCATTTTCTGCTGAAATTCTCATTACCGCAATGTGTCCGGCTGTGTTTGAACATGCGTTATGTTGTAATTTAATCAAATTAACACAAAAAAATAAATAAATTGATGTTTTGCCAGACTACTTTAGATGACAGAAAAAATATTTACTGAATATTCATGTATAATAAAAATGAAGAAAAATTAGGAAAATGATGTGTCCATGACTGATGTTCTCATCCTCCACAACACTTTTTGAGAACAGTTTACGCACACAGAATACAGAATTTTAATAAAGTTTGATTTTGAGTGAGCAAGCACATGGACCAGTTACTTCAAGATGGCTACCAGGTAAGATCATTTTTTTACAGTTAATTTGAAATATTGTCTTGTCAGAATGCTTACACGACATTTTGATTATCATTACCGCAACAGATGCTTATTAAATGTTAATTTAATTAATAGAAGCATAATACTTTGATTTTAAATGCATGTGCAGAATCTCCAAATTATGTTCTTTCAGGTTTGTCATGTCATTTTGAAAATATGTCAGTGTTGATGTTTTCTGACTGTTGCGGTAATGAGATTTTTTAGGAAAAAACACAAAAAGTGTTAAATGATAAGTAAAAGTTTTTAAATTAATGTTCCCATTTACTCCAGACTTTGTTTTTCAATGTCTGGTGGGAAAAAAAGTAAATTTAAGCAATTTTTACATTTTCATGCTTGACATTTTTAAAACCAAGTTTTTGTGAGAATCACCCATCTGGTGAATCGTAATTGAATTGAATTGTGAGGGCAAAGCCAATGCACACCCCTAATATTTTGTCCATAAAAATGATGATAATAATTTATAATATAAAAAGCAAACCCCTTTTAAAGTTTTTTAAAAGCACAAAAGCAAATATTTCAGTCTAACTACAGTTTTAAAAGTGCAATTTATAATGGTTTTTAAAAATACACTTTTAAAAGTGTATTTATGAAGATTTTTTATCATGTTAAAATATTTTTTGTTAGTAAATATTTCTATTTAGTGTAATGTTGTTTCTAAATGAAAGCAATAAAACACCAAGCGGAGTGGAATTGCAGTAGTTGTGGTTTAATAATAGTTCCTCTGGAGTTCACAGAAGGGTTTGTTTGTTTGTTTTATTTATCACACTTTGTGTTGGAGATTGTGAGTAATTTGTGGATCTGTTATATTTTATATTAGATATTTGAAGCTCATTATAAGAAGCTTGTTTATGCGGTGTCATAGTATGTTGTCCCAACTGTCAGCTCAGGAAGTCTGTTTGCTGGCTAACTTACAAGAGTGCAATGGTGCCAACTGTTATGAATGCATTAGTGTGACATACAGTGAGATTCTATTTGCTGGTATTCTTCAGGTTTATGGGATGTGTCTGATCATTTTAGGAGGAGGGTAACAAGTGTGAGCCTTGATGTAGAGGTGATGAATTCCTTTTCTAGTCTTGATAACCATGCTGTGCCCTTGAAGACTTATTTTTTGTCAGAAAGAACGGAAAGTTTGATTCCAAGGAAAAACAGATACAAAGATACAAATGTACTTTAAATGCACTGTAAGTCAGTTTGAATAAAAGCATCTGTCAAATGAATGAATGTAAATGCAAGGACAGAGTTAAAACTACTGCAACACAATTGCCAACAACCCTGGATTGTGGTGATGATTTTTGATGGGATGCTTTCCTGTGAGATGTTTCTCTGACGTTAAAGCTGTGATGTGGAGGCTGTTATTTGTTTTATCTTTACTTGTTTGCACAAGCCTGGAGCTTTTTCAAGGTCGGTTCATGTCGCTCTGCGAAGATTAGAAAAATAAGTGCACTCAATGGACCTAATGCAATAGATTGGGACAAATTTAGACCAAGGGTATTCTGTTGAAAGCCGTACATGTTGCTATGGTTTCCATGTTTATCTAGGGATGGTCTACAGCTAACACTGATTCAACATCATCCACTGCAGCGAACACATTGGCTACATCTACATTACCCCATCAAACCCATAAAGAGGCGTAGGTTACATGTAAAACAAGGAATGGATTTGGAAAGGCCATGATGCTCAGAGCAAACAAGAGACAATACTTAATGCTGTCATGTTATTCCTACTTCATTATAGTCATTGATAAAATGTATTTTTACATTGCATTACATTTATGCATTTGACAGATGCTTTTATTTATTATGCACACCAAACACAAATTTAATGATTTGCGTGAGTATATTACATACAAAGTCAATGCAAAGACCCAAATAGACGCAAGTTTGTACTAGGCGATGCGAATGACACAAATTGGGCAGCGTGATTGCCACGAACATGCTCTGTTCACCTCAAACGCGTCTTCCACGCAAGTTGAAAAAATTCAACTTGATGAAAAATTTGCCTGGACAAAGGTTAAATCCAGCAAGTAATATTGAGCAAGGGACGTGATGCCGCAAACATGCACTATTCACCTGCTGCGTACACACCAGAGTCGAATTTAACTATTTGCGCGAGTAGATTACATACGAAGTCAATGCAAAAAGATTTGATCAAGAGCTATTTTGCGTAAATTGAAAATATTCAACTTAAGCAGAAAATTGGCATGACACAAAGCCAGACTAGAGCAAGGAACACAATGCTTCACGTTTGGTGTGTATGCAGCATTACAAAGCATACAAGCTATACATTTTATTATCAGTATGTGTGTTTCCTTGAATTCAAACCCATGACCCTTGAGATGCTAATGCAATGCTTTACCAGCTGAGCTACAGGTATACGGTACATTATCACTACGCTCGCTAATGCGGTTTAATCTTAGCCCATGTAATCTGCTGCGTATGTTGTCCACCGATTTTTCTGTGTTTTCTCCTGCTTTTATTAATGTAAAGCTGCTTTGAAACAATTAAACAATTAAAGGCAGGATCAGCAGGAATTATCTTAAAAACTTTTTTACAAATTTGTCTTTATATACAAATACATAATTAAAATGTAAGTACTCTGAAAAAGAGAGGACAAAAGTCAAGTGTCTGTAGACCGTTCACGACTGTTTTAAACACAGCTCATTATTTCCATTCGGGACGAAACAAATGATTGGCTTGCGCGACTATCACTCTCTCTCGCGACCATGGCACCACCCCTGTTGCTATGGGATCTGCCCACACATGCGCACACCCGATTGATTTGAACGTGCACGAGGCACTCTAGGAAGAGCAAAAGTATGGCAGAGAAAGAGCATTCAGAACTCACAGTACCTGCATATGCAGTCAGCGAAGGCAAACAAGGCAAAAAAAGGAATAAACGAAGAAATCAAACGAGAGTAAATATCGTGTGGCTTTTCCTCGAGTCGACGATGCGGTAGCGGTATTGTCTCCGGTGTGTAGTCCTCATCAGAGTGAATAATGCTTTCATCACAAAAACTCTTACATGCAAAACACTAGCTTAATAGTGAGTACTAAAAGCCATCCTATTTATTTATATTCATAGTGATAAAGTTAGGTGTATTATTACATGTGATTGTGACATGATGTTACTACATGCACCGCGTTCCTTCCTCTCCGCTCGTCTGAGGTAAATGCTTCTCCCAGCAGAGCCGGTCAGCGTCGCGCGTTCATGTGTTTTGGGGGCGTGGCTTTAAATGAAACCCAGAAGGGAGGGGGTGGAGTAAATGGAAAAATGAGCTGTGTTTAAAACATTGGTGAGAGGTCTACAGACACTCGATTTTTATACTCTCTTTTTCAGAGTACTTACATTTTTCTTATGTATTGGTATATATAGACAGTTTAAACAAATTTGTAAAAAGTTTTTTTTTAGATCATTCCTGCCTATAGACGGTTTCATCTGACGCACGTGATACATGGCTGGATCCGAACCTTACTTCCGGTTTCGTTTTTTTAATGGTCTGACTAGTTGCTAAACTGATCTCTTGAACAAATGCCTCGTCGAAAATAACAAATATTTTGGTTTCCTAGGTATTCTATGTGTTGTTGTTTTGCTTGTTATATAAATAAACTACGTTTAAAGTACTTTGTTGTTATTTATTATTAGCGGAGTTTACCGGAAGTTATGTGCGTACCGCGACAGCCGCTTGTTTATGTTGTTACTGCTAAAACCGTCTATACTGCCTTTAAATGAAACAATTTAATTAAATAAATTTGAATAAAAAATTAATTAAACACACACAGCTTATTTATCAACAAATATATCCAATTAAGCTTTTTTTGCAGTTAGTTTGGTAGCTAGATCAATATTGTTGTTATCCCTAATGAAAATTAACCATGGTTTTATTAAAGTAAAAGTGAAGTAACAATTGATTCTCTTTTGTAGAGGCAAGATTTTAACAATGGTAGCAATGGTTTAACTATAGTAATTATGTTTTTTTTTTACATTTTTGCCTCTATTTGGACAGGAAAGTATTCGAGTAAGGATTCAAACTTGGGTCGCTGAATGTGCAATATAACATATTAATCATAATTTAAATCTATTTAAATCTATTTAATCTAATTAATAATATTTTATATAATGTATCCAAATGTTACATATAAATGTATGCTGTTATGCATGTTTGTACATTATTTACCCCTTTATATTTAAGCAGTATGCTGGGTAAAATTATATATTTTAATGTTATTTATAGTGGTGTAATTACTTCCCATGTTTTGTTAAGAAGCAGTTTTATCTAATGCATTCCTGTCTGTTAGCACAGCGTGTACAGGTTTTTAAACTGCTATACTCATCATTGTTTACTGCAGTGGGGAGGAAAGATCGTCTGTCTACAGTATTACATTGTTCCCATGCCGTACACTTAGTCATTCATAACTGTAGCTGCTCTATGTGACCAGAGGCTCTTGTTCAGCACTAACATGTTCAACCCAAACTACTTTCAAAAAAACATCACAGTCAGAAATCCTGACCTGCTGTGAGGAATGGACCAAAAGAGTTCTGTGCTATTGAATCGAGTTGTGGCAGCAAATATACGTCACTGATTCTTGTTAGTACATCGTCTAGACTCTAATGTGTTTTCTTTCATGTAGGTAATGAGTGATTTGTTTTTTTTAGGAAGAGGTTTCAAAGCTAAATATATTTTTCAGTGTTTGTAGTTTAAAAGTCTGGTGGATGTTCAGCACTCCACAAATAATGGAGCTGTTTTTATGTTTGATTTCAGTGAAAACCACCTCAGAAGAATGTGATTTGGTTCCTCCATCTCTGCTTGGTCATTGATAAAACATGAATAAATCCAGTAGACTTTTATTGATGGAGGGATGTGAGCTACATGTAGCGAACACAATACCATAGAAATTTGAGGTTGGACACATCTGACTTCTGCCAGAAGGCAACCACCCATAAACACCCTGTCAATGACTACGTTTACATGTACACCAATAATGCGAGTATAGACTTAATCGCAGTAAGATGTTTACATGACTTGAGCTTACCTTTTCACTCATGCAGTTTTTATTTTCGAATTATTGGCTAATGATTGTGCTTATTATTCACACATAGCCCAATGCAGAGCACAAATGATGAACTCACATATACTTAATGTAATTGTGTTAAATGACAAACACGTTCTTATGGATGTATTTCATGACAGAAATATTATGACAGTGCCTGTAACGGTTTTATACGCTGCTGTTGGATATTTAAGCTATTTCTGGATGAAGGCAGACTGCTGACAGTGAGTCGGGTTGACAGAGTTCAAGAAAAACTTTTTTTATGTCAAGTTTAAAGCGAATTTGTGCTTTGTTAAAGCTTTTACGTGGCCGCATCCCGCTGTTAAAAACGGTGTCTGCCACCTGCTTTAATACGATTACACTTGCTGTGATTATGCTCTTAATCGCATTATTTTTATTAAAGTATTGCCCACTCGCGGTGAAGCGCATCCGCGCTATTCTCCGAGATGCACTTGACAGCCTTTTGTGCAGCGAATTATTATTATTATTATTATTATTATTATTATTATTATTATTATTATTATTTTGATGACCTAGTTAAGGCGGTAGGCAGTAAATCCTAGCAATTGCATACTACAGCAGCATCCTTAAATCCGTTCAGAAGACTTTAGTCACTGCAAAGTCATAGCGTTTTTTTTTTCTTTCAAAAAAAAGCAAAAACATGTAGGGATGCACCGATATGGAAATTTTGGCCGATACCGATAACTCTTTATATTTGGGGGCCGATAACCGATATATATTAGGCAGATAAATGAAAGACGATAAAATATGAATATTTATCGGCCTATATATATATATATATATATATATATATATATATATATATATATATATATATATATTTATATATATATATATATATAGGCCGATAAATATTCATATTATTTTCGCAATGAAAAACTCCCAGACCTTTTTTGTCTTTGCGCTAGACTAGCATACTCTTCTTAAGCCCGCAACACGTGTTATCTTCATGCTATGTCACAGAAAGCACCAATCAAAACTTCACATGGCCAGCAATGAGCAAATGAAGTGGTTCAACAAACCAAAATAATCCATCATTTATCGTCTTTCATTTATCTGCCTAATTTTGCTATCAGACCGATAACCGATAATATTAAAAATAAGCAGTTATTGGCCGATAACGATATGTCGGCCGATATATCGTGCATCCCTAAAAACAAGGTTATTGTAGGTCTCTTGTTCCTTCAGGATGTTATGGGGGGAATTTTTTTTAAATTTTAATGCGCCCCGATTTTTACATAATGCCATAGTGCATCTTAAAAGCTCCTCTTGAATTTCTAAGGTTTATTTTTTCCTGGCACCAGACGGTAAACAAGACAACCATCTGATTAAATCTGTATTTAATTCTGGCATTATTAGTCTCTATGGGGTGATTTATTTATTTTTTCAGTGCACCACAGTTCTGTAAATCTGCTTTCTCTCTTTCTTTACAGAGGAAATCAAGGCAGAATCAGAAAATTTAAGGTAAGTTGTTTCTTTATTCCATACCTCATGCATTGAGATATTTAACATTTATTTCAAGTTCCCATTTATTATTGCCATGCCTGATGCTTGTAATGCAGTGCTGACATTTTCCAGAGGCCAACCACACGCAGTCCCTTTGTGCTCTTGCCCTCGATGTGATTAGTGTGTATTCATTGCTGATGGAAAATGCCTCTCTCGACCTTGTTGTTAAATAGCTTGGAGACCTCGCTGTGTGTCCAAGACACAAGAATGAGACGTTCTGTGCACAGGGCCGTTCTCTCCGCAGGGCCACAGCAGCCCATTCTCAATCCCGTCTCTCAGCCCTTCATCTCGTACGGCTCCCCAGGCAGCATCCATCCATTCACCTTTTGCAACCACTAATTCACACCTCACCTGTTTCCCTCCAGCTGTCTTGCTTTGTGTCTGTTCTTGTATGCTTTTGATATTTCCCTCTTTTGTTGTTTCTCTCTGTTTGTTGACCTTTGTCCGGTACTCTCTCTCTTTTTCTCGCTCACCCTGGCAAAATCCGGTCTCTATGCATCTGACGTGTAGTTTTCACGATATGTTACTTCAACATTTCCCGTTAGATGACATTCAGCAGGTCAGGGTATCTTTCTCAGATGTCTTGGTGATGTCCTGTACATGTGCTTACTGGATACAATCTTCAAAGGAAGATTGGGTTTGTTATGGTAAGAGAGTTTAAGCTGAGCAAGAGTCGTGTGAGGTAATCTCTAGACTCCAAGGAGCTCCAGGCTTTTCCCTCATAGTCTTGCCACAGCTCAATTTGTGTCAATTAAAAGTAAAAGCTGGCTAATCCCTCCACAGACAGATTAATGAGATTGAATGAAGGAAATGTGAGGAGCGTAGAGGAGGGAAATTGAGCCAATGGGAAGAGCTTTATTGTACTGTAGCCGACTTCCACCGAGTAAACCTGTGATGAGTCAGCTGCCTAAGACTTTACTGACATAGTGGTACTGCATGGCTGCATCTCAATTCTTACTAAGTATATTAACGGTTTCAGAGGATGCACGTGCGTTGTTGCAGTAACGCGTCTGGGCGGAACTTAAAGGAATAGTCAATTTTCTTAAAAGAAAAATCCAGATAATTTACTCACCACCATGTCATCCAAAATGTTGATGTCTTTCTTTGTTCAGTCGAGAAGAAATTATGCTCCCGTAGGCTCATGGGATAGAAAGTGTCAATCGGATGCTTACTAAAAATCTCGGTTGAAGCAGTTTACCATTTTTCTCACATACTGTTTTTTGCATACGGACATTTCGGACATACTAGTCATTTAGCATACTGGTTTTCGTCTACTATATAGTATGGAAATCGGCATTTTTTTGGTGCTGGGAACTATTTGTCGGACTAACTAAAACTGGTAACCTGTGTCTTTTTAAAGGATCTATTTGAAACGTTTGCAAACTTAAGAATCATATAAAATAGAAAAGGTTTATATATATATATTGCTGTATTGATTACCATTGGCAAAATAGTTTGTAGCAAAACCATAGTTATCTTGTGCTTAAAGAAACAGTATGTATTTGTGGCCAAAACTGGTATTGCAATTTAAAACTAGTCATTTGTTTTAGGCTTACCGGTAGACATTTATATACTGCTTTGGCAGGTTCAGCCTCGGCTGTAGGGCAAGGGATTTTGGGTAGTGGTAGTCCAGAAAACATGTTTGAATGCAAATGTAAGAAATTCAACTCAATACGATTAAGGCACGTGTGTGACATACTATTTTTAACTGAATGTGATTCAGTATACTGTTATACATCAATCCTTATCTTGTTTGCATACAGTATAGTATGGAAATAGGTTGCAGCCACTGATATATATAAATGACTGGATTGCGCATAGAACGCTTGACGTAACTGCGTGAGGTGAAGCCAGCGCAGAGTTCGAGCCGCCATCTTGGTATACCCAACCGGCAGAGAGCGTCATTGACTTCCATTCAAAATCATGATCAAAATTTACCCCCTTTACAGCGTATCAGTTACATTAGGTTAATTTTTAGGATATGTGTACATTAATTATTTGTTAATTCTGGTGTTATTTGCAATGTTTATGTTTTAATCGGGCAGGATAATGGATTTATAAAAAACCGTTAAGGTGAGTGTGTCTGTTGCATTTGTTAATGACACGGGTATAAATAAAGTTTTGTTTGACATTCAGCTACACTGTGACGGTCGGCGTTATTTCTCTAAATAAGTGTTTAGGTACCTTGTAAGTTTAGATAACATAATTACAAAACTAGCAAATTATTGCATGCACGTATGGTACAAAGCATGATTATTTATTTAGATTTCAGAATGAGCACGTTTATTGTCATTAATACTAAATATGCTGCGGTCTGTCTGCTGATCTGATACTGTAATAAAGATGAATGTATAATAACTGTTTAAAACGCAAAATGTACAACTTTCAGTAAATAACTATTTACATGCTTTGGACGTTTGTGTTGTAATAGTGTACAGGGTAACTTCACATATAAAAAAGAAGACGAGTAAAGTGATGTTTTATCATTAAAATCTGATAACGTCCATTGATTTAATAGAACGTTTGGGTATACCAACATGGCGGCGCGGTGGCTTCACAAGTGTGACGTCATGCGCAATCCAGTCATTTATATAGATCAGTGGTTGCAGCTGATGTTTATCTTCCACTCCTTTACTTCCCATCCACTCTTAGTCTGTCCCTCCAGTGCACTGTTTTACTCTTCATCACACTCTCCACCATCACTCCCCCCCAACTCATGTGTCCCACTGCTCTCATCAGCTCGACTCACTGAAAAAAATCGTAAAGCTTCTAGCTCAGTCACAGCAGTCCCAGCAGACAGCCTGACCTGGCTCATCTCCAGCTCTGTTGATGCCGGTCTTTTCCTCTGATGTACTGGCTTGATATAAAGTGAGAAATTGCAGTCTAGGTCACATCCACTGCAGCGAGGCTCTTTAAAAAAGGCTTGAGGGCTTCCTCCATTACTCAGATGTAAAAGTATATGGGTCCTGCATTTAGTGGTGCACAACAAGTATTTTCCTGCTAGAAGTTCAGATTTTTCACCTGTACTGGAAAGATTTCCAATAGCTGGAAATAACAAATCTCTAATGTAATGCTTGGATATGAATTCAGTGCTTCCACAATATTTATATTGCCTTGGGGCTTATTGCATCAATATTACTTATATGATTTTGACAGCTTTAAATTCATAAACACTTTTCCTGGAAAATGATTTTTTTCTTTTACAACTTCCACAAATCATTTCGTATGTCTTCTTACAGTGATACAAGGTCATCCTGGATTTCTTTAGCCCTGTAGATTATATCTTGATCTCATTTATACAAAAACACAATTCACATTGATGATGCATATTGTTTTGCAGCCCACCAGCTGGGGATAACAAGTCGAGCTCCAGTACTTTACCACCAATCAAATCCAAGACCAGCTTCGTCGAAGCAGACAAGTACTTTCTACCGTTCGAGTTAGCATGTCAGTCCAAATGTCCTCGCATCGTCATCACCTCTTTAGACTGTTTACAGGTCAGTGTATCACAGTGCTGTTGTCAGTATGCTTCTCGTGAGATTTGTGAGATCTGACCTGCCACTTTTATGCTTTTGCAGAAACTCATAGCATATGGTCACCTGACAGGCAGCGCGCCAGACAACACTATCCCAGGAAAGAAGCTCATCGACAGGATCATCGAGACGATATGCGGCTGTTTCCAGGGACCACAGACGGATGAGGGCGTCCAATTGCAAATTATAAAGGTCAGCCTTAGGTTTAATGGGATGTTTTGTGAGCACATAAGCTTCGAATGTGATCCAGTATTGTTTGTTTAAAGGGGACATATCATGAAAATCTGACTTTTTTCATGTTTAAGTGGTATAATTGGGTCCCCAGTGCTTTTATCAACCTAAAAAATGTGAAAAAGATCAACCCAGTAACTTATTTTGTTAAAGCATGTGGAAAAAATAGGAAATTTGCACCCTCCCTTGTGATGTCAGAAGGGGTTAATACCGCCCCTTAATCTGCACTATCCATCCACGCCACTGCCATTTAGTACAGAGATCAGATCATTTGCATGTTAAATGACACACCCAAAACAACACATTTTTGCACACACCTACAAAGTGAAAATTTTAACTTGCTAAAATAAATTATCTATATAATATTTTGAGCTAAAACTTCACATATGTACTCTGGGGACACCAAATATTTATTTGACATCTTAAAGACGTGTGAAATGTCTCTTTTTAAAGGTGGTCAGAGAACAATGTTGTAAAACAACATCCCTTATAGATTTAACAAATATATTATATTTTATACAAATAAATTATATATATATTTCTCCCTTGTTGTTTGCAAAAATATTTATAAATTAGGGATCAAAAATATGCATTCGGCTAGTAGTTAATTTTAAAAATAACATTTATTTAAATGCAATTAAACAAAATACAATGTCTAAATATTAAAAAGATGCTTATTTTTCAGTCAAAACAAAACATGCTGTAGACTTTCTGATATTGTAGCCAAACCCATGGTTAATACAGGAAGGGAAAATAGAGTAGTTATGAAGACAGCAGTTATCAGGTCAGTCATATTTTTGCTAATTAATTATGATGAAAATTAATGATTAAAAGAAATTTTTTGTTAAAATCTTTTAAATGTATTTATATAAACAAACATTTTGTTTTAAAGCGGAGATGCTATTAAAATGTTTACCATAATAGTTTTTTCAACACAAGATCATAAAACCAGTCTGAAACTTAATGGCCATATAAAACCATGTTTAGTTTTACACTGTCAGTAAAACCAAATATATTGCAAATATATTGTGAGTATTGGGTATTTCTCTTCTATTATAAGGCAAATTAAAATGTAGGCCTAGAATGTCTTAAAGGTACATTGTGTAACTTTTAGAAGGATCTCTTGACAGAAATGCATTATAATATAATATAACTATATTATCAGTGGTGTATAAAGACCTTACATAATGAACTGTATTGTTTTTATTACCTGAGAGAATGAGCCATTTTTATCTACATATACCGCGGGTCCCCTTAAGTGGAAGTTGCCGTCATGTTTATACAGTAGCCTTAAAGGAATGGTCTATCCATTTTCCATATTAAACTGTGTTATTACCTTAACTAAGAAGATTTGATATATACCTCTATCATCTTAGTGCGTGCACGTAAGCGCTGTGGCGCGTGGCGACACTTCGATAGCATTTAGCTTAGCCCCATTCATTCAATGGTACCAAACAGAGATAAAGTTAGAAGTGAACAAACACATCAACGTTTTCGCTATTTAAGACATGTAGTTATACGAGCAAGTATGGTGGCACAAAATAAAACGTAGCGCTTTTCTAAGCGGATTTAAAAGAGGAACTATATTGTATGGCGGAATAGCACTTTTGGAGAATTTGCTACAAAATTGAAAAAATATTCATCTGATACATTTCTTTTACCCTTTTCACAGTCCTGGGCATGTAAAAGATTAGTAAAAACATTGGCTTCAATGCATTTTTAGTTTTTGTGCAGTATCAGATTTCATTTTTTCTCCCTCATTTATGGTTTGTGGCCATTTTTGCCCCATTGACCTCCATTATAACCACATTTTTTGATTGCAAGTCATTTGGTGTTTTTCCCTCAAATCAGTGAATCACTTATGAACTTGGCAATTAAAGAGTTAAAATCATGACATTTTTGTAAACATTTGGTAGTTTTGATCAGTACTGAGGTTGATCAACAGATTTATGCAAAAAATTTAAAAAAAAATATTCATCTGATACATTTTTACAGCAGTTTAATTTAGTGGCCAACACGAAAGGGTAGTACATTAGAACAATGCACAAGGGTTAAAAGGCACAAACCAGAAGCAGTAATACCCAATAAATGGAGAAGGGACAGCTCTTCAAAGAAAATTTAATATTTATTTTATTTACATTTTTGTATGCACATTTTTTAGGAAAAACAACCATATGGATTTTACAATTCTGTGTTATGGACGTGACAATTCTGAAATTTACACTTACTTGACTATGAAAGAAATCCTTTTAAAACAGAAACTTTGCATTGGTATTTAAACCACCAAATGTTGACATCTAAGATATCAGTATGGTTAAAAACTTTACTTTTCATGATAAGGTTTACATTTGCTTCGAATTGCCCTACTGTAACCCAAACTTCAAAGCTTTTCTCGTACAGTAATATACATTATGATTTTACTCACCATGTTATTGAACTTATACAGAAAAACTGATGAAAATATCTAAAGGAATATAAACTAAAAAGCAAACAGTGGAAGCCGCCAATATAGAAAGCAAATAATAATGATTATTTTACATGTGAAACTGCCCTAACCTGTAGTGCTCACATTTCCATGCCAACATTTGACTAAGCTATTGTTTTACAAATCTCATTTTGGAATGTGGAATGAGCTATGGCTCCTGAAAGCTTTTTCATACACCGGCATGCTGACCTTAATCTCTAAACTTTGTAAAGACTCCCAACAGATCAAGTAGTAAATAATAACGCTCCCCATTGTTTGGCTACACTCCTGAAAATGATTGCTACAGTTAATGTGCTGATACATGTGTTTATTTTGTCCTTGTCTGGTCTTGGCAGGCCTTGCTTACAGCCGTGACCTCCCAGCAAATTGAGATCCATGAAGGCACCGTGCTACAAGCTGTGAGAACGTGCTACAACATCTATCTGGCCAGTAAAAACCTCATCAACCAGACCACGGCCAAAGCCACCCTCACCCAGATGCTGAATGTGATTTTCGCCCGCATGGAAAACCAAGCAGTGAGTGCAATTGACGCCTCTCGTCTGGTAATACGGGGAAATAACGTCTTGATCTAACATCTCTTCTTTCTCTTTGGTTGATGCCTCTCCTCCTCCCCACCTCCTCAAAATATAGCTTACAAATCACAAGATCAGTTGGTCTTTGGCATCCAGAAAGCGTGATCGTCAGGTAAAGAGTGAGAGGACTGCCTTGAAGTTTGCTTGATCTTATAGTTTCTCTGGTTTGTGTAAATCACCACCATCCATCACTCTAGCTCTTAGTATCCCTCTCTCTCTCTTTCTGATGTCTCTCAGATGTCTCGCTCTGATCTGCTTGTCTTGGCTTCGCTGCGTTATTGCCTGCTGTCGTCCCATCCATGGATACTTTGTTCTTTTCATCTGTCTTAACCATGTTTATTTGTTTTGTAGGAGTGTGATTGAAATGGTTTTCCTCTTTGGTTGTGTGGCCCTGTTTACAGCTGGTTTTAACATCCGTCATGGGTGAACGTTCATTGGGTGCTGATCATTATCGGCCGATAAGCGTTTGATTAGCGGTCTCTAGAACGGCTGATCGGAAGAATTGATCAGATGACGCTAAACTCGCAAAACTTGCTGTTAAGCTAACATGTGTTGAACGTCATACGCTGCCGTGCTGATCGACAGGCGTATAACAGCAAAATTCAGCAAGAGTTATACACATGTTTCTTGACGTAAATGTGGGCGGCGCCATCTTTGAGCTTTCCTGTTTATGACTTTCGGTGAGCCACTAAAGCTAATGGTAGTCTATTGCGAAGGACACAAGTGTGCCATTTTGACTGGCTGTATGAAATCCAGGAAGACCGACATAATTTGTGCAGTTAGGGGTTGCCGTGATAGCTAATACAAATGCAGTAAATCTCTACAAAACATTTGTTTTAACCATAATCCATGCACAAGAACTGAATGTGGCGCACTTGCACTCATGATCTGTATTTACAAATCCATCCAGTAAAACCTTTCATAAACATTGCCAGTAAACAATAAATACACAAATTGTTAAAAAACAACTAATATTATGCTGATAAAAATATGCAGATTTAGCTAATTTATTTATTCAACTACTATCTATTATTACAAAAATGCGATTACAGTACAGAATATATACGACATAATCTGCTTAGTTAACGTTTATAATAGTAATGTGTTTGCACGTAATTTTGTTATGTTTTAAATGAAAAAGCAATACTTTAAAAAGTAAGCAATAATTTCTTAAGCTCATGTCTCCACCTGACGTTAGACGTAAGAATTAAGCGATGTAATAATATTTTCATAAAAAGAAACAATACTCAATACATGTAGTAGTTTAATATGTTTATTATGGTTTGTTCAAATAACTTACAATGTGTTAAATGAGAAAGATACCGCTGACTGTGTCGGACCGCGTGAAGCTCAACGTATCGCCATAAACAAGTCCATTAAAAATTGCCGTTTAAAAAAAACTCACACCAGAGGGACAGATGTAACATTTTAAACCAGGCACTGAAAAAGGTTAAAAACACGAAGTCTTGGTAAATTCCATGTAAAAACTACTTAAATGTCCTAATATAACTAAGGCCTAGTCCTTGATTAATCACTCGATTGACTTTCCCAACGATTGAATATATCTTCATATATCAAGCCACTTCTTAATTTCATCCTCACACTGGTTCATACATGGCAGGTGTAGTAAATATTAACTGTTTAAATCATGTTTTATGCGTGCTCCCACTACATTGTTTTCTACCGGCTGGCTATTAAACCGGAAGTCTCGAACAAAGAAGGGAAATACGTCACATCACTTACTTCCGCGTTCGAGAAAAAGATGGATATGTAAGCATACAGAGCAGTGTGCTCTTGATTTACACTCGCTATGATTTTGTCATACTCCTGTCTGTCTGCGCAGCTCTGCATGAAATCAAACACGTTTAGTGACTTGACTACATTCACTGATCTGCAGATAGTTCTGCAATGTTTGTGCTAAGGAAATCCCTGTTAGGCAGTATCTACGCATGTAACCACAGTAGCAGCGCGACCGTCAATGAAAAAGCCCACAAACGAAGAAGAAACAGCAGCTTGTTGTGTATGTTTGAGAAGACCAGCAGTGGTGGAAGTAAATAAACAACGACTTATGTTGCAGTTTGAGTTAAATCACTCCTTAACTTAGCCCATCTTTGTTCTCACCATCCCAAGTGGAAATACCTATAATGCAGTTTTTTTTACCTGACGGGGGACCAATCACAGCGCTTGCTGTCCACGTGGACTAACGTACTGTTGAAAATTTGGCGAGGTGCACGTCAGGCTATGCTAAGGCTATGGAAAACCTAGGCTCAAGCTACGGCGTAGATTATACGCGCAACTATAACATGGACAAGTGTTTAAGCCCTAGTCTAAGACAAGTCTCAAGTGTTTAAAGGCCTAGTCTAAGGGGCTGTTTACACTTGGTATTAAAGCGACACAAGGCAGCATTTTTATGTTAATAAATCATCTTCGTAAGTCGGTATATGGTTAAATGACTCATTACATGACGAATGAAGACTCTCTCGCCCGCCCCTACCGTCTGTAGGAAGAATACCCCACTTGCAAGTTCACTGTATCCGACCCGGTGTCCTTCAGTCTCCTAAAGTCTCAGATATAGAAAGCATTAACTCCCAGACACTAGGGGGAGCTAGTAGAGAAATAATGCTCAGACTTGCCTTGTGTGACTTTAAGATGTGCTTTCGGCGATCGGATAACAAGTGGACGAGAGAGACACATCACGTTTACACCTGGTATTTAAATCCGTCTCTTTTGTCCACTTTTGACCGCTTCTGTCCTGATTACTTTGAGGGGGTGGTCTGTGAGACGGTGGGCGAGTCTCTCTGCTGTCATTTAAACGCAAGAGGGAGTAATGACGAGTTTATATGGACGCGAACTACTAATATGTGAAAGTTCGCTGCTTGTGTTGTAAGTAAACATGCTGCACAGTGTTTTGTACATGTAAGAGGTTTCTCAGATATTTCACTGCAATAGATGAAATAAGATCGCGCAACTGTCACACGCTTGCAAAATGAAACTACGCGGAGATCAGCCGGTTTAGTTTTATCGATGAAAGGCTAAAAATAGCGCTGTTCACCGTGTGTTCACGCCAGAAGTCAGAAAAGACGTAAAACATTGTGTTCAGTACCTTAGATTAGATAAATGGGCGGAGAGAAGGCAGTCTCCTGTGGCTAGTGTTGACATGACCCGAGACTAATGTTAATACCTGGTGTAATCAGAAATCTGTGTGCATGCGTGTGGCTTAAAAAGCTGCTTGTGGATGAAGACAGCCAAGTGAAGTTGAGATATTTCGTAGTAGTGACACTGATCAAAATATTCCTCTTCAGAAATGGCACTCACAGTTTTGGACCAAGCATAATGCACTGTCACACGGTTAGTAGTCTGGATATAGTGTGACACGTTATGACACAGCAAAACCCATTATGCACAACTAATCAGCTATAAATATTAAAAAATGAGACTTTAACCTGAGCAGTCAGGGTAGGGCTCTGATGATGAACATCTAAACTGTGGAGACAAGACATATTAGTCTTCTCGTCCTCTATTAATATGTATTTTGCATTAAAGGTGCTTACTGATTTATGAATGCAGTACACTTAATAGTAATAGTGTAATAATGTAATGAATATAATCGGGTGCTTGCTATGGGCAAAGAGAGCTGGTTTGAAGATATCTGCCAACAATTACGTACAACTTAAGTCATAAAATATTATCATAGTAGATTAGCAATTGACCCTTTGCTAAGCCTGCCTTGAAACATTAGGGATTGAGGGGGTGGGATTTCCCTGGCTTGAGGAAGAGGTGGTCCACCTAATATTTAATCCCGGGAGATTTACGCAACAGCTTTGAGCTATTTATATACTATGTGATGTATACTATAGCAGTAAGATGATTTTAGTCATAATACTATATATTTTTCCATGTTGATACAACACTACCCACTATTAGTGCTTAGCCCCATATCCTATCCTGCCTTAAGCCATTGTTTTATTATATTAGCAAGCATGATTCACTTTGGCGCATATTGCCCATATTCCAGGTGCATGTTATCAAACCACCATCTGTCTCTATGAACATACATTGTCTACACATACAACAAGATGCTGAAAGATACTGGTCTTGTGTTACGTTTTGTTTTTAAAGAGAAACGTGTTTTCCTAAATGCATTTATTTGCCTCCTACTTAAAGAAGGTGATGTTCATCAACTTGACTTTAGGCTCCCAGATGCCCAGGAGAACGTGTCTAAAAGCTTGTAAATGCCCTGATACATGATTAAAGTCACTTTGAATTGTGTGTGTTTCAGCTCCAGGAAGCCAAGCAGGTGGAGAGAGAGAGACACAGGCAGCATTCTCCCAACAGCCAGCAAGAGCCAGAATCTCCTGGACAGCGACATGCCGACACCCCGGACAAAGGCCTGCCCGCTGAGGCCAACGGTGGACCGGGTCACCAGGGAGGCAAGGCTGAGCAGGGTTCCCCTCCTTATGAAAGCCCTGAACCAGAAAACGGCAGTGAATTCTGTCAGGCAGAGAACGAGCAGACCGAGGCGGACCAGGCTACAGCTGCTGCGCAAAGTAAAAAGCACATTCATGTTAGGGAAATATTTAAGCACAGAATAATGCCATTGACCAATCAGAATCAACCAGAACAAGTTATTTATGATTAGTTACTTGGCAGCATTGCTAGATACAGAAACACACATCTGTGATTCAAAATCAAAATATAATATACTTGAAGCTTAACTATTAGTAGAACTTGCAACGTAAAGGTCATGTGTGTGACAAGCTGATAAAATGTATATAAGGAATTCAACGTATGTCACTTTGTTTAAAAGTGTCTGGCTAATGCATAAATGTGTAAATGATTTATAGCCGTTATAAGTAAATCATGTTATCATGTAAATGACATCCCCTAATGATACGACACTTTGTGTCAGTATTTCTCAGTCTTATGCAAGTTTAATAGTACTGCTTTCCATTAACATATCATTAAGTAGCAGCAAATGGAGTCACATCTTTAAAAGGAAAACACCACCGTTTTTCAATATTGTACTATGTTCATACTTCAACTTAGACAAATTAATACATACCTATCTTTTTTCAATGCGTCGTGAATGTGTTAGCATTTAGCCTATCCCCATTCATTCCTTAGGATACAAACAGGGATAAACCTAGAAGTCACCAAACACTTCCATGTTTTCCCTATTTAAAGACTGTTACATGAGAAGTTACACGAGTAAGTATGATGGCACAAAATAAATGTGGCGATTTTTTCAGCAGATAAAAAATTAGAACTATATTGTATGGTGGAAGAGCACTTAGTTTGTAGCACTTCGACCTCGGGTGCAGTAATATTGGCGAAAGTTTAAGGGAGAGGGGGAGTAGTCAGGAGTGATGATGTCACTGCGCAGTGAGGTCGAAGTGCTGCAAACTAAGTGCTCTTCTGTCATACAATATAGTTTTCATTTTTTATCCGCTTAAAAAATCGCCACATATTATTTTGTGCCACCATACTTACTCGTGTAACTACTCATGTAACAGTCTTTAAATAGGGAAAACATGGAAGTGCTTGGTGGCTTCTAAATTCATCTCTGTTTGGATCCTAAGGATTGAATGGGGCTAGGCTAAATGCTAACACATTCACGACGCGCTGTACAAAGATTAAGTGCACGCATTGAAAAAAGAAGTAGATATTAATTTGTCTAAGTTGAGGAAAGAACATAGTAAAATATTGAAAAACTGTGGTGTTTTCCTTCAAACAATTATTTAAGTTAAATCTGGAAACTGATAAAGGAGAATTAATTGTGACAACAATAGACCTGAATGAATGAGTGACTAAACATAAAACGTAAATGTTTTCTGTTATTGTAGGTGCAACTGAGCATGCTACAGAAGTCAGTGAAGAAGATGAAAGTCAGAGGTATGAACAGAAGGCCCATGAGATCGTACAGAGCATTCTGCAGGAAGTCGTAAACACGGTTGCTGGAGGTTTGTTCTTCTTTTGAAAAGCATAATTTGCTCATGTTGTTCAAACCTGTATGCTGTCATCTTATGTACTGGAACACAAGTAGGCTTGGAATTACATAAGGGAGAGTAAATAGTAAATACTGTAGATTTGACATTTTGGTCCATTTTGGTAGTTGTGTTTTAATGTGTGGGGAGGACAGAACCCAATCGTATACAGCTTTAAACAAAATACTTTGTTAAACAACAAAAAATACCCTTGAGGGGGCAAGACAAGAACACACA
Source organism: Misgurnus anguillicaudatus (assembly GCF_027580225.2). Classification (NCBI taxonomy): domain Eukaryota; kingdom Metazoa; phylum Chordata; class Actinopteri; order Cypriniformes; family Cobitidae; genus Misgurnus; species Misgurnus anguillicaudatus. Next base: position 19,058,062 of record NC_073361.2, on the reverse strand, counting down.
AGGCCATCAAAAGATGCACAACAATTCAGCACAAGACAGCAAACACAAGGGCATTAAAAAGGAGAGGAAATAAACTAAGTAACGAGGACAGGCAGGTGAGGGCATGTACTAATAATTGAATGAAAGGAAACAATGGGACAGCGTCAAGACACAAGACAGGAGAGCACATGGCACACAAAACACAAACAATTGCCATGTGCTTCCACACAAAACAACTGCCATGATTTGGACACAAAAGAAGCAACTTTTTATGTTATTAGGTAGCTAGGCTAATGGTTTTTTGGGTTTTGGTACTGAAAAAAACATGCCTGAATCCTGTTTGTGTGCATTCAGATGTAAAGGTAAGCAGGGAGGGTGATGCTGAGCCAGCTGAGGGCGTTCCAAACTCTCTGGAAGAGGAGGGAGGTTTGGGCAGTGATAGCGAAAATGTTCACGCCAACGGCATCCCTGGAACGCCAATCTCTGCGAGCTTCACTCCGTCCCTGCCCGATGACAGAATGTCTGTCTCCTCCAATGACACTCAGGTAACAGTTTTGACTGGGATTGATATGCTTCTAAAATCTTGATTCTGTTTAAACCGTTATTTAAGTTTAAAATAGCAACAAGGCTTTCATGCATTGTAGCTTATAAAATTGTATTTGTATATTTTCGACCGGATGACATTTGTGACCCTGGACCACAAAACCAGTCATAAGTCGCAAAATATATTTTATAGGTTAAAATGCCAAAAATCATTAGGATATTAAATAAAGATACATTATTTTGTTAAGTGTCCTATCATAAATATATAAAAAAAATGTATAAATAAAAATTTAATTAGTAATATTCATTTGTAATGTGTGTTTATTTGGACAACTTTAAAGGGGATTTTCTTAATATTAAATTTTTTTGCACCCTCATATTCCAGATTTTTAAATTGTTGTCGGACAAATATTGTCCTATCTTACATAAATGAAAAGCTTATTTATTTAGCTTTCAGATTATGTATAAATCTTCACTTAAAAAATGCATGGTTTTATTGTCCAGGGTCACATACAAAGTTTTACAGTTTGTAGAAAACCATTACCTTTTTAATAATCTCATATTGTCTGTCAGGTATTTTAATCTGTTGACACACTGGCCCCTAAAATTTTTAAAATGACTTAACAAAACAACAACAAAACTTTAACAATAGTTAAATATAAAGTAACTACCAGTACACATTTAATAAAGCAAAGTTTTCGGCCACTCTATACTGCATGCTTAATAAAACATTTTTATTGACTTTTGCTTTTTTATGGTTGCTGCAAATTATGCGCTATCACACATACATTTCACCCATAATTAAATTTGATTGTCAAAAGAGAATAACATGAAGATTTTCCCCACAGGAATCTGTAGCCACCACAGGGCCAGCGCCGGGTGCAAAGTTTTCCCATATCCTCCAGAAAGATGCCTTCCTGGTGTTTCGCTCACTTTGCAAGCTCTCAATGAAGCCCCTTTCAGACGGCCCACCTGATCCAAAGTAAGACATCTTCACGAAAAGTCAAATTAAATAGTTTATCACGATTTTCTTTTATTCCTTACGTTAAGCTCCTAATGTCAAGATCTCATTGAGTTACTGCTCATTTTTTGATACCATAAGCTGAGATCTGTGGTTGTAGATGTTGGAGTAAGTGTGAGGAGATTGGATCATGTCCCAATGGTGCTTTCATCCATTGTCCTTTAACAGGCGAATGGGAGTGTCAGAGGGCAAAAAAGATGTCAATTGTGTAAGAAAAGAGCCATTCACTGTGTTGTCTTCAGAGGCATAAAGGCAGAAAGCTCGTGTCAGTGTCATCGATTACTCTGAGGTCTTTTCAGGGCAGATCCTGGACTTTGTGGATTGCGGGTGCTTGCTAAGCATTTTTAGGATTAGGAATTCAAATAACCATTTGTACTTGAGTTCTTATAACTCAAGTGGTGAAGCATTGTGTTTGCAATGCCAATGTCGTGGATTCGATCCCAGAGGCCACACAAACTGATAAATTGTCTGCCATGAATGCACTGTAAGCGTTTTTGGGGAAAGGTTTCTGCCAAATCCCTACATGTAAATGAGCAAACTCCACATTGTATTACAGGGTTCCCACGGGTCCTTGAAATCATTGAAAGTTTGTGAATCTGGGGGAAAAATCCAAGGCCCTGGGAAGTTTTTAATAAATATACATACATAGATACAGGTCATTGAAAGTGCTTGAATCTATTTTATGCAAGAAGTTTTCTGGAAAAAAAATCCATATTATTCTCTTTGTAGTGTAGGATAATATCATAAAAATTCTGTTTAAGCATGCGAATATTGATTCATACCAAAATGCTTTTTTGCATAGTTGTGTTTGACAAATGAAAACGTCTCTGGTTACGTATGTAACTTTTGTTCCCCCGAGAAGGGAACAAGATGCTGCGTCTCCCTTGCCATACTTCCTGTGTCCCTGTAACGCCGTCTTTGGCAATATTTCAGATAGTGATATACTTCCTGGCTCCCGGGTCACCCTGTCTTTGTTGTTAAGCCTCACCATTGGTTGAATTTGATATACACATTCAGATGCATTTACCCCTGGAGGCATCCACAAAGTGTCACCGCAGTGACGCAGCGCGAGTTCCCTCGAAAAGGGAACTGCAACAATGTATCTTAAAAGGTAACGCGATGTTACCTTGCTCTCACTTGAAATGTGTCCCCCATTAAGTCCTTGAATTTGAGGTTATTGGACCTGGAAAGTCCTTGAAAGATCCTTGAATTTGAAGTTAACTAAGGTGTGGGAACCCTGGTATTATACCTTGTCTAGGCTTGTTTGTTGCGGTTCATTTGCAGTGATTAATTAATTAATTAATTAAATTAATTTTAAGTTTTTTTCATGTGTTATATCATAGGAAAGCTGTGCTCATAGGGAATCTAAATACCTGATTTGGATAATAATAAAAACAAAAACATTAATTGTATAGTGGTTGAATCTGGCTATTAAGGTAAATCTTAACATATTTTGTCCATTTAGCTTTTTAAAGCCATATAATTCACTGTCAAAGGTCTGCTGCTTACTTATAAACTAATAAAGCAGAAGCCCTGGCAAAAAATTGTAAAAGCTTCCATCATATTTTAAAATTTTATCTTGTGCAGTTCAAGGATAAAGGTTTATTAAAAAGCCATTATAAAAATGTAGTGTTTATCCAAGGCTTAAATAATAATTTACGTTTTATTCTCTTTTCTCTGTTATGTTTAGTAAAGTGGCCTTGTCAAAAGTATTTTTATACACAGACAAGGTAGAAACGCTTTTCACTCTTATCTTCTCACTTCTCTGCAGATCCCATGAGCTACGGTCTAAGGTCCTGTCTTTGCAGCTCCTTCTGTCCATCCTGCAAAATGCCGGGCCCATCTTCAAGACCAATGAGATGTTCATCAATGCCATTAAACAGTACCTGTGCGTGGCTCTGTCCAAAAACGGTGTTTCCTCCGTCCCTGAAGTGTTCGAGCTCTCTCTGTCCATCTTCCTCACCCTCCTTTCTAACTTCAAGACACATCTCAAGATGCAAATCGAGGTGCTGAGTTCCTCATGAGTCATATTTTGTCCCATAGCTGACAGTGTGGATTTATATGAGCTGTGGTTTATGAAGAAGCCTTGTAATTGTTGTGTGTGTGTGTGTGTTTTGTAATATTTCTCATTTCCATCAAATCGCTTGTCGTGACTTTGTTATTTTGCCTGTACTGACTTGGTTGTGCTTTTCTCCTCAGGTTTTTTTCAAAGAGATTTTCCTGTATATTCTAGAGACGTCCACAAGCTCATATGACCACAAGTGGATGGTCATTCAAACCCTCACTAGAATATGTGCTGGTACGAATGTGCTTGATCTTAAAAACAGTGGTCAGAGTTTACAGTACGAGTTTTTCTATGAATAATTTTTATGATTTTTGCTCTTTTACAGATGCACAGAGTGTGGTAGATATCTATGTGAACTACGATTGTGACCTGAATGCTGCTAATATTTTCGAGAGGCTGGTGAATGACCTTTCAAAGATTGCACAAGGGCGAGGAGGCCATGAATTGGGTACAACCCCACTTCAGGTAAATACATTTTTAAAGTTTAGGTAAAATTTTTATTTACCTCTTGGACATGCCTGTAAACCTGTAAACCGTTTGTCCTTTCGGGACCTTGAGACCTGATCACAATATAGACAATTTTGCAAGATGTAAACAACACTGGTCCAAAATCACTTCCTGTTGTTTTCTTTAAAGATTAGTCCATTTTCTTAAAAAAAAATCCAGATAATTTACTCACCACCATGCCATCCAAACTGTTGATGTCTTTCTTTGTTCAGTTGAGAAGAAATTATGTTTTTTGAGAAAAACATTTCAGGATTTTTCTCATTTTAATGGACTTTAATGGACCCCAACACTTAACAGTTTTAATGCAGCTTAAAATTGCAGTTTTAAAGGACTCTAAATGATCTCAAACGAGGCATAAGGGTCTTATCTAGATAAACGACTGTCATTTTTGGCAAGAAAAATAAAAATATGCACTTTAAAACTACAACTTCTCGTCTATCTCCGGTTCTGTGACGCACCAGCGCAACCTCACGTAATTGCGTAGTGCCGTGAAAGGTCACGTGTTACATATATGAAACGCACATCTGTGGACCATTTTAAACAATAAACTGACACAAAGACATTAATTAGTATCATTCGACATACAACAACGTCGCAACGGTCCTCTTTCTCCACACTTGTAAACACTGGGGCGTAGTTTCGTATACGTCATCTGTGACCTCTTGACGTGATGTTGTATTACGTGAGGTCGCGCTGGCGCGTCACAGGACCGGAGGAAGACAAGAAGTTGTGGTTTAAAAGTGCACATTTTGTATTTTTCTTGCCGAAAATGACAATCGTTTTGCTAGATAAGACCCTTATGCCTCGTTTGGGATCATTTAGAGTCCTTTAAAACTGCAATTTTAAACGGCATTAAAACTGTTAAGTGTTTGGGGTCCATTAAAGTCCATTAAAAAAGTCCATAAAAATCCTGGAATGTTTTCCTCAAAAAACATTATTTCATCTGAACAAAGAAAGACAATTTTACATTTTGGTTCAGTTCTAAATTTTCTGTTAGTTGTATTTTGTTCTAATATTAATTAATATTAATAGTAATATTTTGTTTAGTGTTAAAAAACTGAAACAGGAAGTGCTTCTGGATCAGTGTTGTTTATTTTACTGATAAAGCGGCATGAACATAAAATGTACATTTAAAATGAAACGTGTCCATTGTCATAAAAGCTTGAAAAATGATGACAAAAATTCCTTTCAAACTTCTTTGATCTTTAAAACTCATTTTTTTCTCTCAGGAGCTGACCCTAAGAAAAAAAGGTCTGGAGTGTCTGGTGTCCATTCTCAAGTGTATGGTGGAGTGGAGCAAAGACCAATATGTCAACCCCATTTCTCAGACGAGTCTCGGTAAGACAAATTGCTAAAAAACGTCCATATCAATTGCCCACCCAGTACATTTCTATGTAATATCTACGTAACCTTGTTTAGCCTCTGCATCCTAAGGCTTTGAATCCGAGCAGCTCCCTGACATATTTCAGCTTACGGCTTTGACTGCTTCCTAAAAAAGTACATTTACTTCGCTTAATAGTAGCTTCTAGCATATACAGAACCAACGTGATAAACAGTAGCTTTTGAGGACAACACGCTAAGAATCCACTGCTTCAGAGAGAAGCAGGAAATGCTATTCGCCATGATGGCTGCACAGGTCTTTCATCTTAATCAAACAGCTCTTACTGTGCGTTCACACCAACCGCGGAAGAGGCGGCAAGCGCGGATGATTTACATGTTAAGTCAATGCAAACACGCAATTAGGCATCCTGCGGCGCGGTACATGCGGTAGCCGCGGCGCGGATGGCGCGGAACGCGCGGGGCGTTGCGCGTGTTCCGCACGAATTGAGCGTTGCCGCGGGAAACGCGCGAGTTCAAAAATTTGAACTTTGGCGAATTCCGCGCCGCGTTAACCAATCAGGAGCTTGCTGTAGTAGTGACGTGATTACAGAAAGCGAGCGGAGTGGTGTAGTCTCCGCGGAGTCGCAGAAGCCCCTCCCATGACGCGGATTTCCGCGTGAATTTCTGGAATGACTAGAATTTCACCCGCGGCTTTCACGCGAGAATGAAGCGAGTGAACCCAAATGTTCAAGCGTCCAACTACGCGCGAATTGCGCGTTTTTGCCGCCTCTTCCGCGGTTGGTGTGAACGCACAGTTACGGTACATTCACACAGGACATAAGCGTTAACGCCTGACGGAAGGCTTGTCTGAAGCGTGGCCAACAGCCAATCACAGTGGCCGCAACACATCCCTGCTGAAAAAACAATAAAACGTTTATAGAAAAGTCTAATGGTTTCTATTAAAATACAAATAGGAACCATAAGCTTTTACCATTAAAACCACTACACTGTAGTGTGTTTTGGGTCATATTCCATTAGAACCAATACATAGAACCTGTAGAACCAATACATACCATTAGAGACCAACAAAACAATACACTGTAGTGTGTTTTGGGCCATATTCCATTAGAACCAATACATAGAACCTGTAGAACCAATACATACCATTAGAGACCAACAAAACAATACACTGTAGTGTGTTTTGGGCCATATTCCATTAGAACCAATAAAATTCCCAATAAAACCAATAGAATTCTTAGTGAATTTTCAAAAAATTGTGGTTTTATTGTTTTTTTCAGCAGGGATGCTCCGGTCTTGCATAACCGTAATTGGTTGGCTCGCACTAGGTTATTTGCATAAGGCGATCTGATAAGCTGACGTACGCGTTGGCGCTTGACAAGTTGAGAAATGTTCAACTTCTGCCACGAGCAACGGCAGTGACGCAACGTTGATGGATCCCCAATTCAGTTTGCCAACTCGGGCTGTGTATCGCCAACGATTCCCGATACGATACGTATCCCGATACAAGGGTCCCGATACGATGCGCATCACGATACAAGACTATTTTGAATTACATTTTTTGTTCAGAATTTGTTCAGAATAACATTATTATTATTTTTTTATTATTATTATCTGTTTATTGTACATTGAATAAGCAGTGTTGTAACAGTTGTGTTTTTGCCATTCATTTATTAGCTTTTGGGGTAACATAGAAATGCTTACAATCCCAGAGTTAGTACTTACAGAGTTAGCATTATATATGTCTCTCACTTAATTATTCTATATCTATGAATATATCTATAAACATGCAGTCAGAGTTAATACTATTTAGTAGAAATCAGATTATTAATGTGACAGCTATTTGAAGTAGCTCTGTATCTCTTCTCTAGACGTACACTTTTCACATGCAAATCGTTGTCGTGTTTCTTCTCAAATGGGTTAGTACTGTTTTATAAGAGAGTGGCTAATAAAGCCCTTTGCAGTAGTTTAGGCTAAGATGTCTGCGCTTTCATACTGAACTGCATTGATTTTAAATAGGCGTGTGCGCGCGCCCGAGAGAGAGCGCGAGTACGCGGCTCGCTATGCAGACACGTGCACCAGCGAGACAGAGACGCAAAGTGAAAGTATACCCCGCTACCTTTAACTCTACGTACTCCACGGGACGCATGCGTCCTTTCCATATGGATCACGGATCAACAGCGATTTGTCACGTTACTTTTAAAAGTGCATCTGAATCGATACGGAAGGTGCTGTATCGATGCGCGCATCGTCAGGCGTCCATGACGATGTATCGTTGTATCGATATTTTGAACACGGCACTATTGCCAACCCATGACATCAGCCATTAAAAGTACATGAGAAGCGTGCCTACACACTGTGTGAATGTAGCGTTACTGAGCATTTATTCTTCAACTGCATACCCTGAGATCATGCAGGCGGTGTACAGGCTTGTGGGACAGAGTAAAACAGAGCAGAGTGTCTAGTCTGAGCTGGGAAAGTCTTTCCTTCCTTTTCGGAGATGAAGGGATTTTGGTCTAATTCGGTTTGGTTTTGATGTTATGGAGGAAAAGAGTTCTGATGGTCCAATGGGAACTTTCCTCTGTTGCTGCAAGCTCACCTCAGGATTTCATTGTTCGATCAATCTGATACCAGGGATATATTGAAATTCTCAAAATATTGTAGATGTGCATATTTGTATATGGTTTAACAAGTATTACTTTTTGAATTGTTAATTTCCATAATTATCACTGTTTCCATAATGTTGGGTAAATTGGGAAGCTTGAACACATTGTATTATACCAAATACACAAAATAGCGTAGTTTTTTAGCAATGAAATAGGTGCCCTTTAAGATGATAAGCCATAATAACCATGCATGTCATATTTAATCAATATGTGATGTCATGCATACTTTTTTGTCAGTTATTAATAACAATAAACTATGTTTGCAGTGGTACAATTCATTAGGAATAGCTTTCATCTACTGTACATCAAATAGCCTGCAGATACTGGTCTCTTGGTTTTATTGGCCAGTAAGAGTCCGTTAGGTCACATTAGACTGTAGCGTGTCCATTTTGGTTACGCTCCAGGTGCATTATGTTTGTTTTAGGTCACTAACTGAGGCTTTTAGGTTCTCCTGTATTCCCGTAATGCTGCTTTTTCACTCTTTGTTCTTTTCTCTTAATAAACACACATCAAAGGAAGAGCAGGTAAAAGTAGCTTGATACTGTAGTAATGTTAGAATAGATTGCATTAGTTTATATGGCATAAAGTAGATTTTGATTCCCTAATAGTGCTTTTGTGATGTTGCTCTAGTAGCTTTTGTATATGAAACTTCGGCTAAACATTTGTCTTGCGTAGCAAAAGTTTTGGGTTTGAATTCCAGGTAACAGACATATACTCACAAGAATGCAACTGCTTTTGGATAAATGCAGTATTTCTCTACTGGCTTGTGTGATCTTTCAGACTGAAGAAACTATGTCTCCGAGATGTGGGAGTGACCTGGTAGCTCAAGTTACAGAGACAGCAGGCCACTAAATGTTTTACAGTGTTTCCAATGTGAAATCAGACCCGCTTTGACTGGTACTCTGGTTTCCACATGCCCAAACCGCATGCTTGTTTTGTTTGCACCAACTTGAGAGACGTTACCCCGTGTATTCAGGTCACACTGCTTGTCCTCCAGTCAACACTGTGCTGTTTTTGTTATATGACTCGGCCGAGGCCAAAGACTTTATTACAGAAGTGTTTCGTTGGGAAGTCATATGGGGAGCTGAGCCAGAGAAAGACTCAATACACCAACACACATTTCACCATGCCGTACGCCAATGAATCATGTTGGCTCTGCTTATTGGGCTGCTGGGGCTTGTAGTTTTTTACAAAGTGGGCTCATCTTGTCTTTCTTTGCTTATTCTGACATGGCATTTCAGTAGCACCAAAATATTGAGATAAAATGACCTTTTTTGTGCATGTGATAATTTTAGCGTTTTTTTTTTTGTGATGTAACGTGAACGACAAACCCCTATCAAAAACTGCTTCAATATGTGGTGTAAAATCAGATTAACTCTTTCCCTGTAAATCGGCATCACCTGCTTTTAGATGGAGCGGCATTTACTACACAGAGTTCACAGAGAAGCTCTGCAAATTACATACATTATCGAAGGAGATTTGTCCATGATTATGAACGCGGTTTTGCCTAGCTTATCCGTGAAATATGGTTCTGTGTAGTAAATGCCACTCCATTTGAAAGCAGGTGATGGGATTTACTACTAATCACGAAACCGGGTTTAGTGATAAGATACGCATGAGAATTCTAGGCGATTTATGCCTATCTTTATCCTATCTTCATTTTTCTTTTTTTAACACTTTTCAGTGTTAGGTCAGGGTAGGTTTCTTCAAAAATACAAAATTTTAAGCAAAAAGCTGATAAAATTGCATTTTTGTACAAGACTTTTATTAGAGATCCAATTCAGAGCGATCATCAAAACATACACAGTTTTTACTGTTTTTTGAATTTGAATGCTTTAGTATTTTATAAGTTGGGTAACTGTGGGTTCACACCAGCCGCGTTTGAGGCGGCAAATTCGCGTCTACCGCGTCTAGTTTGCCGCTTGAACATTTTGAGTTTACTCGCTTCATTAACGCGTGTAAGCCGCACATGAAATTCTAGCCATCGAGACATTCACGTGGAAATTTGCGTCATGGGAGGGGCTTCTGCGACTCTGCTTGCTTCCTGTAATAACGTCACTACTAGAGCAAGCTCTTGATTTGTTAACGCGACGCATTTTTCCGCCAAAGCTCAATCGCGTCTACCACTATCATTCGCGCTGCGAGACCTCCAGACACGCGTCAACGCATCTTCACATTGACTTAACATTGAAATCACTCGCGCTTGACTCTACCGCAGTTGGTGTGAACACAGCATAAGAGCGCCACCTAGTGGATAATTGCATTGCCGTAAAAACTCGTCATTGACAGGGAAGCGTTTTCTCTTAATTGACGAGATAACTCGTCATTGGCGGGGAAAGAGTTAAAATTCATTTCTTGGCATATTGGAAGGTCATATTGAATTTTTCATAGAAAGTTTCGCACAAAGCATGCGATTGTACAAAACATCTGATCGATGCCTAAAGTATTCGGATGCATTCTTTTTTGCGCACTCCTCGTATAGTAAACTAAAGCATTCACTAATTAGTGAATAGGCAAATCTTTTTATGTTCCTGGTGTTCCTGTAGCTCAGTGGCAGAGCTTTGTGTTAGCAGAGCCAAAGGTTGTGGGTTTGAACCCAGGGAAGTTTTACCTGTTTTTACAACTTGATTGTAACTCTACACCTTGCCTTATTTAGTATACGCCGATCTATGAATATGCAAATTAGTCCCTGCCTCTACTCAATCGCACAGCACGGACCAAAGATATGAATATGCAAATTAGTCCCAGCCTCCACTCTTTCGCACCACCTCGGATTGTAGATATATATGTAAATAGATCAGTGGTTTTCAAACTTTTTTTATGAGCGAACTTAATAAAAAAAAATTAAGATTATGCGACCCACACTCTATCCCCCCACTTTCTCAGTAGCATGAAGCAGGGCGGGGCCGAAAGCCGTCAGCAGGGTTCCCGCGGGGTCTTAAAAAGTCTTAAAATGTCTAAAATTCAGAATGTTAAATTTAAGGCCTTAAAAAGTCTTAAAACCACCCAGATTTTTATCCTAGGTCTTAAATTTAATTTACCCAAGTCTTAAATTTCTTACCTCCGTTTATTCCCGAAAAGCTTTGTCCGCAGAAAACAAAATAGTAATTTAAAACGCTGAAGAACTAACTTAATCAGTGGCGGAGGCAGAAAGTGGATGATGGTGGGTCTGTAAAAAGAACCTTCCGCACTTTGTCGTAATCCACGCAGATCTTGCCATAAGCTATATTTCAGGTGTTGTGATCTGACGATTGGCAGACGGAAAGCAAGAAATAAACCATATATTTCCAAAAAGCGCAATTGTCTTCTTTTAGAAACAATACAAACTTTTTTGATAGCGCAAATGCTACAGGAGTTACGGTTAAATGAATAGCGGTCGAATCAGAGCCCTTTAGGCCGTTTCTCAATCCAAAAGGCTGCAGCCTCCAGAGGTCGCATAGGCAGCCTACTGCATACGTCATAAAGCCTAGTTTATTTACGTTAACTGAGCATTACATTCGCAAGTCATAAGCATATTTCAACAATTACGATTAACTAAGAAGAAGAAGAATCAATATTTTAAAGTAAATTATATTCTGAAAATAAGACAGTCTTTGACGTATGCAGGATAGAAATGCGACCCTTCAGAGGCTGCAACCTTCGGATTGAGAAACGGTCTTCGTGGATAACGTTAGCAACACATAACAAACCACGAACAGCCTTTTAATGGTAAATTTCATTTTCTTAATACAAATTCATCTGTTATTGTGTAATTAGAGAGGCTATTAAACGTGATGGCGGTATATAGTGCATATTTATGCATAAAACGTATGGATGGAGTGTTTTTGACTCTGATCTCTAACTGATCTCATATTAGTGGATTTTATTTGTCAAAAAACATTGTTGATAGAATTTTATAAAAATACTACTTACACATATTAGTGTGATTATATAAATATTGTAAATCAATGCATTTCTTAACTATTTATTAAGAAAAATCACATCTCTTTTCCCTTTAACTCAATGTATTTCAATGGCTCACTATGAGCTTCCATGAACTAACTGAAATCTCTATGAATCACATGACGGCCGAGCTTTTTGGACTTCCATTGTCAGAAGTCTCTTCCTAAAGGGCTATGGGTAGAGTTGTTGGCGCTAACACTCGCGGTCTAATAGGGTTAAGTATAATGTATTTTCATGTATTTTGATTATCTGTTTTAATACTGTGTTTATTTTATATTTTTCTATAACTGAATCAATAAATATAGAACGATTTGAGATTTTCTGAGATCATTTGAATGCTTCTAGTTATGTGTCGTGTTGGTCTTAAATTTGACTAATAATGGTCTTAAAAGGTCTTAAAAAGGTCTTAAATTTAACTTGCTGAAACCTGCAAGAACCCTGCGTCAGAGTCATGTGAGGCCTGTGAAACGAGGAAGAACTGACAAACGCAATACAATGGAGGAGTCGTAAAGATTGGACCTAGCCTACTGAAGCAGTTTACAAACACTTCGCAGGGCTCAACATCAACGCTTTTCTGCTTATCAGGGACAAGTAACGTTTAAAACGCCAATAACAATCACCAAAACACAATAATGATTCTGCATCCTTTTCTCAATGACGACCGAAGTGCATAATGTAATAACACTAAGTTAAACAAATAAGCGCAGCAAACACAACGTGAGTTACAGTAACAGTGTGTTAACAAAGTGGGTTAAACATACTGTGGTAAAAAATGTGGAGTTTTTAATAACAGGATACAGTTAAGCAGCATCACATCACGGTTGAAAATTTAATGATTTCATATGACAGTTCACTAAACAAGTAATTCATATTTAGTCACTTACATTTTAGATGCAATCTTGACACTTTTTTTTGTTTCAGCAGCGGAAATAGTTCAACGATCACAGCAGAACCGTAACATGTCAGTCTCACTGCAACACTCAATCGTGTCTTAACGTTAAGCGGTGGCGCTATGCTTAGCAAACATCCAAACATTTCTGTGCTCACTATCGACAAACCAGTTAAATACATTTAAAATATATATATTTTAAAATCAGACCAAAGACCTTTTTATTTTTATTTAGGAGTTGTTATTTCCCCTTGCATCATTTCAAGGGGAAAAAATGTCTGTGACCCCGCGTGCAATTTAATACAGTAAGCTGCGCAAGCGCATGAGTATTTTTTTATTTAGTGTATTTTAAAAAAAAAATTACTGTGCTTTTATTAAAGTGTGTTGTTATTATTGTTTTTATAATAAAATTAAATAAATTATTTTAGTAACATTTTTCTGAAATCTTTCTAGCGACCCAGTTTTTAATTTCCCAGGGTTTGAAAACCACTGAAATAGATGCTACTGGCTTGTCTTAAAACACATTAAAAACACCACTTAGACATATAAACATCAATATAAACCTGATTTTCTCCACAGTGGGACTTTAACGTTTTGTGCACTCTCTCCATCAGGCCAAGAGAAGCCTTTGGAACAGGAGACCAACGAGTCAAAGCACCCGGAAACGATTAACCGTTACGGAAGCATAAACTCTCTGGACTCCACCGCCTCGTCCGGCATCGGGAGTTACAGCACGCAGATGTCAGGGACTGACAACCCTGAACAGTTTGAGGTTCTCAAACAACAGAAGGAGATCATAGAGCAGGGCATTGACCTGTAAGCCATCTACAATCTATACACACTAGTATTAATAAAATCACTTTCTATAATCATTTTTAAAATGTTAATAATATTTCATTGCACAGGTTTAACAAAAAACCAAAGAGAGGCATTCAGTACCTTCAGGAGCAAGGTATGCTGGGAACCACGCACGAAGACATCGCCCAGTTTTTACATCAAGAGGAGAGGCTTGACTCTGTAAGACAATGTGTTTGGTTTTTACATAAACGTTTGTGTACTTTAATAGTCACAGCGCATGCAGCTGCAGGACTCGAAACGGTTCTGATAAAAACAAACGAAAGTGAATATTGCGATGCTTCAGCCGAGTGTTGCCAAACTTCCACTTAGAGATGATTTAGTTCTTCAGTGTGATGAATTGGAAACTAAATTGCTAATTTCCAGCAGTAATGGGTAAAAAAAGCTCCTCATGTTTGACCTAAAATTAGAGCTCTTCAGCACAACAGTCGTGTTATGCATATTTTAATTTCATAGCTGAAAAGATTTCTTGCTGCCTGAATAGTTGCTCAGTTTAGTACATTGCACTATGTGTTTTGTTATTAAATGAAGCTTGAGCCCGCCTTTTGTTATTGGAGTTATAAAGCACACTCATCCATGGTGTTTTGCAACACGATCAATCCCTGACACATTGACCCGTGTTTCCGAACCAACAGATCCAAGTAGGAGAGTTTCTCGGGGACAACGATCGGATCAATAAAGAAGTCATGTATGCCTACGTGGACCAGATGGACTTTCAGGGCAAAGACTTTGTTCCGGCTCTGCGCATGTTTCTCGAGGGTTTCCGCCTGCCCGGAGAAGCCCAAAAAATCGATCGGCTGATGGAGAAATTTGCTGCTAGATATTTAGAATGCAACCAGGGGTGAGTGGCGCCCGTCCCCGGACGTCATAACAGATTAACGCATCGCGTTAATTGTTCTGCGAACACTCAACTCGGACTTTAATTCGTCTCCTTTTCGTATCTTCCCTCAGGCAAACGCTGTTCGCGAGCGCGGACACGGCTTACGTCCTGGCGTATTCAATCATCATGTTGACCACGGATCTTCACAGTCCACAGGTTAGATTGCAAATGGAAAGCACATTTTCTGATCATTCCTGAGCCTATGAATGTTAATGTGAGGGTTGGAGCTGAAAACAGCTATTTTGCATTTAGACTTGAGATGTGAGTGGAATAGGGCAATGTAGAGCAATTTATCTAAATAATGAAACTGAAAACGAGAGAAGCAATGCTGCCCTACAAAGGCAAAGTGTGCAGTAACTACACAAACACTTAAACTGAGGAAAACACCCTTGAAGGTTTTTTTTAAACACAGGCCAATCAAAAATGTTACTGCAATTTTGACACACTTGTTTCTCTGAAATTGGTACCTGTTTAAGAGCTGAGCCTATTTCAAGCCTATCTTAAATCAATTTTGACCAAATGTGTAGTTACTGCGCTTTGCCTCTGGGGGCATAATACTGATCTGATGTTTTCTTTATTTTGATGCAGGTGAAAAATAAAATGACAAAAGAGCAATACATCAAGATGAACCGAGGTATCAATGACAGTAAAGATTTACCCGAGGAGTATCTGTCTGCCATCTATGATGAAATCGCAGGGAAAAAAATATCTATGAAGGAGACAAAGGAAATACCTCTCAAATCGAATAAGCAAAGTGAGTATTTGGCGCATTGACAAATGTGGTAAAATAAATGAAGAGTTTGGTTCCAAAACGCAATAAATCCAATTTTGGTAAAAAGTGTTTTCTATACCAAGAAAGTGACAAGATGAAAACCGCTATTTTCTGTTACAAACTTTCACATAGCATCTTTAGGTTATAATAACATTAAAAATTCAAATCCATAATTTTTTATAAAAACTGATTATTTTTTCCACAAAATGCAATAAATCCATGACAAGTTTTTTTTCTCAAAATGGTATAAATCTATTGAATCAATTTATAAATGTGCATTCATCTTTGCCATGTTATATTCATTGAGTTGACTAGTGTTATACACTGATTAAAAAAATAAACATTAATGGCATTAATCAACACTTACTTTGTCATATTAAGAACGCTGTTATTGCTGCTGTCATACTTGGGACGTCGTTATTGAACTTTTTTGACAGCGATCAGCTGTACAATGTTTTGGTCCTGCTCGATTTTCGTTGGCTTCACGTAAAACCATGGAAAGTTTTTTACAAGATCTGCTGAGGTTAATGTGTTAGCATGACAGAAGCTTGATGCTGTTGGGAGAAAAAGCAACTGGCATTTTTCAGTCTCCCGAGTGCCTCTCACGAAAATTATATATGTTGATGGCTTAAGTTTCTTTCCCATCACAGAAAACCATCACAGGTTTATCAATGCCATCAAAGTATTATTTTGTTTTTGTTGGTTTGTTGATCACAATGTACAAGATGAGGAAAACTAGGATTCTGTGTGTATTCAACGCACCGCCATTGTTGTTTACAATGCGTGTAATGGTGCGCTGTGATTGGTTGAGCAGATTTATTGCATTCTGCAGAAAAGAAGGAGTGGCGTTTATTGCATTTTGGGAAAAAAGGGAGAAAAGATGACAGAATAACACGGCAGATATTGGATTGTGCGTAAAATCAAGAATTTACTTTTACAGACTTGATAAAATACTTTTTTTTTTTTTTTAATGGCGTTTATCGCGTTTTGGAACCAAACTCTTCATTTGGTGTTTCATGTACAGCTATGTGGACTCGATTTTAAACCAATGAGATTTCACTATGGGCGAGGCTAGAAGGACAGACAATGTTTTGAGAGTCCGCACAGCTATTTTGGACAAAACTCAGATTAACGTTAAAGCTTTTGTATTACTTGTGACATCCGGTCACCTTATCTGATGTTTGTTTAATTATAAAGGCAGAAATGTACCAAATGAATGCACATAAAATATTGAGATATATTTTGCTGTGTTTTATGATAACTCAATGACTTGATCCAAAGGTGTGGCCAGTGAGAAGCAGAGGAGGCTTCTGTATAACGTTGAGATGGAGCAGATGGCGAAGACGGCCAAGGCTCTGATGGAGGCTGTCAGCCACGTTCAGGCCCCCTTCACCAGCGCCACCCACCTTGAACATGTCAGACCCATGTTTAAGGTATTTTGAGTGTAGTTTGCATACTCAATATTATAATGATTTCTGTTGTCTTGATCTCTATGTGTTTTCACTGCACAGCTGGCATGGACGCCCTTCCTAGCTGCGTTCAGTGTGGGTTTGCAGGACTGTGATGATACTGAAGTAGCCTCTCTGTGTCTGGAGGGTATCCGCTGTGCTATAAGGATAGCTAGTATCTTCAGCATTCAGGTAATTTTACACAATGAAATAATGGTGAAGAATGCAGAGGAGTGCCTAATGTGTATCAAACTCCTTTTGAGGAAGTCGCATCACTCTGCCTCCATATTTGCAACGCCTCCAGGTTTGGTTAGAACAAGACAAACAAGACCTGGTAATTCTTCGCAAAGTCCCTTTTTTAAAATGAATTCTGATTGATGATTGGCTCTTTTTACTGTGAGGCGGGACTAGGCATGGGTCGATATAAGATTTTGGCGGTATGATAACCTTAAGCAAAAAAATTGCACAGTTTCAAAGTATTGCAGTTTTGACATTGCACCATTAAAATCTGTTATTTTAGACGCCTACGTATACAAACATCTTTTTAACTGGACACAATACATTTTTAAGTAACATACAATATGTATGCCAGATAAAAATAAAGCCTTTTAAATCATAATTGTCTTTCAAAAATTTTATTTTTTTGTAATATATATTAAATACAAATAGAGAATGTCATTATTGTTGTCTTTTCGTGTTAAAGCAACACTATGTAGTTTCCATGTAAAAGTGACTTACAGCTCCCCCATGTGGTTGAAAAGCGCAACAGTGCCTGGTATCAGACACTCTTCTGCAGGCAGGGGGAGGGGCGGGGCTGTGTGCTCTACCCTCCACCGCCACTTTCACAGTGTGCTTGTAGCAGCTAGGAGGCTGCTCAGGTTGCAGCAACAGTACAAGTTGTCCAGTTAAAAGTTGTTCTATCACTGAAATAATTTTAGAGACATTATTTAAAGATAAAAAAACTACATAGTGTTGCTTTAAGTATTTTATCATTGATCAATTCACTACTAGCTGGCATGAAAGATTGTTGTGTTGTTTCGGTTTGTTCCAGTTGGAGCGAGATGCGTATGTACAGGCCCTGGCCCGCTTCACGCTGCTCACGGCCAGCTCGGGCATCACCGAAATGAAGCAGAAGAACATCGACACCATCAAGACCCTTATCACAGTGGCCCACACGGATGGAAATTATCTAGGAAACTCCTGGCATGAGGCGAGCTATCCAAACCTACCCCTTGTATTGTTTTTATCACTGTGATTGGCAGATTATAAGAGGTGTTATTAATTCTCTTTGACTGCTCTGCAGATCCTGAAGTGCATCAGTCAGCTGGAGTTGGCTCAGCTCATCGGGACAGGTGTGAAGACGCGGTACATATCGGGAACCGTGCGGGGAAAAGAAGGCTTCATCACTAGCACCAAGGAACAGTCGACTGATGAATATCTGGGTTTGGGTCAGTCACTTCATGAAGTGTCATCAACAGTGCAGTTTTATCTGTTTGCTGTTACGTCAGTCTTAAAGAGATAGTTCACCCAAATAAGGAAATTATGTCATCATTTACTCACCCTCATGTTGTTTTAAATCTGTATGGGTTAAATCTAAGGAAGATATTTTGATGCATCATGGTAAGCACACAGTTGATGGTACCCATTGACTTTCATAGGATTTGTTTATCCTACTATGAAAGTCAAAGGATTTTTTCCTTAGTTTAAAGTAACAGGTCTCACACCAATTTTTGATATTACTTACTGGCCGTCATGTTGTTACAAATCCATGTACTTGCATTTCTTCTGGAATACAGAAGGAGAAATTCTGTCTGTTTTCATGCAATTTCAGGTTTATGCAATGACCCAAAAGAGACCCACCATACGAATATCATAAAACTAGTCTTCTGAATCCATATGAATCCCTTTTATGATTCTTTTATAATGCTTTTGCACCTCTTTTAATAAAATGCCACAGTCCCCCTTTCATTTTAACTTCCAAGTGAACAGTACAGTGCTTCCACAGAGGAAATTTACATGGCACATGGGTGAACTAATCCTTTAAAAGTCATTTATTAAGATCATTTATCATATAATTGTCTAGCATTAATGCGTGACATGAAGTTTGAATTTGTAGAAATAACCTAACTTTGATTTTTCCCGATTTAGGAGGGAATGTCGATCGTAAACAGATCGCAAGCATACAGGAATCTATCTGGGAGACCAGCTCACAAAGTGTAGTCGTCGCCGTGGACCGGTATGATGTTAGCATTTTCCAATGGAAATAATAAATTGAACAAATCAATCGGATGTGTTAGTAATAATTGTGTTTTTCCTGCAGGATTTTCACAGGCTCCATTAGACTTGATGGAAATGCTATTGGTTAGTAGTAATGTTTTACGTTTATGTATTTAGAAAATGTTTTTGTCTAAAGAAACTGTAAATTTTATTAGAAAGTGTGTTATGTAGGATCCGAACCCATAACCTTAGTTTTTTTTTAGTTTAGACCTACTGTAAAGGAAGTTGTTGACCTATTTGACCGTGGTTGTGTTTCCTGCAGTGGACTTTGTGCGATGGTTGTGTGCCGTATCAATGGACGAACTGGCCTCTCCTACACATCCGCGAATGTTCAGTTTGCAGAAAATCGTGGAGATATCCTACTACAACATGGGTCGCATCAGGCTACAGTGGTCCAGAATATGGGAAGTCATAGGAGATCACTTTAACAAGGTGAGTTTACAGCTGTAGTGGGTGAACTGTCTCTCTCTGATATCATAAAAATCGAAATATGCTTTTGTATTTCAGTTATTTAGTATCTTGTATATTAAATAAATGCTGCGCTCTTATGGGTTTAAAACTTTTTTTTTTACTTTACGGCACAGGTCGGGTGTAATCCCAACGAGGATGTTGCTATTTTTGCAGTGGATTCTCTCAGGCAGCTTTCCATGAAATTTTTGGAGAAGGGAGAGTTGGCCAATTTCAGATTCCAGAAAGATTTCCTGAGGCCATTTGAACACATAATGAAAAAGAACAGGTGAACATTTCAATTTACATATTCAAGAAAGTTGGTCAGGTGTAATGTACGTCAGACGAGTTTAGTTGAGATGATCTTATTATATGTGTAAATTGAAAACTGAAAACTGGAATGACTGTATCTTTTAATTTTTTTTCTTTCACATTCATTACATGGGCATATATGCCAAAATATATATATTTTTTTGAAAGAATTAGTGCTGCCTCACGATTAGTCGCGACTACTCGTTTGCAGAATGAAATACACACACATACATGTATAATTTTTGCAGAATGAAATACACACACATACATGTATAATTTTAAGACAAAAGGATATTTATATAATAAATATTTATATATAATATAGATTATATATAAATATAAACATGTATATACACGCGCAAATGTTTCTTAATTATATACATGTGCGCGTGCGTGTGTGTGTGTGCGTGCATTTATACATAATTATTATACACAGTACACCCATATGTATTATGTAAACAAAAACTTTTATTCTGCAAACGATTTGTCGCGACTAATCGTGAGGCAGCACTAGAAGGAATAGTTCACCCAAAAAATAAAAATTTATATATTCAAAAATAAAAATTGTGACCCTCCCTGGCTAACTCTGCCTGGTTATTTTTTACTGTTTTTTACATAAAATTATTTTGATAATGTAATTTTAAAGGAAAACACCACCATTTTTCAATATTTTACTATGTTCTTACCTTAACTTAGACAAATTAATACATATCTATCTTTTTTCAATGCGTGCACTTAATTTTTGTACAGCGTGTCGTGAATGTGTTAGCATTTAGCCTAGCCCCATTCATTCCTTAGGATCCAAACAGGGATGAACTCAAAAGCCACCAAACACTTACATGCTCTCCGTATCCAAAGACTGTTACATGAGTAAGTATGGTGGCACAAAACAAAACGTGGACCTTTCAAGCGGATAAAAAATGAGAACTATATTGTATAGTTCTATATATTTTGTGAAAATCTAATATTGATATCTTTATTATAGACTGAGTAAAGTCATGTCAAAGAGTGAAATCACAGACCAGGGCACAATTCTTTAGTCAAATAAATAAAATTATATTAGTGTATTATAATAGCTACATTTTGTTGGTAATTTGGATGTTTAGCGTAATTGAAGCCCACATGTAACTACTATAAATTATGCGCAGCGCTGCAAGCTGTAGCTTTAAGCAGGTTTCTTCACTTTTAAGAAAGAAAAAAATTAAAGAGTTATTAGCTTATATGTACCCTGCAGTGCTCATTAGACGCAGTGAGTTAACACAAACACACACAGCATCAAAGCCAAGTTGACTGAACTCTATGACTGATGGAGAATAATGAACTTGTCTACATCAGTTTGCCTCTTCGAAATAAGATGAAGAGTGTATATGCACTTACTCATGCTATATCCACAGATCCCCCACCATCAGAGACATGGTGGTCCGCTGTATAGCTCAGATGGTCAACTCTCAGGCTGGCAACATTAGATCAGGGTGGAAGAATATTTTCTCCGTGTTTCATCTGGCCGCCTCCGACCAGGATGAGAGTATAGTAGAGCTGGCCTTCCAGACAACCGGACATATTGTCAGTAAGTACTGCATCTGTCATCAGATGGATCCTCTGTAATTGTAAGATACTATATGCGATAGATAACTGGTTAGGCAGCATCAGTAGATATGTTTTTAATGTATTTCAGGAAGGATCGCATGTGTACTTTTAAAATATCCCATGCAATTGATGTTTAAGATTGACTATCATCCACAAACTCTCCTTCCAAGTTGCTGAATTTGAATATAAATAACTTTTTTGTATGTAAAAATTTGTACCCAATTTAGGCTGCTTTATGTTTTGTCGGTCCACTTACTCACCATCCTCTCTTTTCCCTCCACAGCGAATGTATTTGAAAAGCATTTCCCTGCTACCATTGACTCCTTTCAGGATGCCGTCAAGTGTTTGTCTGAGTTCGCCTGCAACGCTTCCTTTCCCGACACCAGCATGGAGGCCATCCGTCTGATCCGTCACTGCGCCAAATACGTCTCCGACCGACCTCAGGTCAGTGCTAACGAGTGCGCTTCCTAACAACAGAATTTAAATCTGCCCTCGGGTCAGGTTTTAGCAAAACATTGGCTAACTAAATTTGTTTGAGGAAACTGCAAGCTGTATCTGTTTAAACAAGGAAACTCTCATTACCAGATGCCATGAAGGCCTTAGGTTTTTCTCATTAATAAGTAGATGGAAAACATAAACACTGTGGTGTTTGGTCTCTAGGCTTGTAACCGCTTCAGTCCTAGTTAAATTGAGGATTATTAAGGGCACCCCACCGGAGACCTCTACTGCATTTCAATTCAAGGGGTTGCCAGATCTGTAAATACAGCTTATGTTGCCTGTGTTTTGTGATGGCAGGCATTTAAAGACTACACCAGTGACGATATGAACGTCGCACCAGAGGATCGGGTCTGGGTGAGAGGCTGGTTCCCCATTCTCTTTGAGCTGTCATGCATCATCAACAGGTGTAAACTGGACGTCCGGACCAGGTCAGAGCCAGAACCACAATATTCAGAGTTTTTGAAGCTTATGGTCTGGTTAATACATTTTAGATAAAGACATTTTAGCAGTATGCTACTGGTCATTTTAGCAGTATACTAGTAGTCATTTCAACCAACCTACTCATTCTTTATTTTGACTATTTTCACATTTTTTGAATATATGTAATCAAACGTTTACAATAACTCAAGTATAGAAATTATGTATTGACTAAAAAGTTAAACAAACGCTCTGTCAGAACATAAACTGGAGCTTTTCTGTCACTCAGGCGGTACCAGTACACTGTTTTACCTTTTGAGGTACATTACTGTACTTATTTTGTACCTTTTAAAGGTACAATTAAATGTTTTGTACCCCTTACATTGGTACAAAATTGTTTCTTAACTCTTTCCCTGCCATTGACGAGTTAACTCATCAATCAGGAGAAACCGCTTCCCTGCCAATGACGAGTATTTCCGCAATACCGCTATTAACCGCAACTTATAAAAGCCAGAAGTATCGTCCTAGGGCAAACAGCTGTATGTCCGTGTAAGTTTTGAGGATCACTCTGAATCTGATCTCTATTAAAAGTCCTTCACAAAAAAGGAATTATCTCAGCTTTTTGCTCAAAATTAGGTGTTTTTTGAAGAAACCTACCCATATTTAAGAGGTGAGAAAAGATAACTAATGAAGGTAGGATGAAACAGGTTTTTTTAAAGCAGAGGGTCTGTTCTTTCATTTGATATATTGTATGTTCATATATTTTAAGAAGAACATTTTCTAGAAGGCATTTAACTTTCGTGAAAATCATGAATAATGCTGGCGCTGGCTGGCAACTTAAAAAAAACGCTGGTGGGGAAAGAGTTAAAGATACACAATAGGTCCTAAGTGTATAATATTGTACCCTAAAAGGAACCTTTTCAATCTGGGTTTCGATCAGGGCATAGTACTTGGTCCGAGTTATGAATGATCTCCTCATCTGACTTTGGTGCCCTTACTATCTTGGTGCTGTAAGACTTGAGTGCAGCTTTTGACACGGTGTGTGACTCTATACTGATTTAGAGATTGGAGACTTGGCTTGGTATCTCTGGTACAGTGTTAGAGTGGTTTAAATCTTACCTCACTGATCGTACCCAGTTTGTCGTTTTAGAAAATAATAAATCTAACATTGGACAGGTATGTCATGGTGTTCCTCAGGGGTCTGTTCTTGGCCCGATACTTTTTATTATTCACATGCTTCCTTTAGGGCAGATTATTAGAAAGCATAGTCTGTGGTTCCACTTCTATGCTGATGATACTCAGATTTATATCAGTACAAAAACTAATATCTCAAGTATGTCAGCAATCCTCTCTGACTGTCTGCAGGAAATCAGATTATGGATGTACCACAATTTTCTTAAATTGAATGGTACAAAGTCTGAGGTACTTTTAGTGGGTACTCCAGCTGCCTATAATGGTAGACACTTTAGTTTACACCTTGTAAATAACGTAGTATCTCCATTGCCTCAAGTTCGTAACCTTGGTATACAAAAATTTTACTTTTGAGGGTACCACCACAGCGACAGTAAAGGAAGTGTACCTATTTTTCTGACTCTTATATATTTTTAAAAACGGGTTTTTATTGTTGTTTATGTGTCTGTGTGGTGTTTTTAATATTATAATTATATTAATATTAAATATTATAGTTATAATAATTTAAAAAATAATCATCAAAATAATCTTATTTTCTTCTAAGCCATTGTTTGTGCATTGGTTGTCAGGGGTCTGACAGTGATGTTTGAGGTGATGAAGACCTACGGTCACACCTATGAGAAACACTGGTGGCAGGATCTGTTCCGGATCGTCTTCAGGATCTTCGACAACATGAAGCTTCCGGAGCAACAGACCGAGGTGAGAATCACTGAAATTATTCTAATTCATGTCCACCTTTTACAACTTTGTTAGCTTTGTTTTCTACATC
Source organism: Misgurnus anguillicaudatus (assembly GCF_027580225.2). Taxonomy (NCBI): domain Eukaryota; kingdom Metazoa; phylum Chordata; class Actinopteri; order Cypriniformes; family Cobitidae; genus Misgurnus; species Misgurnus anguillicaudatus. The sequence goes on along the minus strand of NC_073361.2, from coordinate 19,033,659 downwards.
GCCATTGCAAGCAAACATGCTTCTTTAGTTTTTAAGACGTTTAAAGGGGACATATTATGAAAATCTGACTTTTTCCATGTTTTATTGTTATAATTGGGTCCCCAGTGTTTCTATCAATCTAGAAAATGTGAAAAAGAACAACCAAGTAACTTAGTGTTGGTAAACCAGTCTCTGCAAACCTGAAAAAATAGGTAATTGAAATTTGGCTCCCCCTGTGATGTCAGAAGGGGATCTTATTATAATAATACCGCCCCCTAATCTGCACTATTCAACCATGGCACTGCCGTTTAGTGCAAAGAGAAACAACAAACAACCATTATGGTGATTAGTGTTTGCATTTCATCAGCTCATTTGCATTTTAAAGGACACACCCAAAACGGCACATTTTTGCTCACACCTTCAAAGTGGCAGTTTTAACATGCTATAAAAAACCATCCGTGGTGTATTTTGAGCTAAAACTTCACATATGTACTCTGGGGACACCAAAGATTTATTTTACATCTTAAAAAAGTCTTGTGAAATGTCCCCTTTAAATAGTCACATGGTACAATATAACTCCTGTATTTTAGCTTTGTGCAATAACATTCTGTTGTGTTTTGCAGAAAGCAGAGTGGATGACCACCACGTGTAACCATGCACTTTATGCCATTTGCGATGTTTTCACGCAGTACTTTGAATCTCTCAGTGATGTTCTGTTAGATAATATTCTGTCTCAGCTCTACTGGTGTGTGCAACAAGGTTAGTATACGCAACATGGCTGCAAAATTTTATCAGGCACTTCAAATATTTGCCTGTGGGCAGGGGTTTATTTCATGTATTACAGTAATGGAGATGTTCATTGTAATGCATATGTAAATGATGTCTTGAGGTCATAGTTTGATGGTCTGTTTCCTCCTACGTCATTGTTTCTAGATAATGAGCAGTTAGCCCGATCAGGCACTAACTGCCTTGAAAACGTTGTCATTCTTAATGGTGAAAAGTTTAACCCTGAAACCTGGGACAAGACCTGCAACTGTATGCTAGACATCTTCAAAACCACCATACCACACACGTGGGTCATTTTTTTATTGGTCTCAGAATCTTTCATTATTAGTCCATAATTTGACCCATTTAGTAACTCGCATCTCACATTTTTTAGGCTCTTGACGTGGAGACCGGCCGGTACTGAGGGAGATCATGTAACTCATCTAGACTCTGATAAACAGCTGGTATGCAAATAACTTCGACACACATTTGTGAAGGGTCGTCTCATGTGGATGCTCTTCTGTGCCCCACGAGTCTGTTTAATGTGATAATGTTAATGCAACTTGTCTGGTGCTTATAGGATTCAATTTCCCAGAAGTCGGTGGATATTCAGACTCGCTCAGATGACCAGCAGTCTGTCAACAGTATGGAGAGAGCTTTGACTGACAACCGCAGACACAGTCAGTTCAGCGTGGCTTTAGGCATGTATCAGAAAGGCCAGATTTTCAGATTCTTGTTTGTTCCATGAATGAAAAAACACAATTCACAGTTTAATATCTGCGGTGGTGTTTATTGTGTTTGTCTGTGTGAATCCCCAGAAGGTCAGGAACAGCGTCTGTTTGCTGCTTTGCTCATAAAGTGTGTGGTCCAGCTGGAGCTTATTCAGACCATAGACAACATTGTTTTCTTTCCTGCTACCAGTAAGAAAGAGGACGCCGAGAACTTTGCGGCAGCACAGGTGCCTTTCCTTAATATTGCAGATTGTAAACTTAAAGGAATAAAGATTCTTGCATAATTTACTAACCCTTATGCCATCACAGATGTATATGACAGACTTTAGCTAAACAAATAATTTTGTATTACAATGGCATCATGGGACTTAACACGCTTCAAAAAGCACATCCAGTCATCATAAATGTAATATAAATAGCTCCAGTGTGTTGTTATTTGTTTTGTGAAGTGAAACAGCTGGTGTGTATGTGAGAAAGTGATAAATATTTCAGATCTTATTGGTTCTTGCATGTCTTGGATTTCTTTAATGATGGCTTTTATGGTGGATGAGCTTTAACGCGTTTCATTTCAGTGAAGCTTTGAGCTTTAAAGCATTGTTATTTATTTGTTTCAATGTTTATTTATCAGGGACAATAGACAGTACACTGCATTTACATTTGTGACCCCGGAACATAAAACCAGTCATATCATTTTTTTTTCAAATTTGAAACGATATATATATATATATATATATATATATATATATATATATTTAGCGTTTTCAAATTTAAAAAAATATATTTTAATGATTTTAAACATTAAAGTTGCACGGGTATATCTGTATATAAATGTTTTTAAAAAAAATCTATTAGCACTTTTTTAAATTGTTTTATTTTCTTTAAATGTTAAAAAAATGTAAAAAAATATGTTAATGATTTCAAACATTAAAGTTGCATGGGTATATCTGTATATAAATCTTTTTTTCAAAATCTATTAGCGCTTTTTTAAATAGTTTTAGTGTCTTTAAATGTTAAAAAAAATTAAAAAATATATATTTTAGCATTTTCAAATGTAAAAAAAAGATGTTAATGATTTCAAACATTTAAGTCACACGGGTATATTTGTTTATAAATGTTTTAAAAAAAATCTATTAGCACTTTTTAAAATTGTTTTATTGTCTTTAAATGTTAAAAAAATGTAAAAAAAAAAAAAAAAATATATATATATATATATATATATATATATATATATATATATATATATTTTTTTAAAAGTTTTAGTGTCTTGAATTGTAAAAAATTTTTTTTTAATCTTTTTAGCATTTTCACATGTAACTTTTTTTATGATTTTAAACATTAAAGTCGCACGAGTATATTAAACATTAAAGTCACACAGGTACAGGGAGTGCAGAATTATTAGGCAAGTTGTATTTTTGAGGATTACTTTTGTTATTGTACAACTACAGTGCTCTTGGTCAATTCAAAATGTTAACAAACCCTCAAACCTGAACATTTAAGTAGTAAAAGTGAAATTTTGGCTTTATTAAGAGAATATTTCTATGTACATCATTATTAGGCAACTATTAGTGTGCAGAATTATTAGGCAACTAAATGAAAAACAAAGATTTTACCATCTCACTTGTTTTTTTTCAACTGTTAAAGTGAGAATAATAAACAAACTCTACATTTACAAAAAAAATTAATAAAACAATAAAAAATAAAAAATATATAAAAAACAAGTGAGATGGTAAAATCTTTGTTTTTCATTTAGTTGCCTAATAATTCTGCACACTGATGGTTGCCTAGTAATGATGTACATAGAAATATTCTCTTAATAGAGACAGAATTTCACTTTTACTGCTTGGGTGTTCAGATTTGAGGGTTTGTTGGCATTTTGAATTGACCAGGAGCTCTGTGGTTGTACAATAACAAAAGTAATCCTCAAAAATACAACTTGCCTAATAATTCTGCACTCCCTGTATATCTGTATATAAATGATATTAGCGCTTTTTTAAATTGTTTTAGTGTCTTTATATGTTGAAAAAATATATATATTTTAGCATTTTCAAATGTAAAAAAAATATGTTAATGATTTCAAACATTAAAGTTGCACGGGTATATCTGTATATAAATGTTTTTTAAAAAATCTATAAGCACTTTTTAAAAAATGTTTTAGTGTCTTTAATTGTTAAAGAAATGTTAAATATTTATAATATATTTTAGCGTTTTTAAATATAATTTTTTTTTTATGATTTCAAACATTAAATTCGCACATATTTGTAGCAATAGCCAACAATAGCCTACATTGTATGGGTGAAAGATTATTGATTTTATTAATGCCAAAAATCATTAGTATAGTAAGTAAAGATCACGTTACATGAAGATATATAGTAAATTTCCTACTGTAAATCTATCAAAAAGGTATTTATCTTCAGTAATATGTGTTGCAATGGACTTCGTTTGGGCAACTTTAAAGGTGATATTCCCAATATTTAGATTTTTTGCACCCTCTGATTCCAGATATTCAAATAGTTGTAACAAAAATATCTTAACAAACCATAGATCAATAGAAAGCTTATTTATTTAGCTTTCAGATGATGTATGAATCTCAATTTCAAAAAATTACCCTTATGACTGGTTTTAGGGTCCAGTGTCACATTTATATTTACGCATTGACAGACGCTTTTATTCAAAGGAACTTACAGTGCATCACAAGGTCATTAATATCAAACCCACAACCTTTTCCACTGCTAATTTTGTTTTAACACTGATCAGGTCTAAGATGAGGTTTCTGTCTTTGCAGAGAGATTCGTTTGATGCTGACGTACATGTGAATACTCAGGACCAAGGAATGTATCGCTACCTGACCTCAGAACAGCTCTTTAAACTGCTTGACTGTTTGCTGGAGTCGCATCGCTTTGCAAAGGCCTTCAATTCTAATAATGAACAAAGGACGGCGCTTTGGAAGGCCGGTCAGTACTCTCTTTTGAAACGGGAAACAAACACAATCAGTTCTTGTCGGAAACTTACGATGCAACATTGTCATGACTAAAATCAAAAAGTCACCACATTTATTGAAGAACGTGTCATATCAAGTCTGTTATCAGATAGATCCACCTGAGTGGCCTAATGGAAAGTCTTTGTCACTTTGTCTGGCTTGATTTGGTCTCCCAGATCACATTAAAAGAGCTCATTGTGTCTGTGTGTATGATCAGGTTTCAAAGGGAAGTCGAAGCCCAATCTGTTGAAACAAGAGACCAGCAGCCTGGCATGCAGCCTGCGCATCCTTTTCCGCATGTACACAGACCAGAGCAGACAGGATGCATGGGAGGAGGTGCAGAGGAGATTGCTCAAGTAAGATATTGTAGTCATTTATGACCGACTCTTATGTGGAGATGTAAACAGAATTAAGTTAATTACACGCTCATTGCCTCCACTGATCATCATTTTAGCTTGGAAAGTGGTTTTCGATATTTTATATAAGAGTGTCTCACATCAAAATATGCTTGCATATACTCTTAAAGGAATAGTTCACCCAGAAATGAAAATGAGTCCATATATTACTAATCTTAACACCTAGCTGCAAGACTTGCGAGATACAAGAATCGTCTTACAAACTGCCACCATTTTAGATCATACGCAACTAACAATTTGAATTGTTTATTTTCTCACAAATCTATAGTTTCACTTCAGAAAACCCACCAGAGTCATATGAATTAATTTTTCTGATGATGGACGGGCTTCAAAAAATCTGTTCCATTACAAGACTAGAAAGAGACAGAATATTATTAAAAATAACGCTTAATGTGTTTGGCTGAAGAAAAAGTCATATACACATAGGATGAAATTAAGATGAGTAAATTATTATTTTCATTGTTGGGTGAAATATTCCTTTAAAAGCTGACAGTTGTTATATTTTTTAGCAGATGTCCACATTTAAAATGAAATGTAGTTTTTGTGGATATATGAACCATAAATATTGCTAAATTAAACAAAGGTAAAAAGTTTGACACATTGATTTTGAAAAGACATCGTTTTACTTTTGTTTTTCTTCTGAACTTTCCAGTAAGAGCAAAACAATACAAGGTTCTTTTACATAAAAAAATATTTTAGTGTCTTAAATAAATAAATATATATATATATATATATATATATATATATATATATATATAGTGTAAATTGTTACATTTTTTTTAAATTCTTTAGGGTCTTCAAATGTTAAAAAATATAATTTAGTGTCTTCAAAGGTAAAAGAAAGTCTTTTGGTTTCTTTAAATGTTATTCTTTCTTTTATTCTTTAAGTGTCTTCAAATAAAAAATAAAAAAATATTTTAGCATCTTCAAAGGTAAATTTTTTTTTATTAAATAGTCTTTTGGTTCTTTAAATGTTAACTTTTTAAAATTCTGTTAGCATCTTTAAATGTGTCTTCAAATAAAAAATAATTATTTTAGCGTCTTCAAAGGTTAAAAAAAATTAAATGGTCTTTTGGTTTCTTTAAATGTTAACATTTTTTTCAAATTCTTTTAGCGTCTTCAAAAGTAAAAAAAATATTTTTGCGTCTTCAAATGCTACTTTTTTTATTCTTTTAGCATCTTCAAATGTTAAAAAATTATATTTTAGCATCTTCAAAAGTAAAAAAAATAAAATGTCTTTTGGTTTCTTTAAATGTTATTCTATTTTTTATTCTTTAAGTGTCTTCAAATAAAAAAGAACTAATTATTTTAGCATCTTCAAAGGTTAAATTTTTTTTATTAAATAGTCTTTTGGTTCTTTAAATGTTAACTTTTTTTCATTTTTTTAGCATCTTTAAATGTATAAAAAATATATTTTAGTGTCTTCAAATGTTAACCTTTTTTTATTCTTTTAGCATCTTCAAAGGTTAAAAAACATTAAAATTATCTTTTGGTTTCTTAAAATGTAAATTTTGTTTGTATTCTTTAAGGGGTGGTTTCCCGGACAGAAATGAGCTTAAGCCAGGACTAAGCCTTAGTTTAATTATGTAATATAACTGGTTGTAACAAACATGCCTTACTAAAAACATTACTTGTGTGCATTTTGAGGCAAAACAAGGGGGTGTATTTTAGGATATGTCAGTGCAAGATGTTTTCAGTTTGGACAGCTCTTACATTTATTTTAGTCTAGGACAATTCTAATCCCTGTCCAGGCAATCGCTCCTAAGTGTCTTCAAATGTTAAAAAAAATATTTTAGCATCTTGAAATTTTCATTTTTTTTATTCTTTTAGCGTCTTCAAATAAAAAATTAAAAAATATTTTAGCATCTTCAAATGTTAAAAAATAAATAATATATTTTAGCATTTCTTTTTTTTTATACCTTAAAATGTTTTTTGATTCTTTTAGCATTTTCAAAAAATGTATAACCTAAAAAGACACTTCTACTTCATTAGGGCAGTGCATTCAAATACATGTTGTTTTCTGCAAACAATTTCTCAAAATAATTTACGATCATGTTCATGATGGCCAAGCCATCTGTCACCTCTGTCTTATGCACCCTAAATTGAAAGTATGCATTTGTTTTATTAAATTGTGCTGCAGTAGAAAAAAGCGAGAGACCATAATCAAGAATAGTTGAATGACAGACCTTAGTGGTTGCAAATTAAGTTTAAAACCCTGTTGTAGCCAGAAGACGCCTGCACAGAGCATTATGGGTAATACCAAAATATACAGTCAGACCTGTACATCCCTTCTATCATGGACAGGCACTCTTTATAAGATGCATTTGTGAGAAACAATGCAGATGAGACCAACTGACATCAGTGACTATTTCTGTTTTCACTGAACCCAGCAGCTCTGTGCTTGTGTGTGTAGACACAATTAACAAGATTAGAAGGGATTTAGGGAATAAAGATTGCTGTGTGAAGAAGGCTATAGGGCAGATGGGAGTTATGTAAGATTATACAGGGAGGAGCTTATTAGAGGTCATTATGGTTCACAGGTGTCTAGTAAATAGAAGAATGCTTACTCAGGTTAAATATAAATGTTATTAAACAGTTTTCATTATTAAACAGATTTTTCTTGTGGTTTCTCCATCCTTTAGTGTTTGCAGTGATGCTGTGGCTTACTTCCTGACCCTGACGTCTGAGAGTCACCGTGAGGCCTGGACCAACCTGCTGCTGCTCTTCCTTACCAAAGTGCTCAAAATTAGTGATGACAGAGTGAGTGTCTCATTCACCCATAAAGATGTCATTTTTTGGATTATTCATTATGCAACACATTACTTGTGGGTACTTTAGCAAATAATTTAAAGGAATATTCCATTTTCTTAAAAGAAAAATCCAGATAATTTACTCACCACAATGTCATCCAAAATGTTGATGTCTTTCTTTGTTCTGTCGAGAAGAAATTATGTTTTTTGAGGAAAACATTGCAGGATTTTTCTCATTTTAATGGACTTTAATAGATACCAACAATTAATACATAACTCAACACTTAACAGTTTTTTTCAACGGAGTTTTAAAGGACTATAAACAATCCCAAACAGGGCATAAGGGTCTTATCTAGCAAAACGATTGTCATTTTTGACAATAAAAATAACAAATATACACTTTTAAAGCACAACTTTTCGTTTAGGTCCGGTCCAGCGCGACCTAACGTAAATGTGTAGTGAAGTAGGGAGGTCACGTGTTACATATATAAAACGCACATTTGCGGACCATTGTAAACAATAAACTGACACAAAGACATTAATTAGTATCAGTTGACATACAACAACGTCGGTACGGTCCTCTTTCTCAACACTTGGAAACACTGGGGCGGAGTTTCGCGTTCGTCCTCTGTGACCTCTTGACGTCATGACGTATTGCGTCGGGTCACGCTAGCGCATGACGACCGGATCTAAACGAGAAGTTGTGCTTTAAAAGTGTATATTTGTTATTTTTATTGTCAAAAATGACAATTGTTTTGCTAGATAAGACCCTTATGCCTCGTTTGGGATTGTTTATAGTCCTTTGAAACTCTGTTGAAAAAAACTGTTAAGTGTTGAGTTATGTATTAATTGTTGGTGTCTATTAAAGTCCCTTTAAAATGAGAAAAATCCTGCAATGTTTTTCTCAAAAAACATAATTTCTTCTTGACTGAACAAAGAAAGACATTTTGGATGACATGGTGGTGAGTAAATTATCTGGATTTTTCTTTTAAGAAAATTGAATATTCCTTTAATGTTTTCAACAGAAAATGTTTTGGAACCCCCTAAATTAATTCATAGCAGAGGTGCTGGATATATTTGATAACAAAAAGCTCCTCCATGGTTTTCTCTGTGTACTGCCCTCTCGGCTGTTTAAACAGAGAAGATTAATGATCAGTCATTTATAATCAATGTAATCTATAGAGACAGGAGTGTGGGTACGTGCAGTATAACCAATTACGGGCACACATCTGTCTAATATAATTACACCAGGGCATGCGGTGAGAAAATGTTAATTAATTTTAAAACCGTGCACGTCTTCCCTTTGCAGTTCAAGGCCCACGCGTCCCGATACTACCCTCTGCTGTGTGACATCATGCAGTTTGATCTGATCCCAGAGCTTCGGGCCGTGCTGCGCAAGTTCTTCCTGCGCATCGGATTGGTGTTCCAGATCACGCAATGTTCAGAAGCGGAACAGGTCTCGGATCAGCCCACTGACAATGATGCCTAGGGGCGGCGCTGTCTGTCTGTGAACACCACAAGGTCCCATTTTATCTGAAAAACTGTAGGATGTGATACCAACGAGGAGATCTATAAAAAGAGTATAATGGTACTAATATTAAACTCCGCCTGCCTATTCCAGGCCCGCTTTGAGTAACCAACCAATCCCAGATGAGAATCTGCGTCCCACCCACTGGACAAATGACTTGGCCTTGTACAATATGATGAAATTATTTAAAACATCACAAGGATGCTGAATATCGCTATTGCTATTCAAATGCTTGACCTTTGAGGTCCAAATGTATTTCAAAAGTTGTCTTGGCATTATGGCTATTTGGAAAAGCGAACGGTTAATGGGTAGTTGACGTGTATCTAAAGTGATTCAGATTTTTCTTTTTTTTTGTTTGGTTTGCACCGCTAATGGCTAACATTAGCATGTATAACTCTTCGATGAAACTAGTTGTACAGAATTCCAGCTTTGTAATATAATCTCACAACACTAGGATTTGTTTTCCGTATCTTTTTTTTTTTTTTCGGAATTTGCTGCACTTGTTTTCTGGATCAAAATGCACTGGAGATTTTTACTTTTGTGATAAATTATTGAACTATGCCATCTTTCCCTCCATATCCGTCCTGCTAGAGATTTCTAATACGATGTAAACCGATTAGTTCGATTACTCCATTTTATATACGCTGACACTTTTTTAATTAAATCAAAGCAACTAGGATCCTTCGGAAGGAAGAAAACTGGAATCTTGAAATTGAGGGCAACTTAAATGTGACCTGCATCTGAATCACTGTTTAAGGCTCACTCTACGTGTACAATTTTTTAAAAAAGAAGTTAATATATTTAAAATCTTCTCTTTGGTTTTGGGGGTGGGTTGTATTGTATAGAAATTAATGATAGCTGCGCTTTAAAACTGTTGATGGCTGAAAGACCTGAAGCATTCCTGGTTAGCGAGGGTGAACTGTAACGGTACAGCCCTGTAAAGTTTTCTATTTGAAAATAAAATGATCTGTACAACTCTATATGTGTCGCTGATTATCATCATCATCACACAATCACTATGATTTAACTTATAGTATGCCCTGCTGAAAGAGACACAGTCTTTAAAAATGACTCATATTTATTATTAAGACATAAGCGTACCATATTTCTTTTTTAATTACCTATACACTTAAAATTTACATTAAAACTAAAAAAATAAGTAATAAAAACAACAACAATCAAACAATTAAAACCCATGCAGTTTCTGTAATAAAGCCAAATTGTTTTTACTGCTCATGCTTAAACGCTGCTTCATTCTGTTGGCAAGGACACTTTGAATAAAAAAAACATAGATCATATGTACTCTCATTTACAACAACATAAAATGCCAGAAACCACAGAGAAACTCAAATAATAATGTTGATCTTTGGCCTTAAGGAATAAATAGTAGTGAGAATGCTAGTGTCTGTATACAGAGATTAGCCATGGTAGGTAGACGGCCCTTCCCAATCCTGACTCGTATGGTTTCGGCTGGATGGCCTGCGACCTCCTATAAATCTCTTTACTGTATCTGAGGAGCTGGGCCGTAACCAGGACTCTGTGGCAATTGTGTCAATGGAAACCCGCCTGTGGTCTGGAGGCGGAATCTGTGGCCAAAGCTCCTCCCCTTCATCACCTGAAGCATCACCTAGTAGACGGCACAAAAGATTTAAGTTGACAACTTTTATTACTTTAACCTGCAAAACCTACAAACCAATAACAGATTTTCTAAGACAGGGTTTCCCTTGGGGCGTGTGAAGCATGGTTTAGGGGAAAATGGTATAAAAAAAGAATAATTACAATTAATATAATTAAAATATAGAATTTAAAGTAAAAACTTACCAAATATATTTTGTGCGTTTAATCGCATGTCATTTGACTTGCACAATATCAGAAAACTGAGAGCTCATGCAAAATTGACAAATGTTTTATTTACCAATAAAATAAAATTATTAGATGAAGGTTCAAAACATTGAATTATTTGAAAATAATGCATACTAGAATGGTCCTTATAAATGGGTCAATTGTTTTGTTGAATTGTTCCTACAATATCTAGAGGTTGCGAATTTTTCCAATCACATATTTTTGCAAAAACTATATCATTTAAAAACGCACAACACACATAAAACTTGCTTCTTGGAGGGAAACACAAGTATACACTCACCTAAAGGATTATTAGGAACACCTGTTCAATTTCTAATTAATGTAATTATCTAATCAACCAATCACATGCAGTTGCTTTAATGCATTTAGGGGTGTGGTCCTGGTCAAGACAATCTCCTGAACTCCAAACTGAATGTCAGAATGGAAAAGAAAGGTAATTTAAGCAATTTGAAGCGTGGCATGGCTCTTGGTGCCAGACGGGCCGGTCTGAGTATTTCACAATCTGCTCAGTAACTGGGATTTTCATGCACAACCAATTCTAGGGTTTACAAAGAATGGTGTAAAAAGGGAAAAACATCCAGTATGCATCAGTCCTGTGGGCGAAAATGCCTTGTTGATGCTAGAGTTCAGAGGAGAATGTGCCGACTGATTCAAGCTGATAGAAGAGCAACTTTGACTGCAATAACCACTCTTTACAACCGAGGTATGCAGCAAAGCATTTGTGAAGCCACAACACGCACAACCTTGAGGCGGATGGGCTACAACAGCAGAAGACCCCACCGGGTACCACTCATCTACACTACAAATAGGAAAATTGGGCCAATTGCCACGGCCTACCTGAGCATTGTTTCTGACCATGTCCATCCCTTTATGACCATCATGTACCCATTCTCTGATGGCTACTTCCAGCAGGATAATGCACCATGTCACAAAGCTCGAATCATTTTAAATTGGTTTCTTGAACATGACGGGAACTTTGTGCCCTGGATGTGCATCCCATAAATCTCCATCAACTGCAAGATGCTATCCTATCAATATGGGCCAACATTTCTAAAGAATGCTTTCAGCACCTCGTTGAATCAATGCCATGTAGAATTAAGGCAGTTCTGAAGGTGAAAGGGGGTCAAACTCAGTATTAGTATGGTGTTCCTAATAATCCTTTAAGTGAGTGTATATTATTAAACAATTATACATGCTAGCACAAAGTTTCACATAATACTCGAATGTGTTAAACTTCAAAGGTGTTGAGCAACCTCTAAATATTAATTAATAATGAAATAATTTTTTTATTTATTTATTCAAACATATTGGTGGGGTGAAAGCATGAACTTTTAAAATAAGGACCACCCTAATGTGGTTATGCAGAACTACACGAAGAGGAGTGCCGTTACACTGTGGGTGTGGATTATTTTCAAATAATTCAAAGGACTGGAGTCAATTATTTTGCATTGCTTATACCACGGATACCACAAACATTGTCCTGGTGGTTACTTTAAGACATTTGACATGTGAAGTGTGTGTTTATCGAAAAATAATGCATACCCGTGGAACATTTCAACCAATCAGAATAAAGCATTCAACAGCCAGCGGTATAACGGGTAATAACAACAAGATACTACTGATAAAAATTTTTTTGAAGGTTTTTTGAGTTTTAAAGTTAAACATTAAGCTAAAATATTTACTTAAATCATTTAATTGAAGTACCCCCTGAGATTTTATGTCAAGGAGGTTCGGCAGACAAAAGTTTGAAAACCCATGGTCTAATATATAACGCACACAAAAATGGCAAGAGATTTTTAACCAAGTTTCCAGAATAATACAGGATAAAAGGAAAACCTAGCTTCTCAATTGGTCTATGAGTTCTGTGAATTTTTTTTTATTTACATCTTATTAGCATGTCACTAAGAAATATCTGAACACACAAATACGTTCTCAGAATGTCTGGTTTTAAATGTACCTGCCTATAAATGTCAAGTTAACACGACCTCCTCTTTCCGTCTTATAGTGATAGTTCACCCAGAAATAAAAATGATTTTATCATTATATCACCCTCATGTTGCTACAAACTTGTATACATATTCTTTGTTCTGCTAAACACCAAGGAAGATATTTGTAATGAAGTACGAAACACAAACACTATAGACTTTCATAGTAGGAAAAATACTACTATAGAAGTTAAAGGTGCTCAAAAAATGGTTTGGTTACTTCTGATTACAAAGGAATATATTTTGAGCAAAGGATTAAATGATGACAGTTAACCCAAAAATGTATATTATATCTCTTTAGGTCTAAGGTAAGAATAAACTGTAATATAGTCTAGACTTTATTTTAATACAAATGTCTGGCTGATAACCAACCCCATTTCCTTTCAAATGTAGAAATCCTGACCTGATCTCCAGTCATGTAGACTCTCAGTTTCTTTCATGTTATTCAACGATGTCATCTTGTTCTTCACGCGTTCCCTCACCCTCTCTATTTCTGTACTGGTCAGCGAGTGAACAGACTGGCTGTCAGGTCCACTGTCAGGTCGAATGTACCGCCTCATATCCTACAGACACAAACAAAAAAGTCCTTCATCAGAACTCTCTCTTCTGATCTCGGTTTGTAAGAAGAAAATGTTTGAGATGTAAAGCCGGGACATTGCGAATATTTCAGTATCAAAATACTATAGCTCTGCTCGACTACGGCATCATTACTGGGTCCTGATCACAGTGTTGGGGCTTATTTGCGACAACAACCGGCTGCTTATTATTTCACAAATTTGCAGATATGAAAATAAAGCATATTTGGCATGGTGCCCATGGGGAGGTCTTCGAGCTCAGAATTTATTTTTAGGCAATGGGATGCTGCAAAAACGGTCACGGGAGAGTGGTGATGGATGTCTATACCAACCTCCTCATGCTGACTGTTAGATTAATGAATAAATAAATCATATTGCTTTGTCACTTAGCAACATGCCAGCATCAAACTGTGTGTAGCGAGCATATGTAAAGCAATCACATTACATATGAGATCCCATGCTGCCTTGCATTGTATGTCCCTGTGTAGGCAGTAATGACTTTATACATCTGAAGTGGGGCCATAATTCTCTTAAACGTACGTCAGAGATGTCCATCTTCCTGATTGCCGGTCTCGCTGCTCTCTGGTTATGCCGAGACTGTGAAAGGAAAGAATGACCGCTGGGATCTGTGTAGAAACAAATGGTTACTTACAATAGACAAATACTTACTTTTATAGTAACAGCAATACATAAACGCCCCTCTCCTGAGATTAACAACAGGATTTTTTTTTCTCAAGCTCTAAACTGTGCGATTCATCCAATCAGGGGATAGTAATCGTAACTCGACAAATACAGTGACATTTAATGTTTTAGAAACTGAAGAAAATTCATCCATTTATTCATTCATTTTCAAGGTGTCTGCCAATCTCTCAGCGGTGGCACAGAGGACAGGCATTATGTTAACCTTGTCTGTTTGGTATTCATTGTTATGTACCCAGTGTTGAAAGCGACAGCAGCTGTCCAACTGCAGTGTCACACACACACGCTTGCTTCTCTTTTGTGTGATATAATGGATTTTGTGTGTATATATTTACATTTAATCACCTACTCCTAAAGTCCTGTTATAGTCTTCCTCTTTAAATTTGCCTTTACTAGTGTGCATTTATGCATTTGGTTTTATCCACAGCAACCTACAGTGCATTACAAATTATACACCTTCACTACAAACATGACTCTAAAGGAAAACACCACCGTTTTTCAATATTTTACTATGTTCTTACTAGGGCTGGGAAAAAAATCGATTTGATTTTAAAATCGAGTTGGTAGGTCAAATCGATTCACATTTTCAAAAAATCGATTTTTTTAGATTTTTTTCTCCCCCTCTGCAGTATAGCGCAGTAAATACAGTGTTTCCCATAGGCTCTGCTGGGCATTCCGCCCAGATAAATTGCGACCCGCCCAGGAAAAAAAAATCACTTTACGAATTTCCGAATTTTCTGAACTTGACTGGATGACCCGTGTTTTGTTGAGAGAGCCCGTGAAGATGCACGCGTCATAAACTCATCATCCAGCGCATCATAAACTCATCATCCAGCGCGGCAAACTGGATCAACTGCAGCACATACTGAGGTAACTGAGCAGCCAGGGAACTACACTGCGACCAAAATGCAAATGGTCGCATATGCTTATGTGCATATGTGTTTATAGCATCCAAGTTGGCTTCATTTTGCGTGCAAGCACGTTGTGTCTCTCCCGTTGAGTGTCCGTTCCGTGCTCTTTGTTTCTCAATGAATTGAGTGCGACGCGAAGCAAGCTCACAGTGTCACATTGTATCATTTCATGTTTCTGAACTTGAGCAGAGTTTTACCATTAGAGGTCTTTCCTCACTGAGAGCACCCGTATGGTTCTGGGTCTATATTTTAAATGGTCAGTCTGGTCCGGGTCGGTCCTAGTTTATTACTTTGGGTCCCAAGTATGATTAGTATTGTGTTTAAAACCAGAGTCCATCGCAGAACGTCCGTGAGCGCTACCGCGCTAAAGCTCGAGTGCAGTTTCAGCGTGCCTCCGGTTTCTATGGTGATAACAACTGGCTCTTGTTGCGACCACGCGCTGCATTTTCTTTATCCCATTTTATTATAATCTTACTATTAATAGTAAAAGTGCCTATCTAATAGAAATTATTACCATTATAACATCAGTCACATGTATAATCTATAAACCTGCACTGTCTATTAATATACTGTACATAGTATTGAATTAAATTGAGTTTGATAAAAGGAGTCATCAAATTGCTTCATATATCAGTGCAAAAACATTAAGTGTTTTGTGGTGCTTTGACAAACCGTGTCAGCTTTATTTATGGCAAAGAAAGTTTGGGGTTTTTAGATTAATGAAATATAATGTGAAATTAATATTAATGTTCAATAATTCAAAGTATTGTGTATAGTAGTGTATAGTACATGTATAGTAGACCATTTTTTGTCGGTGAATTATAATGATTGCCCTTTTCACCAGCTACCACCACAAGTAAATTTCAGATCTGTGGGAAACACTGATATACATTTTGCATTTGCCAAATCTTCCTTCCTAACCCTTCCTCCAATTTTTTGTTGATGCATTTTAATTAAATATAATAAATATATATTTTAAAAATATATACAGTTTGCAATTATTTTGTTTTAAATGGGGGCGGGGGAAAATCGATTCGAATCGTAAATCGAGTTTTTTATAAAAAAATCTCAGATTTTTTTATGGGGACGAATCGCCCAGCCCTAGTTCTTACCTCAACTTAGACGAATTAATACCTACCTATCTTTTTTGATGCGTACACTTAATCTTTGTACAGCGTGTTATGAAAGTGTTAGCATTTAGCCTAGCCCCATTCATTCCTTAGGATCCAAACAGGGATGAATTAATAAGACACCAAACACATAAAAAATGAGAACTATATTGTATGGCGGAAGAGCACTTAGTTTGCAGCACTTCGACCTTGGGCGCAGTAATATTGACGGATGTTTACTGTGCCCGAGGTCGAAGTGCTGCAAACTAAGTGCTCTACTGCCATATAATATAGTTCTCATTTTTATCCGCTTAAAAATCGTCATGCTTTATTTTGTGCCATTATACTTACTCATGTAACAGTCTTTGGATGGAGAAAACATGGAGGTGTTTGGTGGCTTCTTGGTTCGTTCCTGTTTGGATCCTGGGGAGTGAATGGGGCTGGGCTGGGTGCTGGCACATTTACGACGTGCTGTACAAAGATTAAGTGCACGCATTGAAAAAAGATAGGAATGTATTAATTCGTCTAAGTTGAGGTAAAAAGATAGTAAAATATTTAAAAAAACAGTGGTGTTTTCCTTTAAGGTTGGAAGATTTATTCAAATCATTTGGTATTTATTTTGATTGAACTTACCGATAAAGGCACTCTCTGATTCTAACAGCAAGTGTCTGCGTGAATCCTCTGCAGAGCTCTGGGGGAATAAACACATCAACAAAGATGTCAAATCAATAACCAGAAGTGTCAGAGAGCGCTAACAGAGCACATATACCCTTTAGGAGGCAAAACAGGTCACGTAAATATGAAGTCGTGATCTTTTCCAGAGCACATTTGCATCGGTCTACTCACCGCCTCAGGATGCTGTTGGCCTAAAGACACCAGGTCGAAGTAACCTGCCCGGAGGAATACAGGAGTGAGTGTAAAATCAGATCATAAATGAATATGCATATAAGGGAAATGACGAAATGGTCCCCAAAGTGTACTGTAGTTGCACAGATAAATAGATGGTCTGGGTCACACGTGTAAAGCAACCCATGACCATTTACTTTATTTTCTATACGCCTTTAGCATTTGATCGATCATAAATGAATCATACGCACACTCGAGGACTGATGCGTGTATTCCCGAAAGCTCAGACAATCAGATTAAAGCTTTCCAGATCAATTCAAGTAGTTTGGTATAACAAACACTGACCAGCATCCCTTGCTCTTAGGTTGTTGATTGTTCGTTGCTGTTGTCGCAGAAGAGCCTGCTGTTGGATGTCTAGACTGTGACCATCACCTGGAGGTTCAGGATACGCCTGCCGTACCTCTTCTCGCGATTTACTGTCTGATATACACATAAACATACAGATAAGAGTTATCCTCTCATCCAAGATCAAAGGCAGCAATGCTCAACAAGGACATAGAGGTTGAAAAAACTATTAATGTGTGCATTCGTTTGTTCAGAAGATTTATTTAAGGAATAACAACATTTATTGTGGAGATGCTGAGTCAGTTTTACATTTACACTTTTGCAAGAATGCAATACTTTGGTTTCGAACACACAACCTAATGCAAATGCAAACGTCCCTATGTATAGCGAGACTACAGCCATGTAAAAATCAGAAACCCTATTGATATCCATAGTAGGAATAAAGAATACAATGCAAGTCAGTGGGGCTTCTGATCGGTTTGATTACAAACATTCCTCCAAATATCTTCCTTTGTGTTTATCAGAACAAAGTTAGTACTGTAACAACATGAGAATGAGTAAATCATTTTTCACTTTTAGGTGAACTTTCCGATTCAGTCCAACAGTTTAGGTTGGTGAGGTTTCAAGCAAAGCCTGGTGAACTTCAACCTGTACCTCTGTACTTCAGGCGGTTAAACTCCTGTAGGTTCTGCGTGTTGACATTTGCAGTGGTGTGGGAAGCTGGTCGTCTGATAGGCACCTGTTTGCGTAGTCTTGCTATCTCGAAAACATCCTCAGGGGGGCGCTCTCTTTGTCTGTTTAATATGTGTACATAATGCACAGTAACGAGTTATATCTGTGGCATCTTTTCAACATGACCAAGTCATTACAGTTTTTGACATTAAAGGGACACTCCACTTTTTTTGAAAATATGCTAATTTTCTAGCTCCCCTAGAGTTAAACATTTGATTTTTACCGTTTTGGAATCCATTCAGCCGATCTTCAGTTCTGGTGGTTCCACTTTTAGTATAGCTTATCATAATCATTGAATCTGATTAGACCGTTAGCATTGCGCTCAAAAATAACCAAAGAGTTTTGACATTCTTCCTATTTAAAACTCTTTTGTAGTTACATCGTGTACTAAGACAGACGGAAAATTAAAAGTTGCGAGTTTCTAGGCAGATATAGCTAGGAACTATACTCTCATTCTGGCGTAATAATCAAGGACTTTGCTGCCATAACATGGAGGACTATTTTCGGGTGCTGTGTAATATCATTGCGCCTACTGCAGCCATGTAACAGCAGCAAAGTCCTTGATTATTACGCCAGAATGAAAGTATAGTTCCTAGCCATATCTGCTTAGAAAATAGCAACTTTTAATTTTCTTGGTACACGATGTAACTACAGAAGAGTCAAGTTTTAAATAGGAAAAATACTCTTTGGGTTTTTTTAGCGCGATGCTAATGGTCTAATCAGATTCAATAGATTATGCTAAGATATGCTAATGCTGCGTTTAGACCAGCCACGGTAAAGGCGTCAAGCGTGAGTGATTTCAACGTGAAGTCAATGTGAAGACGTGTTGACGCGCGTCTGGAGGTCTCACGGCGCGGATGAGGCATTTGGCGCGGCACGTTAGATGCAATTCCACCTCATTCACGCGGATGCCGCTAATTGAGCTTTTTGAGCATTTTGCGTTTGACGCGAATTTGCGGCTGATGCCGAGTTGAAAAATGTGAACTTTAGCGGCAACGCGCCGCGATAACCAATCAGGAGCCTGCTTGCTGCTGTGGCGACAGCCCTGCCCGGAGTCACTCATTCAACATGAAGGAACGCTTGATATTGTCCGTAGCAGTCACCCGGAGCTATACGACACAAGTTCTCATTTCTATAGAGACAGGAATTAAAGGACCTCGCTTGGAAGAGTGTCAGTGAGGACATCGGGCAACCTAGTAAGTTGTAATACCCATTTCACTTTTGAGTCACTTGACGTTTATCGACCAGCGGCGTTTATTTCCCCCCTATAGTAAGGTTACCAAATACAAACTGGTAACTCTCTCGATAAATGCACAATCAACATCAGTAATCTTGCAAACAGACAACCGCATAGCACTTGCCCCTAACACAAGAAGCAGATTTTGCCTCTGACGCGCATCAAATGCTTGCTTTTTCTACTTCGCTCTAGACGCGCGGATGCATTCAAACTGTTCAAGCGGCAAACTAAGCGCAGTAAACGCAATTTTGACGCCTCAAACGCGGTTGGTGTAAACGCAGCATAAAAGTGGAACCACCAGACCCGGAGATCGGCTGAATGGATTCAAAAACGGTAAAAATTAAATGTTTAACTCTAAGGGAGCTAGAAAATGAGCCTATTTTCAAAAAAGTGGAGTGTCCCTTTAAAGTAGGACATTTGCTTGTTATTGTACGTTCTTTGTTTAAATGCACCTGCTGGGACGTGCAGAGATGTTGTCATTTCTGTTGGACTGTATTAGCTGACCCTCCAGACGTTTCTGTTCACTCCGGAGCTGCTTGCGCAAGGCAGACAACTTCCTGATCACGGTCTGCTTATCTTCTAAAACAAAGTATAGAGATCTAAGATTTGGTGCTTTATAGTTGAAACGCCGAGCTCGTGTGAGACAGAGATGAGTGAAGGATGGGTTACCTTTTGCCCTGATCTCGTTCCTGCGAGCGGGCACTGGAGGTGAATGTGGCGCTGACATTGACCGCAACTGCTTGAAATAAAACGTCATATGATAGTTTTATGGTGCTTTCAGCACTTTAGGAAAGATTTGGAACAACAGAACCAACTTATTTTTAATGCACTATTTCTTTACATTGTTGTTTGTGTGTGTTAGAAAGACTCACAGATAGAGATTCAGCAGACCGGTAACTCTGCACTGATGGAGGTCTGGGCACCTGCTGGCGAAGTTTCTTCTGTATGGCTGGCAAAGGTGGTGACGGTGCCCTTTGAACCTTGCCAAATTTAAAAAATAGTGCATCAACACACAATCAGTGATCCATTTAGCTTAGCTGAATTGGCAATGTTCATCTTTCACCTCTTCTATCACCGTCCGCTGCTCTTGTTCGATTCTCTTCATCAGAGCTTCATTTTCTCTTTCTTCTGCTTCCTTTCTCTTTCTTTCTTCGTCTACCCGGCGCTCTTCGGCCTGTCTGATCAACTCCTCGTTTTTGGCAATTTGCTGTAAAGTGGGCGACAAAAAAAAACATCTTCCGTGTGTACTCTGTTTGGTTAAGACTTAAAGGGATAGTTCACCCAAAAATGAAAAGAATGTCATTAATGACTCACCCTCATGTCGTTCCAAACTCATAAGACCTCCGTTCATCTTCAAAAGTGTGTTTTGGATTTAGTCCGAGACCTGACCCTCCATTGAAATTCTATGTACGGTATACTGTCCATGTCCAGAAAGGTAATAAAAACATCATCAAAGTAGTCCATGTGACATCAGTGGGTCAGTTAGAATGTGTTGAAGCATCGAAAAAACATTTTGGTCCAAAAAAAAAAAAACACAACAACTTTATTCAGAATTGTCTTCTCTTCTGCGTCTGTTGTGTACCGTGTGCACAAGACTAAAGTCACGTGACTGCAGTGACGCAGCCGAAGTGTTATCCTCAGACATGTTTATGAAGTTTTTTTTGCATCTCCCTCAGACTGTAAATGAAGCCCGGGCACACAAAAAAAAACAGCTGCGGTGCACCAGATAACACGTCAGCCGCGTCACTGCAGTCATGTGACTTTAGTCTTGTGCACGCGGTTCACAACAGACGCTGAATAAAGTCGTAATTTTTGTTATTTTTGGACCAAAATGTATTTTCGATGCTTCAACACATTCTAACTGACCCACTGATGTCACATAGACTACTTTAATGATGTTTTTATTACCTTTCTGGACATGGACAGTATACCGTACCGTAGATTATCAATGAAGGGTCACCAAGCTTTCGGACTAAATCTAAAACATCTTAAACTGTGTTCTGAAGATGAATGGAGGTCTTACGAGTTTGAAACGAAAAGACGGTGAATCATGAATGGCGTCATTTTCATTTTTGGGTGAACTATCCATTTAATGTTAAAGCTTTTGGAGGATAGACTTTTGTTTAGCTTTACCCATGTGACCCGGGACCACAAAACCGGTCATAAGGGTACTTTTTTTTTACTGATATTTATACATCACGCACATATAAGACAATATTTGGCCAAGATGCAAGTATTTGAAAATCTGGAATCTGCAAAATAATCCAATTAATGGAGAAATGAGAAAATTGTCAAGTTTAAAGTTGTCCAAAAAAAGTCCTTAGCAACTGCATCCACTCCCAAAAATAAAGTTTTTATATATTAACAGTAGGAAATTTACTAAATATCTTCATGGTACATAATCTTTACATAATATCCTAATGAATTATGGCATAAAAGAAAACTTATATATTTACTTATATATATATATTTTTGACCCATACAATTTTTGGCTTTTGCTACAAATATACCGGTGCTACCCAAGACCACGGTCACAAATGTTCAGAGTTGGTCAAGGCCAGAGGGTTCACCGTGGATAAATCATCCATTTATCAAGATACTGCATGTTTACAATTGAGATTATATAACTATTAGGGTGATTCTCACGAAAACTTGGTTTTAAAAATGTCAAGCATGAAAATGTAAAAATTGCTTAAATTTACTTTTTTCCCACCAGACATTGAAAAACAAAGTCTGGAGTAAATGGGAACATTAATTCAAAAACTTTTACTTATCATTTAACACTTTTTGTAACATAATTTAAAAAATTTGTCCTAAAAAATCTCATTACCGCAACAGTCAGAAAACATCAACACTGACATATTTTCAAAATGACATGACAAACCTGAAAGAACATAATTTGGAGATTCTGCACATGCATTTAAAATCAAAGTATTATGCTTCTATTAATTAAATTAACATTTAATAAGCATCTGTTGGGGTAATGATAATCAAAATGTCGTGTAAGCATTCTGACAAGACAATATTTCAAATTAACTGTAAAAAAACAATCTTAACTGGTAGCCATATTGAAGTAAATGGTCCATGTGCTTGGTCACTCAAAATCAAACTTTATTAAAAATCTGTATGTGTGATTAAACTGTTCTCAAAAAGTGTTGTGGAGGATGAGAACATCAGGCATGGACACATCATTTTCCTAATTTTTCTTCATTATTATTATACATGAATATTCAGTAAATATTTTTTCTATCATCTAAAGTAGTCTAGCAAAACATCCATTTATTTTTTTCCTAATATTTTTGTGTTAATTTGATTAAATTACAACATAACGCATGTTTAAACACAGCCGGACACATTGCGGTAATGAGAATTTCAGCAGAAAATGAGATAAAATTTCCAATTATAAATTCTTATGTTGAAATCACACATTGTGCAAGGTAGAACACAGTATTGTGTTAATTCTGATGCTTTTTAATGTTACTATATTACACATTTTAAAGCTAAAATCATTAGTGCCGTGGTGTTTCAATGGTTTCGTGAGAATCACCCATTAAGCAAGTACCTCTTTCTCCTTCTTCCGTTTCTTCTCTTGCTCTTCCTCAAACTCCCTCTGGATCCGAGCTCGCTGTTCGGCCAGTCGTCTCTCTTCCTTTTCTTCCTCAAGTCTGCACCGTTCCCTCTCTTCTGCCTCCTTTCTCCTTTTTTCCTCGATCTGTTTATCCCAAAAATGATGAAGAGACTTTAAACATGAAATGGCAGGCTACAAAGTCCAAAACTGATTGATTGTGGCAGGTTTGTCCATACTTGTTGTTTTAAAAAGTCCTTGTATATTTCCTGCTCATGAATTTGCTGTGGAGTTGGCGGTTCATTGAAAAGCTTGCCCCGGGTGTGCAGTGATGGCTGAACTGATGAGAAACCTGCAGGCTCTACAGACACAGAGTACTCAGATGAACTGCACGCAGGGCAATTTTATTTTTAGGTCCTAAAGATGATTGAGGGGACATCTCCTACCCAAACACCCCTTAACACAGACATGAAACAGTGGCCCAATGGTTGCATGTCTTACAGATAAGTGTTATTTGAAAGTGTTTCTCACCATGAATAAATGGAATTTTGGCTAAACTGTGTTTACAACAAGCTAAATATTATTTCTGTGTTCATTTGTTGGTCACCTGTCCTAGGAGTCGCATGATTACGGTTCACTCTGCCTCCAGAATCATAAGCTTCCACATTTGTCTTATGCATTTGCTTTAAATCACCTGCAAATACAGAAATAATAACAGCAATGAGATTTACAACACATAGTAGTTGCAGTATACTGTAGCACAGTGAGACATTACATTCGAAAAGAAGAGTAAAGCGATTTGAATAAAATGTGAGTACTTATGAGGTTTCCATGATCGTCTCTCAGAGGTGCTCCTCCTCCAGCTCTTCCCCAGGGCTCGTAGGCCTTCATCTCAGCCTCAATCTTCGCGTCAAACAGCTCTTTATCCACCTTCTCACGGTATCGTCTCAATTGCCGTTCTTGAATCTGCACCCCAAAACCATAAATATCAGATTGTTGTTTTCAAAATGTAAGAGTCATAATGTTGTAATCAGCTTTAAAAGTACATGTAAAACCGAAGGATAGTCAACTTGTCAGATTCCCATCTCAACCAACCCTAATCTGCTCTTGTACTTCCTTCCTTTACCTTGGGAAACAGTGGATTCCATTCTGATCCCTGCCTGTCAAACTCCTGTGAAAGGTCCTGGTAAACTCACAATGGATTCATGTCAAACCTTCATTGCACTTTTCTAATTACTGCGCAGACTGTTTCAGATATAATGATCTTGCAAGCACAAAATAAATATCTGTTTTTAGAGAGATATTTCTGAATTAAAGCTCCCCTGGGAAGGAGGATAATCAAATTTGATATCTTCTCTTAAGTCACTCATCTGTGTCTAATGACAATATTATGGTATGAAGTGAAGACATCATTCTCCATCCTGTTGTTGTAAAACCATAAGACTGAATCACACTGGTCATTCATTACACTTCGTTCTGTAACCGTATATAGTAGTACACACCAGAATTATTAGTACTGTAGCAATTGGTGATTTTCCAAATTAGTCAATTTTGTTACGGTACCAACTGTCAATCATACATAGAGAAACACACACACTGTCTCTCTCATATAGTGTTGAGGAAAGTTACTTTTAAAAGTAATGCATTACAATATTAAAGGTATAGCAGAAGATTTTCGTTTTCCGGGTGGATCATCAAGACTATTGGTCATCCCAGATGTCAATCATTCTGATTATATGTTGACGTATAACCGTCATACGTGCTCGCCTCTAGGTTCGCTTGCTGCACATGCGCACTTTCACATGTATGTGTGTTGTGCTACGGTTTCAACCATTCATTGAAGCTCGCGTTCTCGCTGTGTCTTTTTTTTCAAAATGTCTGAGGGTCGCAAGAGAAAAAGTGTCTACGAATTGTATGACAAGAAGAGAAAGGACTATAAAGAAAGAAACAAGACCAGAATGTTTATGGGAGACTATTTCACACGCTGGCGTGAGCTAAAAGGACAGGTTGAGCTTCCCACGTGAAGTTTCTACTGGAAAGGTACATTTTGTCATGCTATTTGGAGAAATCCATTTAAAATCACTGCTAGTAAAAGTTGATGTAAGCTATGATTAGCGATGCTAGCCCTGGCACAAGTCACGAACCGCACAGACACGGTAAACATGCCGACAGAAACTTGTAAACAGAGTGAAGAGAAGAACTGAGCTCCTGCATGCTCTCTCTCTGTCTCGTGCACGCGTTTAACAGGCGTTCCCTCTCGGGAGTGTTGCGTGTTCATTTTTTTAAAAATGTCGAGGGGCGGTTCTTTTAAATAATTCGGGAAAATCTTCCACTATACCTTTAAGTTATTCCCAAAAAAAGTAATTGCATTACTTAGTTACTTTTCATTGAAAGTAATGCTTACGATAATTTTTAGTTACTTTTGCGTTACTTTTTCTTGTGGGTGTTTTTTATGACTGAAAAGTTCTGCATTCTGAAATTGCATATTTCCATCGCAAAAATGTCGAGCTCTGGCCTTCCATCTCAGTTTCTGACTCAAACTGTTCCAACACAGGCGTGTACGCATAATGTGACTACGTTTAGTTTAATTCAGTACATTTTTTTATAAAATAAATTAAACTAAAAAAGTAACTTGCATTACTTTTTTTAAAAAATAACTCAAATATTACATTTAAAAAGTAATGCGTTACTTTACTCATTACTTCAGAAAAGTAATATTATTACGTAATGCACAATGCTTGTAATGCGTTACCCCAACACTGCTCTCATACACATACATGACTGTCAGCACTTTTACTCTACCTTTGCAACAGAGTTTGACAGTAACAGAATTAATACTGACTAATTCGGGAAACAGGAAATCATAATTTTCAGCTATATACAACACTTTATACAGAGAATAATGTATCGTTATAGCCTGTAACATCTTGTGCTCCCTGACAATGAGTACCAAACTATTAAAATAGTTAAAAATATAACCATTTGAAATAAGCAGAAAAAATAATGACAACAAATGTACCTGCAATTATTTAATCACCCATACAGTATGTCTCTGAGGTTACCTGCTGCTTAAGGGCTTCCTGGTAGCTAAGAGCACTTTCCTTATGTAGCTGCAGTCTTTCAGACGAATGAAACCCTGGTCCTGAAAGATTTACATCAGCCTGGCCGCTCTGTCTGAAGTTAGAGAAATATGTTTGAGGAAAACTGTAGTTCAACCAACAAAGAAACGTCTGTCATTATTGCCTTAACCCATATTCATACACACTAAAACTTTTAGGTAAAAAAATAACACAAACGTTTGTTGTGCAACCTATGGTTGGGTCAAATATGGACAAACTCAACTTAAAACTGTACTGTACAACGGAAACAATTTTACAGATCATTTTTTGCAAGCTTGCAGCAAACCAATGTGTAGGTTTTGTTTCAAGCTATCTATGAAGGGTTTCTTTTTCATTATTTTCAGGTGTAATTTGCAATATAGCAGAAAGTATGTCATAGTTATGTATTTTACATATGAGACGGCATATCTTATAAAATACAGACAGCGGGTTTCATAGAGACAGCAGTGTATTATAATGAAATTATATACAAATTATTTCAAATCCATCTTAATTTTTCCAAATCCAAAAGTACTTTACAACAGTAAATAGACAAAGTGACACATATTGATAAAGACAAATATCTATGTTTCCTTTCCAATACTGCAATATCACAGCATTCTCTGTTATTTATGGATACATGCGCCCCCTGCTGGCACCACATCATAAGCATCCTTTGCAAAAATTACTTGGGAGCTCATGTAAAAAATGTAACACAAACTAAATGTTTTGTAAACAATTACATTTTAGAATTAAAAAATAATATAATTGCATACTGTGCTATATTTTACAGTAAATGTGTCTTGTTTCAATACTGTGAGGTGCAAAACAGTATATTATAAAGTCTGTTTTTCTAACTTTGAAAAATGACTAAATAATCACCTTCTAAAGCAGTTGTAAAATAACATCTGATATACCAACTTAGTAAAGAAAGTGATGAATTCACAAACAACAGTAAAGAAAGTGATGAATTCACAAACAACAGTAAGTAAACGGAGGAGCCTACTGTATAAGGGAGGGAGGCTGCAGAACAGGCCAATGTGCTCCTGGAGAGATGTTTGATTGTTGACTTGCTGCTACATCTGACACAAAGACATCATATTTAACATACATTAACCTACAATTATGAAACAGTCATGGGCTATAGAGTAAAATATAACTACTGTTCAAAACTGTAGCAGATTTTAATTTTTTTAAATACAGCATAACAAAAAAAATGACATAAAATTACACTCACAGTTAGCCAAATTGGGATCTACTGGATTTCTAGCTCCATAGAGGTAGTATGCACTATCATAAGGAGTTTGAGAAGTTTCTGAAAGGGAGGGAACCATAGGATGCCGCACACCTGTAACCCTAACATTAAAAAACAAAAACACTTTATTTAACCCCAAAATGAAACATTTTAGACTGAAGGTAATTATGAACGAATCTGCGTTTACACAACACACAGATTTTTATTTACCTTGGAGCAGCAACCATTTCCCCCATAGTGCTTGAGAGGCTTCTGTGATAGTCTTCGGTGACGGGTGCAATACCATTTACCAGACCTCTTCCAGCTTCCAAACCAGGGCCCGGGGCATTAGCCAGCCGGCTTAAAACGGTGCTGTTGTCCAGATATGGGGACTGAAAAGCAACACGAGGCCTCTCGGGGGGTATTCTTTCCTCTGGTGCTTGTGAAGGTCTCTGATCTTTGGGCCGCCTGGCAGAGTCAGCCATTAAGACATCTAGACCCACCCCTGGCCTGTAGGGCACATCCCTTCTTTTGCCATCATACTCCCGGGTCACGGCACCAAATTGTTTGATTCGGCCTGGCTGCGGGAAAACAAGGAGAAACTACTGTAACACCAAAGTAGGTGTTTCACAGCTGTGGCAAAATATTTAAAGAGTACCTATTTCATTGCTAAAACAATGTTATTTTGTGTATAACAAAATTTGTGTGGTTTATGGTTAAAAAAACACATTATTTTCCACATACCGTAGATTTTTGTACAGATTTCACTCTGTTCTTGAAACGCACAGATTTTAAAAGCTCTGTGTCCCTGATTGGCCAGCTAATCTGTACGTTGTGATTGGTCTGAATAGCTTTGATGTCAGCAGGAAATGTGACGCTCCTTACCATGTTTGAAAGATTCTGTAGTTAACTTACAGGCTGTGAGTCCGAAGCGGGAGGAATTATGATAATGTCGGTCTTGTCAACATCACCAATCCCAGGAAGTAAACTGTTGACTACAATTTGTGTGTTTTCTCGTAGTCCAATAAATAGAGATTTACATTTGAAACGATAACTCACGTTATCATTTACTTTGGGGTGTGTACCTTTTGCATATCGTTAACATGTACTAATATACACACACACCAAAGAAAATTTAAAAACATGAATCGGACCATAGGTACTCTTTAAATATGGCCTTAGACTTGTAAGCCCCGTATTATGAAAAAAATAAGACTTTACCTGCTTTTCTGGATCAAAAGCACCCGTCACAGCCACTCTTAACTCTAGCTCCTTCTCTCTGAAAATTAATTTACACACAAGTAAATATTTAAAGTCTCAATTCATATGCCCACAACCCACATTTTAAAAGTAGATGGTTCTCACTTCCTTTTATTATTTCGTTGTTCTGCTATTTGCTGCAAAAGCTCCTCTCTATAACGCTCCTTTCGCTTTCGAGAGGCCTCGTCCCCTTCAGCAGCACCTAAAATAAAACAGCCAATCACAGGTCAGATATAATAAAATGTTGTGCATATTGAAGTCTGATTTAATGCTCATTATCTTACCAATCATGAGTCCTGTAGCAAACTCGGTCATGTTCTGCTCATTGACAGATCTGCTGTGGGCTGGAGTCGGTGCCTGTCGGCTACATCAAAATCACACGAAAGCAAAATTAAATAAATAAATAAATCTCAAGCCAGTGTTTTATACTAAACCCACCCTGATCCCTGCAGCCCTGACTGAATCACTACGTCATTCACATCACATCCAGTGGATTAAATGCAGAGCCTTTAGATGCTTTGAAACGCACCATCAACACCAATCAATACAATCCTACTGATAGAATGGGCCGTAAATCCAGCCGATCCACGAAACTCAGCGATTCCCACCTTAATGCTGTTAAAACCCCTCAGTGACACCAGCACAAACAGGAATTATTTTTAAAAAATTATATGAAATCTAAATTGATGATAAAGTCTTGAGTGTTTTTTCACTCAAAAACACAAAAAAAACCTTAACTCCCGCTACAGTAAAAGCCACTTGCTATCTGGTTCACTGCCACTATAGATTTTAACAAAAGATTGCCTTTAAACCCCAATTACTCTAATAGCAGATAATAATCTAATTGCTTCGATTGAAGTGCTATCAAGGTCGATCTATTCTCCTATTGAGTCGTCTCCAATAACTATTTCAAATAGGAAAGATGTCAAAATTACAGCCATCCCAAACATCTATGGCTACTTTCATAGCGAGAACCAATCTACACAAAAGTTGAGGAAGGACAATTTGGCATCTCCAATCCACCAAACCTGTAGGAGGAAACCACAGTAACCCACGCAGACAAAAGCGTAAACTTGTGCACAAACTGACTATTTCCCACCCTTGCTTACATTTGGCTATAAATATAAAGTTATTTTTATTGTAATGTTGCTTTGGTGATGCTTTTTCGCAGACATAGTTGGTATTAAATAGAGACTGTTATTGTCTTTTGACTATATAAGCTATTGTAGCATGTGTGACAAATGCCATCTATAAATCTTTTTTTGAAAAGCTCATACAGTAACTTTGCTATTTTAAACCAGAAAGTTTTTTTCAAACGTTGTCATATGCATGAATTATTTTATCAGCTGTGTTGTTGCAGTACATCACTGTTAGAAAAAGTGGTCGAATATTTACCCCAGCTGTTACTAAGGCAGTACCCCTAAAAAGGTCCTAAATTGTACAGATATCTATACAATTAGGACCAATATGAATCTTTGAGATACTAATATATCTTTGAGGTACTATAAGCTCTCTTTGGTACTGATATATGGGTCAGTGACAATAACGGTTTGGCAAGATGAGAAATTCTAATAAAATAAATAAAAAACTTATTTTAATGCACAGTGTATTTATGTTAATTTTATGCAATAAAATATTTAATTTGCACCATTTTAATGAAAGTTAAGACTGAATGGACCTGAAAATGTCAAATGGTGTAACCGCCAATTGCGCCAAAGAATGATAAATATTAAATATTATATCCACCTTGATGGCATGGAAGCATTAAAAAAATTAAAATATCATTTTGTTAGTTATTTTTAAATGTACATTTTAATGCATTTTTGTAATATTTGTCCTGCTGAAAACAGCTCTGTTTTCTTAATAATCTTTGACATAGGATGTAAAAATTTATGTAAAAAAAATCTTATTACACTAAACTAGATAATTATAATTGATTCCATATTTTTTATGAATATATTTCTATTTGAATAAAAAAAACTAGTTCCACCAATTGACATAGACCGGTTACACCACATTTTTGCAATTATCCCCCGAAAACTTTTTTCAAAATGACATAAAAACAGAAATTTTAGACTAAAAAAGTAATCTGCAAATTTATTTAGAAATTTTAATATTTAATTTATCTATACGGACACAAAATAATTAACGTCACGTCATTGAGGAAATACTAGTATTAACACTTTTTTTAAGTGTAGCCCTAGTGACCGTGTACAGTAGTTACATAATTTTTGTGACACGCCCTTGAATCCTGCAGAAACACAGGAGATTTCCTCAAAGATGTACTTGTGCAAAATTTAAATGGGCCTATAGTAATTATACCCTACAATCACCGAAATAAAGGTACAGAAGCTGTCACTGGGCTGGGGTGGCACCATTTCAAAAGGCACATCTTTAAACCTAAAGTGCACGTATTAGTACCTCAAAAGGTACATATTGGTACCATATCTGTATCTAAATGATACATTTTGGGATGCTTTTAAATTGTACAGTTCCAGTGACAGCTTTTGTACCTTTTATCTGAGATATGGCGACTTGAGTCCCGCGAGTATATTGATGTTATCATGTTTTTTCAACTATAAAACTGAAAGAATTGGCACCAAAACAAACAGGCAGTACTAGTAAGAGGCACCTGTGTGATCCATTATGAGGTTTTCCATCTCTCCTGGCTACGCCTGTGTCTTCCTGTATATTTCTCAGCTCTACCTCCACCTGCTCCTCCTCTGAACTGCTGTGATGTCCCAAGCGATCTACCGTTTCTAACCAGCGTCTCCGTGGCCTTGATCTCTGAAGCACTCCAGAAGCAGACTCAGTTATAGTTGCTGCATCCTTTTTTAAAGATGTAACAATCTCTGGGCTCAGGCCTTCCCTCTGTGCTTGTACCTCTGGAGAAACTGTATATTTAGGTGTGACAGACCCAAAACAATCTCTCTCTAGGGCCTGAAAGAAGCATGGTAAACATGCAGATGATCATCACAAATGAGTTTTTTACAAGTTTACATTCTGAACTTAAAAAGTTTGTTACTTTTTACCTGTGGAGTAGTTGAATGTTTTCCCGTTTTCTGGGTTTCATTTTTCCCTCTGAGAAACAGATTGTATTCTTTCTTTCTTTCATTTTGTAACTTTTCCTGGGTAGAATAACAAAATTGTTATGCTAAAATCTAAACACACAAAATAACTCAATAAAAATGTTTTCTTTTTTATTTCAGATAACTATTCAAATCACAAACCTACATGTTTGTACAAATCGAAAAAATTTAAATGCGCTAATTTAAATAAGTCCAGGAATATACTGGTTGCTATTAGATACATTATCTAGTTAAAGTTAACAACAAGCCTTAAAGGGACACTCCACTTTTTTGAAAATAGGCTCATTTTCCAGCTCCCCTAAAGTTAAACATTTGATTTTTACAGTTTTGAAATCCATTCAGCCGATATCCAGGTATGGCGCCACCACTTTAAGCATAGCTCAGCATAATCCACTGAATCTGATTAGCATTGCGCTCAAAAATGACCAAAGAGTTTCAATATTTTTCCTATTTAAAACTTGACTCTTCCGTAGTTACATTGTGTACTAAGACCGACAGAAAATTAAAAGTTGACTTTCTAAGCTGATAAGTTTAGGAACTATACTCTCATTTTGGCGTAATAATCAAGACTTCCATGCCGTACCATGGCTGCAGCAGGCACAATGATATTACGCAGCGCCTGAAAGTAGTCCCTTTGGTAACTTTCAATAGCAGGGGACTATTTTCGGGCACTGCGTAATATCATTAATGAAATATCAGAACTCTTTGGTCATTTTTGAGAGCAATGCTAATGGTCTAATCGGATTCAATGGATTATGCTAAGCTATGCTAAAAGTGGTACCACCAGACGCGGAGACCATTTAAATGGATTCCAAAATGGCAAAAATCAAATGTTTCACTCTAGGTGATCTGAAAAATTAGCTTATTTTTTTTTTAAAAAAAGTAGAATGTCCCTTTAGCAAATCATCTGGGGTCTTTCCAACCTGCGACAGAGAGGAAGAGCTTTTTGGCTCTAAATTGAGAATTTACTACAGCAATCCATGTAAGCAGATTCACAAACAGAGCATTTACCTTTGCCGATTTGTGTTCTCTTATGGGAAGAGACAGCATCCGAGAATGTGAAGGTGATTCAGCAATACTCGGATATTTTTTCTAAGGAAAAAAGGTTTGAATAAAATTAGCAAGACTAACAAAGTTATTTATATCTGTATTGTATGAAAGACTAATATATATAAAAACATTTTGAATGAAACTGAATTATGATCAAATACAATCTGAATCAGAATCTGAGCAGCACACTGCACCTCAGACATAAAACGCCGGTAATCCAGACGTAATTCTTGTTTTAGCTTCTGCTTCTTTCTTTCATACTCTTCTCCCAAAGGTAAACTGAGACCAAGATTCTCTTCTGGAAACAATAAGACAACAATATGAAACCTCCAATCTTATTGTACATGACATACAAATACAGTAAAATGACTTTGATACAGAATATGAAGTACTGAACAAACGTGTATATTTATTGCAGTACTTCAGGGCTGGGATTAAACTATAGACTGTATAAAGGATTAAACATGCCTGTGATCTGTTTGCCTTGCGAAGGTTGTGTTTTGTTTGCAGGTCTGATGTTTTCCTTTTCTGGGTTTTTCTTATTAAAGCTTGTCTATAAAAATAGGAACAGCAATTGAAATGTAGCAATAGAAACCTAGGTGTACCTTAAAAATACATGCTAACACAATAGGAAGCACTGTGAATAATTGAGCTTACCTTCATTTCCATGTAAGGTGCTTCTTCTGCCGTTGCTTTTCTTTCCTCCATAAAGTTGCTGATGTTGCCATTCATATTCTCTCAAACCAGAAAAGCCCTGGACAGGAAAGAATAAGATTTTGTGTGATTTCTTGAATCGATGAAGTTGTTATCAATAACACAAGGCTTGGGAACTGTATATCCTGCTCTCTGGACATGAAAACGAAGACTGATTGAGGAGATGAAGGAGAAGATGAGGACTGCAGTCGCTGGCACGAGCTCAGGTTGTTAGGCAACAACTCAACACAACACACGCGTCTTAACCTCCCACAGTTAAGATAATGGCTTTGTTATAAAACATAGGGGTTGCCTTCCTGCATAGCATTTTAAACAATACATGCGCGTTTCTAGTCAGTTTGTATTTTAGACAAGCCTAGTAAACTAACCATTAGCTGTACAGTTGAGCTATTAAATATCGCGATTCCAAAAATTAGAGCCGCTTCTGTCTATCTAAAACTTTTACTGTAATGCAGCTTTACCATGAGGTATTATATTATAACTTGATGCACCGCTGATACTATTTATCAATTCAAAAGTTGTTCTTACAGCTGACGATAATGTATTTTTCAAAATAAAGGTCCTACTTTAGCCCCCCAAAATTATGGTAATCAAATGCAACCACCAAAGTTATGGAATTTAAAGTTGATTAAAAATGGATTATTGAATAGAATAAAATGCGAAATATTTAAATAAAATAATAGTTAAATAAAAACAAAATAATAAAGTTAAATAAAATAAAATAATAAAATGAAAGCAAAATAAAACAAAATAATACAAAATTAATAATTAATTGATAACTTAAATTTAACAATAAATAACTACAATTCAAATGTGATAGCCAGGTTGACCATGGGTTAAAAATACGAATATGGCCTCGGACAAAATTACAGCTCTAAGCAGCTGGAGACCTTTGTGGACTCCATGAATTCATTAATTTGTATGTTTACGCCAACACAGACAGCAGCAAAGAAAATCAAATGTATTTGGGTATTTTTAATGTGAAATGTATGAGTTATAAAACATGAAAACATGCTATGTCTGGTTCAATCCAGCAGATGGCACAAACAAATGCTTGATGGTGTAAAACAGCTAACATTACAGGTACAGATCCTAATAATCTTTACCGTTTTAGTCAGTTTAGATAGTTGTCAATAGATTATATCGATGTTAATGTCTTATATATATATATATATATGTTCATTCTGGAGTATTAATTATTTAATATTTCTATAAAATGAAATATAAATGTTCATGTTTTAAGTAGAAATTATTTAACTTTCAATTATTTATAGGTCATACTAAGGGCTTTAAAGTTTAAATGTGACCCAAAATACACAAATAAAGAAATAAAAGGAAATACGATAGATAGATAGATAGATAGATAGATAGATAGATAGATAGATAGATAGATAGATAGATAGATAGATAGATAGATAGATAGATAGATAGATAGATAGATAGATAGTACACACACACACACACACACACACACACACACACACACACACACACACACACACACACACACACACACACACACACACACACACACACACACACATTTAAGAAATGTTTTATTTACAGTTTTATATATAGTTTATTTATTTATATATAATATAGAATATATACAAATATAAATAAATATATTTACACATGTAACTGTTTCTTAAATACATACATGAATGTTTGTGTATTTATATATACATAATAATTTCTGTAGCCTAATAAAAATCTTTATATTATAAATATATTATTAATAAACTTCTGTCGCGTCTTTTCATTGGATCTTTTCACGTCTTCGGCGGATCCTGTCAATGACGTAACTTCCGTTCGGATCCAGAAAGGGAGGCGGGGCGCTGAAATGACATTTCGGCCCCACCAACCAAGCGTATTTGCCGAAGCCCCGTTGATTAGCAGTAATAAAGCGCTTTTTACATCCGTACGGGAAGACGGAGCCATATATTCAACCAGATAGGTGGCAGACCACCTTTCGGGAAAATGGCGGCGGGTAATGTCAACCCGTTTAACGTGAGCGATTCGGAGGAGGAAGCGGAGCACAGGCAGGATGGCGCTGACACCGAGCGTAGCCCGAGTGATGAAGCGCAAGGCCACAGCCTCGGTCCCTTCTCCCCGACAGCGTATCCCGAGCCAACAGTTTTGTTGTCTAGCAACCGAACCAGCCCGAGCGTGGACGGTATACCTGCATCGGCCGCTACGGTGGCTGGTATCGGAACCACGGAAACGCGGGTGTCGGTGGATGCGATCGCAGCGCAGCTTCTCCGGGATCAGTACATCCTCACGGCCCTGGAGCTGCACACCGAGCTCCTGGAGGCTGGACGGGAGCTGCCCCGGCTGCGGGATTATTTCTCCAATCCGGGCAATTTTGAAAGGCAGAGCGGCACTCCACCCGCAAGCAAGGAACAGGGAGTCGGTCCTGGTCAACTTAGTGAGTAATCAGATAATATTTAACCATTAAGTCTCATAAGGTATGCATTACAATTGATAATGTGCAGGTGCAATCACCATGTACGTCTTATTCTTCATATAAAACACAATGGACGTGTCTAAAATCTCACAATCTAGACAGCGTTTTGAGCTAGATAGCCTGTCTAGATCTAGGTAGGCAGGCAACTCATTACGATTTGCTCTTTAAACCCCATAAAATGCACCACCAGCTGTGCAAACTAATACCCAGCTACCTAGACTACCTGTTAATTCATGCTACAGTTTATTGGGCTTCATGGTGTAATGAGATTTTAAGATGTTGCACACTATAGCTTGATGGGAGGGGTTTGATGAAGGGCTGAATTTTGTCTTTGTTATGTGATGATCACTGTGAAGTGTTTCCACTGACTCCAGCTGCACAGGTGCAGGATAGGAAAAGGAGGAAAAAAGATGGTGTTCATACGAGGGGTATGTAAAACTGGACAGTGTGCTGTGACAGATGGAGTTTGTTTCATATAATCAGAAATTCTCTTTATTATCTCTGTTATTCTTGAACCTTTTCTCCTAAATAGAGGAAGACTCTTATCTGATTGCGTATCCTTGTCTGCCTTTTACTATTTGCCTTTCAAAGCATGACGTTTGGTTTTGCTTTTCCTTGTTATCAAGGTTTGTGCATGTGGTTAAAGTGTGGATTCACAACTGAGACGTCATTCCTAATGTTGTACATCGTTGGAACACTTGTGAAAGTATTTCATAATGTGTGTGATTCATAATGTTATTTTTCCATTTGATCATAGGAGGAGTATAACTATACCCTGTCTGTCTGTCTGTATCTATCTTGCTTGGCATAAACAAACACATTTTCTCAACCTGGTACTGACTAAACATGTGGGTGGGCACATTGCAAACAGGACTATTTATTTTCATACAGGACTATTTATGACTCTTAGGGGCGGTTTCCCGGACAAGGATTAGACTAGTCCTAGACTAAATTAAATGTAAGAGC
Source organism: Misgurnus anguillicaudatus (assembly GCF_027580225.2). Lineage (NCBI taxonomy): Eukaryota > Metazoa > Chordata > Actinopteri > Cypriniformes > Cobitidae > Misgurnus > Misgurnus anguillicaudatus. The sequence goes on along the minus strand of NC_073361.2, from coordinate 18,996,768 downwards.
TGTCAAAACTGAAAACAACTTGCACTGACATATCTTAAAGGTGCAGTGTGTAATTTTAAGAAGGATCTCTTGACAGAAATGCAAAATAATATACAAAACTATATTATCAGGGGTGTATAAAGACATTTTATAAAGAACCATTATGTTTTTATTTCCTTAGAATGAGACGTTTTTATCTATATACACAGATGGTCCCCTTACATGGAACTTGCCATTTTGTGCCGGCATGTTTTTTACGGAAGCTCTCAACGGACAAACTTTTTTTACTAAGTTATCTTTAACAGTGATATGTTTGTCCTGTGGCAGCTACTGTAGCTTCTTTATGCATTTCAAAAGCAAAGGGTGAGCTGTAAACTGAGTTGTTGGTTGCAATTTGCAACCTCACCACTAGATGCCACTAAAATTTACACACTGCACCTTTAAAGGGGCATTTTACAATACTTTTTAAAGATGCCAAATAAGTTTCTGGTGTCCCCAGAGTACATATGTGAAGTTCTAGCTCAAAATACCATATAGATAATTTATAATAGCATGTGTAAATTGCCACTTTGTAGATGTGAGCAAAAATTTGCCATTTTTGGTGTGTCCCTTTAAATGCAAATGAGCTGATCTCTGCACTAAATGGCAGTGCCGTGGTTGGATAGTGAAGATTAAGGGCTGATATTATCCCCTTCTGACATCACAAGGGATCCAAATTTCAATTACCTGTTTTTTCAAATGCTTGCAGAGAATGGTTTATCAAAACTAAGTTATTGGGTTTTTCTTTTTCACATTTTCTAGGTTTGATAGAAGCAATGGGGACACAATTATAGCACTTAAACATGGAAAAGTCAGATTTTCATGATATGTTCCCCATTTAAAATCTTAAAGCCTAGTCCTGGTTTAAGCTATTCCCTGTCTGGGAAACCACCCCATAGTGTTATTGCAAGCCATCTGCATTACATTACATTTACATATTTGGCAGAAAGGAACTTAAAATACATTACAAGATATACATTTGATCAGTATGTGTGTTCCCTGGGATCGAACCCACAACCTTTTGCACTACTTAATGCAATGCTCTACCACTGAGCTACAGGAACACAATTTAATCCTAAAGAGACTGTAATTCCTGTTATCTTGTTATTTGTCCCGTTTCTATATTTCAATTCAGCACTCAAGAATTGGATTAGAAAAATCGCATGTATTTAGCAATTCCACAAAATAAACTTAATTCATTACGGGATGGGTGACAAATAATGGGTGCACATTTCAAATTCATTGTTTCTATTAGGGATGGGCAAGCCGGTAAACGTTAATTTATCCAACTATTTCTATTCTCATTTTTCTCCAGTTAAAATATTTTTAGCATGCTTTTGATAAAGGTGATGAAATAAGAAATGTAAATGTATGCCGCGTTACCCTGCTGACAGCATTGACAGCATGTTGAAAGTCTCAGTGTCTGCCAGCATGCTAAAATCTGCTCAGAGAAATCACCATTTTTACATTCACTTTTTTTTTAAACACCACCACATCAAGGCTATGTCTTGCTGTAGTTTACATCATCTTTTGCGTTGCATCTGTTGCATTGCGTTTGATCGTGCATTAAGATAAAATAGTTTTAATTTAAGAAGCACATCTTAAAAAGTACATTTACCAAAATTTCCAACCAAAATCCTTAAAATGGTCTCCATAGCATAAAGACAGGAAGTGACTTCATCAGCTAATTTCGTTTCATTTAAGTGACATCATTCTCAAGGGAATGGGGGGATGCTATAGAAATTAGAGGACCAGATCTCGCAAGCCTGTTTGAATCAGTAACACCCTGTTGTTCAAACAGTTTAAACTTTTTGGTCTGGCATACCTAATCTGATTTGGAGGCTAGATGGTGTCCTTTCCTAATTGTTGCTGATGGCTGTGTACTGACCTTTGCATTGGCTTTATGTAACACAGCGTTATATTAGCATCATGAAGCAAACCCCATCCCTGAAGAGAGTCTGGCAACCTGCTGAGAGGGAGCAGATGGCTCTCAACCACCATTCTGTCACGTCAACCTTTTTAACGTGATGCAGGAAGAGGCGAAGGAAGGTTTTCAACACCCCACAATAGATTAGTACAGTATAGCCAATATTCCCCTTCACCGGATAGACGGAACAGCCACTTAAAGAGAGAAGGGTGTTTTAGAGATTAAAAGGGTGTTGCGTGTTTGGGATAGAGCAGGAATTTGATGCTCCAGTGCATGAAGTGTAAAACTGTATGATGACTTAATTGGATCAGTTTTAGTGGAGCAGATGTCGTGTAGTCATCAAGGTCTGGTTCTGCCAAAGAACTGAGTTCTCAGCCTCATTGCAGCTTTATAAATGTGTAGATTTTTCATGGATGTATGAAAATAGAGTAGTAGTAGGTATTTTGCAGCATCATGTGGCTTTTTGTTTTTATTCACACAGCGTTGATACCATAAAATTGCCAGCGTGCCTTCTGTGTGAACGCAAACACGACTCTGTGTGAATGCACGCACGGATTCTAAAAAATGATTGGCAGTGTAAATAAACCAAAATTAAACAATCTTTTCTGTGTATTTTCTGGTAAAAAGGTAAGATGTATTATTTTTGTGGCAAACAGAATTCCAAAAATGTTGACTTTATTTTCTGGACACTCATCTTATCTGCCATTGGTTGACAAACTGATAGCCTCGCCTCAAGCTTATGGGATTGTTTGAGCCTAAAGTGTGTCGCTGTGTAGGGCTGGTCATGGTGTTAAAACAAACAGATGTGATGTTTTGATAGCACCACAGTGTTTACATTATTTAGCGAATTGCAGGTTGTTTCAGCATATTAATTTGGGATTGAATGTCTTATAGACCGTTTCATCGGACTCACGTGCGGTGACGCGATACGCGTCTGGTCCGACCTTTACTTCCGGTTTTAGTTTTTTAATGGTCTGACTATTTGCTAAACTGAACTCTTGAACAAATACCTCGTCGAAAATAACAAATGTTTTAGTTTCCTAGGTAACCTACGTGTTGTTGTTTTTTGCTTGTTATATAAATAACCTACGTTTAAAGTACTTTGTTGTAATAATTCTTAGCGGAGTTTACCGGAAGTTACGTGTTGACCATGGACATCACTTGTTTATGTTGTTACTGCTGAATCCGTCTATACTGGGTCGTTTTCATGCTTGTCATGTCTGTACATCAAATTCCCAAAATAGCTACAAAAATAGTGATGGGTTTTGTTAAGACTTTTGTGGTATTATCAATCTGACTTTAGGAATAGACATTGTTAATAGTATTGTATATAATAGTAACATGCTTAATTTAAATCACTTATAGCAATGACTTCCGAATTGCTTATGCAAAAAGTTAGTCAGTCAAATTCTAAATGAAGATGTTAAAGGTGCAGTGTGTAAATTTTAGTGGCATCCAGTGGTGAGGTTGTCAACGGCTTAGTCCACGGCTCACCCCTCGCTTTTGAAACACATAGAGAAGCTACGGTAGCCGCCACCGGACAAACATGCATCGTCGGAAACGACTTAGTAAAAAAAAGTTTGTCCGTTAAGGGCTTCTGTAGAAAAATGGCGGCACAAAATGGTGACATCTGTGTAAGAGGACCCTCTGTGTATGTAGAGAAAAAGGTCTCGTTCTAAGGTAATAAACACATAACGGTTCATTATGAAAGGTCTTTATACACCCCTGATAATATAGTTTTGTATATTATTTTGCATTTTTGTCAAAAGATCCTTCTAAAAATTACACACTGCACCTTTAAGTAATGTGTGTTCACATATGCTGATCCATCCTGTTGGATAAGTCCTTAGTAGTACACACTGACTTCTATAAAAGAAAAAACAAATACTATGGTAGAAGTCAAAGGGGACCGTAAACTGTGTGCTAACAATGATTTATCAAAATCAGTATCAGGTTATGAATATACATTTTTCTTATTATCCAAATGCCTATTTTAGGCGATTCTATTTAGGGTTACCATTGCTGATATTGTTTTGGTTATATAAACTATTACACAGAGACAAACAATTTTTGCTTTGTCACGGGTCACACATTCTTCATCTCACTTAACAAGAGTCCTTCAGTACAACATCATTCCTTGGATAAAGCATCCCAGCTTATACTATATTGCCTTCAGCAAAACCTTCAGCCCCTCCCTGTCAACCAGTCTGACAAGGCGTCTATTCAGCACACTTCTCTCAAGTCGAATATCAGCATTGAGATTCAAGTCACACCCAGAGAGACGAATCAGCGTTCCCCTCATCAATACATTTCTGTCCAAGACTGACGGGCAGATTCACTGCAAATTCAGTCATCATTGTTTGACATTAAGTCAACCACATTTCTTATATTTACATGTAAACAAGAGTCTCAGTTTCCTGACTGATGCAAAATTGTCCCTTCTCTACGTGGACAGCTTTGTAGTCACAAGACAGAGTGCATGAGCTTTTATGCCATCATGTGACATCCCAAAGTCAATATAATATTTAGCCAACTTGAGTAAAAAAAAAAAAGAGTACAAATGCACGCTTTAAGCTCGCTTTATGAGAGCACAACTTTTTAAAATGTTTGTAATGTTTGTTACATTTATAATATTATTAAGCAAGTATACATACACACTACAAGCATTAACATGCATAAATGTAGGTTCCATGTGGAGGGTTCGACATTGGCAATAGTTTTTAATCTTCACTAATGCAGACATTTAAATGGCCAGTGTATCTGGGAAGTTTAGGTCTATGTACTGTCTATTTAGGGCAGGGGTCACCAACGTGGTGCCTGCGGGCACCAGGTAGCCCGCACAGAGTCTGTGAGGTGCCCGCCAAAGCACATTCTATTAATAGTCTCAACTGTATTATTTATTCATTACATATTTTTTTTATATTAGCTTGGCTTGGTTTACGTATGTTAAAATTTTAAACAATACTAAAACATATAAACAAGTCAAATACAATAAAATAAACAAGTAAAACAAAAAGTTTTAAGTAGACTATATCAAAAAGTAGCCCTCCAGATTGTTTTATGTGGTAGCCCTTGCTCATGAAAAGGTTAGAGACCCCTGATTTAGGGTAACCTGACTGCCATTTTTCACATTTTTCTTTAAATTGTAGTTTACTGCTCTCTCTGATAAAATGTTTGTTTTGTTGTGGGTAGGCATCAACAAGCCTCAGTTGGGCACAAAACATTGAATTTGCCATCTGTTATGTTTTATGTTTGTCTTCAGATCGTGCTGGCAGCATCAGTACATTGGACTCTTTGGATTTTGCACGTTATTCAGATGATGGCAACAGGGAGTCGGATGAAAGAGTGGCAGGTAAGACAAATCCTGTGTAATTATAGCAAAAGTCATGAGACGACAGTTTAATTTGGATTTGTGCATGATATTCAATGAAGATACGTTACTAAGTTTCTATTATAAAGGCTTATATATATATATATATGGTCCCTAGCTGTCACTGGGGCGGTACACCTTCAAAAAGTAAATTTTTGCACCTAAAGAGTTCATATTAGTACCTCAGAGGCACATATTGGTACCAGATGTATAAATATCTGTACCTAAACAGAACCTATAAGGACCTTTTTAAATGGGTACTACCTCGGTGACAGTTTGGGACCATTTTGTTGACCAATTATTTTTTCACAGTTTTGGCTACTACTGTACTGTATATACGGTACATATTTTTGTTGTGAATATTATGCACACAGACAAGTGTTTTTTTGCTAGTTTGAGCTTGGGGCAGTTATCATTATGCATTTGTGCCCATTTGTGCACCCATGGGCATGCTGGTTTGAAAACAAGGTGTGTTCGGGCGCATTGTTGGGGCGTTGCTATTTTGAGGCAACTAAAATAGACCAAGCCATTGACCAAATAAAACCTGGTCTAAAGTCAATGGCGCAATATTGTTTTTGTTATTTAAAGGAGAACACCACAGTTTTTCAATATTTTACTATGTTCTTACCTCAACTTAGATGAAATAATACATATCTATCTTTTTTCAATGCGTGCACTTAAACTTTGTACGCCGTGTCGTGAATGTGTTAGCCTTTAGCCTAGCCCCATTAATTTCTTAGGATCCAAACAGGGATGAATTTAGAAGCCACCAAACACTTCCATGTAGGGGTGGGCAATAAACCGGTATGATAGTAATTACCGGTATTGTGTCACGCCATGATATGGATTTTGCAAAACCGTTGATACCGGCGTTACATATTTTAAATTCTATTTTTGCACTTCTCAGGGTTCCCGCGGGGTGTTACAAAAAACTAATTTTCAGAAAGTTATATCTATGGCCTTAAAACGCCTAGATCTTCATCCTAGGACTTACATTTAACTTTATGAATGTTTTTTAAGACCCCGCGGGAGTTTACCCAAGTCTTAAAAGTCATACCTCCGTTCCCGAGATGCGCTGTCCACAGAAACACAAAACGAAAAGCTCCGATCGCACTTCAATCCATTTTTAATCATCATTTTTTTAAGAGGATGCACATAATAGTGCATGCAAATCCTGCCAAAGCCTATATTTCAGGTGTTGTGATCTGTATACAGCGAGTTTGGCGAGAAACAAGCCCGTGGCTTACCTAAGCATTACCAGGTTCTGAAACATAACAGGACACAGAAGCGAACAAACTCAACACTGCTTTATTTAAAATCAACTTACACAGTCGGGCTGTCGATTTCCAAGACACTAACAGTGCGTCAACAGTGTTATACATTTAGGAGGCTTTTTTACCTCACGGCTTCAAAGTCGTTTAACGGTGTTACTCCCTTTTTACTCAGATCTGCTCTCTCTACTGCGCCCTGCACGCTCGAGGACGGAAAGCAAGAAATTACCGTAATAACCCATAATTTGCCAAAAAGTGCAAAGTATCTTCTTTTAGGAACCATTCCTTTTTTTGATAGCGCAAATGGTTGAGGAGTTACGGTTAAATGACGAGCGCTTTCAGAGTGCTTTAGCAGATAACGCAAGCAACGTACCAAACACATTAAAAACAGCCTTTAATGGTAAATTTCGTTTTCTTAATGCAGATTTATTAATTAGAGAGGCTATTAAACAATACATAGTGCATATTTACGCATAAAAACGTATGAGTGGAGTGTTTTTGGCAATGTGAATCTGCTGGTTAATTAAATTAAATGCAATTAAATGCAATAAATACATTTATTAATATAACTAACTTGTATTAATAAACTGCATTCATTAATGCGTTCAGGGATTAATAATAATTTAAAGTGAGATGGCATCTCCCATCAGATGTTCATATTAACAAAAAAAAGAAAATCTTGTTCTTTGTATATTTATAAATCAAACAGACACAAGATATACACAGCACACAGCTTTTAAGTTGTTGGATGTAGCGTAAAACATTGTAATAAGGCACATAGCCTACCAGCAAATGACCATACTAATTTCCATATTTTTATACTTCCCATATTAGTGACAATATGCATAAGAAGATGTGTCCACCCATCCACACAATGGCGCTTTGAAAGGAAAAAATGGGAAAACATAAAAAATCATGTCTATCTCCAATCCCTCACTTATTAGTAACATAAGGTTAAAAATACAAATTTTGTCCGTAATTTTACATAAGGTTTACTACAGTGTGACTCCAAAATGTTTTATCTCATATGGCAACATACCGTAATACCGTTATACCGGCTGAAGAGTGAAAAATACCTTGATATGAATTTTTGCTCATACCGCCCACCCCTACTTCCATGTTTTCCCTGTGACATGAGTAGTTACACGAGTAAGTATGGTGGCTCAAAATAAAACATTTAGATTTTTTTAAGCAGATAAAAAATGTGAATTATATTGTATGGCGGAAGAGCACTTCGTTTGCAGCAATTCAACCTGAGGTGCAGTAATATTGACAGAAGTTTGAGTGAGAGGGGGAGTAGTAAGCAGTGATGATGTTACTGCACGCTAAGGTCGAAGTGCTGCAAACCCAGTGCTTCTCCGCCACACAACATAGTTCTCATCTTTATCCGCTTAAAAAATTGTCACATTTTATTTTGTGCTACCATACTTACTCATGTAACTACTCATGTAACAGTCTTTAAATAGGGAAAACGTGGAAGTGTTTGGCGGCTTTTAAATTCATCCCTGTTTGGATCCTAAGAAATGAATGGGGCTAGGCTAAATGCTAACACATTCACAAAGCGCTGTACAAAGATTAAGTGCACGAATTGAAAAAAGATAGGTATGTATTAATTCGTCTAAGGTGAGGTAAGAAAATAGTAAAATATTGAAAAACGGTGGTGTTTTCCTTTAAAGAGCATGTTAGTAAATTATGCGCCTATAAATTGGACAACAGCGCGTTTGCATATTACACACATGGACACCACACAAACGATTTTTAAATATAAAAATTCAATGATTAAAATTAAAGAGTCTCTTGGACATAAATGAGGACCGATTACGAGAAAAAAATTACGATTAAAAGCCTGCTAAGAAGAAAGCAAAGGTTTAATACAAAATATAGCAATTTCAATACAAACAATGCAATTTTTTAACCTCAATCTTAAACTGGTGGTCCTTTCTTCTGTTTAGTTTTTAAGTTTACAAATTCCGCTATCTAATTAGGGAATCGTCATGCCACGAGCGCAACTGGCTTTTAAAAGGGATGGGAGATGAGACTCTCATTGGTTTAATGCATGTTACGCCCAAAACACACCCATTACTCATTACGAGAATAGAAACAACCCTTTTAGACTGTGCGCCAGGCGTGCAAACCATTTTTCCCATTGTTAAATTAGCAAAAGTGTATTCGGACACACTTTTTATACTGTGTGCCGTGCGCTTTTAACCATGCGCTTAGATTGTTAAAATAGGGCCCTATGACTATGATACAACTTTTGGCTCATCAATGAATTTTTCTTAGCCACAGTGATTGGTAATGCGGTTTTGAACATGGCAGCCGTTTTGAATTCCAGCTTTTTGTCAATCATTTCAACACTGCAAATCTTAACTCGGTCTAATTTTAAGCATTGATTGCAAAATTAGACCACAACTGGCAAAAAACAAGTTTTTTTATTGGCCAAGCCATTGAATTTCCAAGAACACAATTCAGCACTTACAGTATGTGACCATATTTCAGGCAAAATAAAAAGAAATTGGCTTTATTTACTGTTTTCTGGAAACTATTAGTGGTTTAGATCCAAAGTCTTTTACGAGAGAGGATTGGGTCTGTGTTACCGTATATGACACACGATTCTTGGCATTCATGACTGATGTGAATTCACACATGGTTCACTGAGCGTTTTCATACTGTAGATGAGCTTTGTCTCTGTAGATGAGCAGGAGTGTAAACAAACAGTTATGAACACAGAAACATTTCTTTGTAATTGGGCTGAACAGGGAATGAAAATCTCTGATTTCTTAAAGGATTTCTGCATGTCAGGTTTCTTCTCTTTTGTCATTTCCCGGTTTTAATAATTGCCTTGGCTAGTTTGACTATTTGTTGCATTATCTTGTGTCGATTTCAGGTTTCAGACTAATTTATCCTGGCAAATATTTATTTTTCAGGTCAAAATGTACACTGTAAAAAGTAATACCTAGATCTAACTTATAAAAAGTGAGGCAAGTGACTGCATGGGAAGTTTTAGGTTGAGTCAACTTTCAACCTTTTTTAAGTATATTGAACACACTAACATTACTTAATATGAATGCAATAAAATTGAGTTGAGTTAACTAATTGTGCTAGTATTACTCAGTTAGATAAACCTTCTTTTCTTGGTACAGGTAGCGTATTTATGGTTAGTTGTTGTTTTTTATGCCGTGAGATGAGGGCTAGAAACGTTTATTCAAACAACACACCCACTCAGTTTCGTTTTGGGCAGCTGTAAAGCGCGACATACTTCAGTATGCAGTCTATGCACAAGCACCAGTCTTCTGAACAATGGTAACTACAAAACTCAAAGAAGAAACAGAAACTCTTCCAAATATCAAAGATAAATGAACATTAAACACTAACAAGTCTTTCTTTTTAGTTAAAAACAAAACAAAAAAAGTTTCAATTCAAATTTCACTCTCCAAATGCAGTCCCATGCAAAGCATGCTGGGAACTGCAAGTCCACTGCCTAGTTAGTTGTGTTTACTCAAATAATTCATGTCGTTTTAACACAAAATTAATAAGTTAATTTCTTTCTTACAAATTTAAATCGATTATAGATAATAAAATTAAGTTGAATTTACTCAATAATGTGCTCATTTAGAATTAATCAATTTATTCCAATTTTTATTTTATTTTAACTCATATTTTGATTAAAAAAACAAGAATTAAATTTTTTTTAATACAGTTTACTCAATTAATTTTTTTTAAATCTACTAAGGCACAGAAACACTTTTTACAGTGTAGTTGTTTATTGTTAGTAATAAAAAATTCACAGTACTACCTTCTCGTAACCAAAACCTAGCAGAGTTGAATTCAAATTGTTTTGTTACATGTTGAACACATAAGTCATCAAAAGAGTTACCAAACATGCATTTTTCTGAAATATATGAAGAGCTCAGATGCAAAACCCTCTTAGTGCGTTTGACATGTTTTCTTATAAATAAGCAAATCTGTTAATATCATGATCTCATTTTTGATGTAGGTGGAGTTTAGCCTCTTTTGCATCTGAAATCTTCTTATGTATATTTCTTAAAGGGACTGTTTTGCATCGAATAAGAGTTTGGTTTTTTTGTATTGAAAACATACATGATGCAGAGATTTTACAATAAAAAATGCATTTGTATGAGCTGCTTCATACCAGGTCTGAAATATAATACAAGGGTAATAAGTCTTTCAGCCTTTTTTAGTCTGGTTTTGCCTCATATGTAACACTTTACAATAAGATTGTACTAATAAACATTAGTAAATGCATTAACTAACATGAACAAACAATGAACAATAAAGTTGTTCAACATCAATTATTAATTCTTGTTAATGTTAGTTCATGTTAATGCAGTTATTCATGTTAGTTCCTACCCAGTCTCACGAGGTTTCCTGATATGGTCACATGCAGTTTTGATTCTTTTTTCGTGATATTATCACGAATTTCCGCGTTTTTTTGTGATCGTATAACGAATTCCTGTTTTTGTGTGATTATCATGTATTGGTAACTCAACTGCTTTTTCCTATTTTATAACGATTGTCGCTTCGGTTTAGGGTTAGATTTGGTGCTTGCATTAGAATGTCACTTTATATATTTTTTTCCAATTTTTTTTATATGTCGCCTGGCGTTAGGGTTAGAGTTGGGTATGGGTAGGGATGTCATTTCATGTAAATCTAACTCTTAACCGAAGCGACAATGGTAAGAAAATAGAACAAAACAGTTGAGTTACCAATACGTGATAATCACAAGAAAACAGGAATTCTTTATATGATCACGAAAAAACATGGAAATTTGTGATATCACAAAAAAATAATCAAAAATTTACGTGACTATATAACGAAATTTTGTGAGACTGGGCTGGTTAGTTTATGGTGCATTTGTGTACTTGTTACAATGCTTGATTTTAAAAATGTATTAGTAATGCATTAACTTAATGTTAACAAATACAGCCTTATTAAAAAGTGTTACCGCTCCAATAAATGAAAATTCTGCAGTTGGCGCAACTACTATATACAATATAATATAATAAACATACAAAAATATACACCTATAGTAATTGATTTTACCAGTAAGTACTGAAACTTCAATAAATGGGTTTTGTATATGTGTTATGAGTATGATTATTGATAGTGATATGTGGGTAAGTAGAAGTCCTAAGGAACCGTGCAGCAGAATAAGTTTGCTTTGTGGGAAACGTCACTTTTGTATCCCATATTGGGCACCTCGTCCTAAATCTTGACCCCTTCAGCAATGAGTACAGCCCTGGCTGTCTGACCTGGGGTTTACTGGATGTCTGATGGGTCTTTATGCCAGTATTTCCCTTTCCAATGCTGGACCACAAACCATCCAGGCAAGCACCTTTGCCACTTTTTTGTTTCTTTTATTTCTTTTATTTTTTTACATAATTTTTTGTACATTGTTCCATTTGTTAAACTTGCATCCTGTGCTCTGTTGATCAACAGCATAAATGCGTTAGTGTTTCTCTTCATATTCCATTTAGATTTTTTGTTCTCTGATCCTGTGCATATATGACTAGCTTTTACAAGCTCCAAAAATAGTACACAACCCAGGATGAACATCCGTTAAAAATACATTTTGATAGAGATTATTTTGCTTAGTTATTCATGAATGTGCATATTCTGCGTTAATTAAAGAATTTTTGTATTTTCTTACAATAACCTATGATGAAAATTAGATGCTTTTCATGCTAGATACATTTTTTGATGGTTTATTTGAACTGCGTAATAATAAAAGCATTATGAATTGTGCCTTAAAAATTAATGGATAAACTTAATTGTTTCTGTGTTCATGGAAAGTGTCTATAATGTCACAAAAATCAATTAAGAATCAGAACTCAAGGGAATCCAACCTGCTGATCATCAGTCCACAGTCATGCAACGTGTTGTGTGTTCTTCATGCTTCTGTTTGTTTACCACTCTGTTACTGTACTCGCTCAGCCGGTCCGCATTAGCAGGATTGCTGCAGGGTTTTGCACAGACTAGCAAACGCCTTTCTGATTGAACTGCTCGTTATTACAATGAAGATCAAATATAAACAGCGATTTTTTTTTTTTTACAATTTACATTTATATGGGAACAAGATGGAGGGGCTGTGATTATTTATTTTTTGAGCTTTCTTTAGTAAAGCATTTTTTAACATTTGTATTTGCAAAACAAGTTCAATTTAGAGCTGAAGTGTGTAACTATAATTTTATTTACTGATCCAAATTAGCACAACACAGCAACCTGCATAAATAAACCAATGACATGAATTTGGAGTGGGACCGTCAAGTGGTATTCAGGGTTTGAAAATGATTATTTTTGCAATTACAACATCACCATTTTACATGTCAATCAAACAGGGTACAACAAATAACCAAACTATTCTAAATTGTTTTTTTTTATTACATAAACAATTTTGAAAGAGCTGATCGATTTATGATCTTCATAACAAACAGACTTTGCTTTTCTCTAAATCCCTGGTCAGACAGCAGCTAGTAACTTTTTACAAAAATTAAAACAATTGAACAATCAAACAAGTCAAAAGTGATTTTTTCGTTATCTGGCAGCTCGTACAGCAACCTCTGCTGCATGTGTTCATTAGATCCATAGCGTGCATGTTCCTGTTTTAGTTCTGCCTCAGCTTCTTACAAAAGTTGTCGTTTTTTGATTTTGGTTTTCATGGCCATCCTTTTGTTTTCCCCCCATTGTTTTATCTCTTTGTTCCCTTCTCTTGGTTGGATGCCTGTTTGTGTGTGATCCACTTCTCCTTGGTCCAGTTCTGGAGTTTGAACTACGAAAAGCCAAGGAGACCATTCAGGCTCTGCGTGCCAACTTGACACAGGCTGCAGGTGGCGTACTTTCAACTTTTACACGCTTGAGTCTTTCTTAACATGAAAGGAACTTTTACTGCTAGAGGCAGTTTATAATGTCTGCCATCAGTCAAATTCCATCTCACACTTTTTCTTTCTTTTTTCTCTGTTTATCTTTTTATCAGAATGTGAGATCCACTCTCAAGAGAGGAAAAACTACAAAATCCAGTCCTGAAATTCAGGTTATCTTCCATTTAATTTGCTTTAATTGTTTTATATGTTAATATGTAATAAATATAATCCACATTTATACCACAGGGCTGTTAATTAAATGCTTTATTTTGATTGGTTGGAGAAATCTTCTACGGGTTATTTTTCAATAAACGCACAACTGACCTGTCAAAAGTCTTAAAATATCCACCAGAGTAATGTCTGCGGTAGGGTTGAAAAATTCTGGGGAATTTTCATGGCTGGAAACTTTTTATGGGAATGAATGGGAATATTTAGGAATTAATGCAGAAATACCTATATCAGGGAATTTAAATGTAGTTACAAAAATCTTGCAGCAGTATTTTGTTTAAAACAAGATTTCATGCAATTTCAGTTGAATTTCTACTTTGCACATTCCTTAGTCACATGCACACTGCTTACTAGAATGATTTCTAAAGGATTTTTGATTAAAGGTGCAGTGTGTAATTTTTAGATGGATCTTTTGACAGAAATGCAAAATAATATACAAAACTATATTATCAGGGGTGTATAAAGACCTTTTATAATGAACCGTTATGTTTCTATTACCTTAGAACGAGACCTTTTTATCTACATACACCGAGGATCCCCTTACATGGAAGTCGCCATTTTGTGCCGCCATTTTTCTACAGAAGCCCTTAAAGGACATTTTTTTACAAAGTTGTCTCCGACGATGACATGCTTGTCCGGTGGCGGCTACCGTAGCTTCTCTGTCTGTTTCAAAAGCGAGGGGTGAGCAGTGGACTGAGCCGTTAGTTGCAATTCGCAACCTTACCACTATATGCCGCTAAAATTTACACACTGCACCTTTAAATAAATCCAGGCTTGATGATTGCAAGTATCAGGATTCTTTGATGAATAAAAGTTAAAATAGAAGAGATTTATTAAAAAAAGAACAATTTATTAAAAAAATCTTGTAACAATATACACTACCGTTCAAAAGTTTGGGGTAATTTTTTTAACTTTTTTCCATCTTTTTTTGTATTATTTGTATTACCTTGCATGCATGTCTAGTTATGACCAAACCAAATGTTTATTTGTGCTTGTATATGATATAGTTTATATAAAATTCCATCAATTGCCAAATAATTCTTGTAAATTCCCGTTAAGTTTCCAATTTGGAATTTTCCAAAATTCCCCAGATTAGGTTCCTATAGAAAGTTTCCAGAAACTTTTTGCCCCTTTGCAACCCTAGTCTGAAGTAATCGTGGTTTAAGCGGAATCATTGACTCCGTTGTGCATTATTTTTTAATTATTCAACCGCCCGTCATCATTTATTCCTTAGGTAATTTATTCAACATATTACTTGTTTTTACTTTTCATACTAAATATAATTCTACACGTTTCTTTTCAGGAACCAATCCGCTCTCTTGAAAAGCGAGCCTTAAACTTTTTAGTAAATGAATATTTATTAAAAAATGAATACAAATTAACGTCCATCACATTCTCTGATGAAAACGACGATCAGGTAATCTTTAATTCATCAGTTTTATCCATCTGCATTGCACTCATCTGTTTTAGTTAATTAATTTCTCCTTTCCAGGACTTTGAGTTGTGGGATGATGTGGGTCTTAACATTCCCAAACCGTCAGACTTGCTCCAGCTCTACAGGAACTCTGGCAGCCTGCCGTTGCATAAGGATACCGTGGATGTGGCCGTCGGTGTTGATCCAAGCGATTTTCCTGACGACAGCTATTTACAGGAACCTGTGCAGCAAACTGAAAGCATTCAGGTATTTACACGTCCATTTACATATTCATAATTTACCATTTGGACTACTTATCAAAAATTGCAATATATTTTTGTGTCATCCATAGCAGCAAGAGACAGTTGTTCAGGAGCTGGAATATCAGATCAATTTGTTGAACAGTGAAAAACAGAGTCTGGCCGAACAGATTAAGAAGCTCCAAAGGTAAGAGTCACCACATGGCGGTTGTACAACAGAACCCTGTCACGTGATACAGTATAGTTTGAGTAGCCTATGATTACTGTCAGATTTAATGACTGCTGTCCTACCGCGGCTGGATGATGTTTATGTAAAGCATATTTCTTGGTGGAAATATATCAAGATGTGAGTGCAGCTGAAAGATTGCAAGATCTTAATTTATCTGAAGTCCTGGCAAGTTGGAGTAGAAAGTTATGGTTAGGTTACGGATAAGTAGTAGTGACAGGATAATAATGAGCGGTATTCTTGCACTTTTGAGAGCTCTAATAACAAACTTCAAAAAATGTTCTGCTTAACAGCCTCACATTATTATAACCTTTTGCTCTCTGACATTTTTCCGTATGGCATTTACACTTCTTAGTGAGAGATGAGCGCCCTAAATAGTTTTCTTCATGTCATTCATCATTATCTGTGCATTTTATGCATCTGTTTTCTAGATTATGAAATATGCGTTTGCATTGCTTGTTTTTAATTATTATTTAATACAGTCAGTAATGATGTTCAAACATCAAACATACGGTAAATCAAAGCACATAATGCTTGCAGTTAGTGATGCACCGATGTATCTGTCTGTTGCATAATCCAGCATTCTTTTTTTTAAATAATTATCAAAAGTAAATACTTTTCTGTAAAATCTGTACAAATTATAGTTTGTCAGACGTACGATTGGGGGAAAAAATAGTAAATCACCTAGTTGGGTGATTCTCACGAAAACTTGGTTTTAAAAATGTCAAGCATGAAAATGTAAAAATTGCTTAAATTTACTTTTTTTCCCACCAGACATTGAAAAACAAAGTCTGGAGTAAATGGGAACATTAATTTAAAAACTTTTACTTATCATTTAACACTTTTTGTAACATAATTTAAAAAATTCGTCCTAAAAAATCTCATTACCGCAACAGTCAGAAAACATCAACACTGACATATTTTCAAAATGACATGACAAACCTGAAAGAACATAATTTGGAGATTCTGCACATGCATTTAAAATCAAAGTATTATGCTTCTATTAATTAAATTAACATTTAATAAGCATCTGTTGCGGTAATGATAATCAAAATGTCGTGTAAGCATTCTGACAAGACAATATTTCAAATTAACTGTAAAAAATTATCTTACCTGGTAGCCATCTTGAAGTAACTGGTCCATGTGCTTGGTCACTCAAAATCAAACTTTATTAAAATTCTGTATGTGTGCTTAAACTGTTCTCAAAAAGTGTTGCGGAGGATGAGAACATCAGGCATGGACACTTCATTTTCCTAATTTTTCTTCATTATTATTATACATGAATATTCAGTAAATATTTTTCTGTCATCTAAAGTAGTCTAGCAAAACATCAATTTATTTTTTTTCTTAATATTTTTGTGTTAATTTGATTAAATTACAACATAACGCATGTTCAAACACAGCCGGACACATTGCGGTAATGAGAATTTCAGCAGAAAATGAGATAAAATGTACAATTATAAAATCTTATGTTGAAATCACACATTGTGCAAGGTAGAACACAGTATTGTGTTAATTCTGATGCTTTTTAATGTTACTATATTACACATTTTAAAGCTAAAATCATTAGTGCTGTGGTGTTTCAATGGTTTCGTGAGAATCACCCAGTTAGTCATGTGAGCCATGCGGTCAGAGTAAGAGTATTTCGGGAAAATGTCTGTGGTCTGGGCTTTTTTCAAAATCTCGGAAAGAGACCAAAAATCGCCAAAATGTTATCTTGCTTTGTGCCTCTCTTATTATGTTGGTCAGTTGAATGTTAAATAGATCCAATCCATGTTCACTAAAAATTATTTGATGCAGAAATAAACTATTATATTAGGCCCATTGTATAGTATAGCATTGTATACAAGTGTTTAGGGATGGGACAGTATGAACATTTTATATTGTGATAATAGTAACCAAAGTTATCATGGTTATCAATATTATCATGTTTGTTTGTTTTTTAAATGAGATGGAAAAGTTCAAAAAGTACTGATACACACACTGAAAACATTTGAACAAGTATTATTTTTGAAAATCACAATTTAATATTTCATGTCCCTGAAATTATTTCTGTGGTAAAAAAATAAATAAAGAAATCTGTCTAAAAAGTTAACCGTGAATGAATACAATACATTAGCCCTTAAATGCCGCCTTGTGCAAAAAAAAAAACTATGTTGCATGTGCGCACCTGCGTCAAATTGATTCTGGCTGGACAGGATTTACCACAAGTTTTCAAAATCATGGTAATCAAACACGGGTGAAATGATAATTAAATTTTGAACGATAATACTAACCGCCCGGACATTTTATCGTGGTTAACCGTGAAACCGGCAATTTTTCTCATCCCTACAAGTGTTTAATATCGGTATCGACCCATAGTTGTCTGTTTAAATTGGTATTGCCCTCCCAAAAAAATCCTATCGGTGCATCCCTACTTGCAGTATAAATATTTCCTAAGTACAAAATTGGAGGACATACATAAATTAAGAAACATGAGCTATTTTAATATTTCAATAACTCTCATTTCAATGTTATACAGCTTAAAGGTTGCAGGATGGTTTTCTATGTACACATTAGAGATTATAGCTGTAATGGCAATGAACTGTCAATACCCCATATCAAAAGCCAACACCCATTGTTTTTTGCAGTGTTTTATGGGATTTTTGTTAGATCATCTCCGTGCTATTTACTGTTTCCACCTTAACTCATCTTACATAATGTAATAACATTCTGTCAAAGTATAACCTTGATATCTTTAATATTGACTTAGGTCATGTCAAAGATTAAAATGAATGATTAACTCTTTCCCCGCCATTGACTATTTATCTTGTCAATTAAGAGAAAACATTTGCATGAAAAAAGTGTTCCTGCAATACCGCAATTATCCACTAGATGTGCAATTACCCAATTT
This sequence comes from Misgurnus anguillicaudatus, assembly GCF_027580225.2. NCBI lineage: Eukaryota > Metazoa > Chordata > Actinopteri > Cypriniformes > Cobitidae > Misgurnus > Misgurnus anguillicaudatus. The sequence goes on along the minus strand of NC_073361.2, from coordinate 18,978,280 downwards.
ATGGAAAATCATAAGACAAAACGTTATTTACTCATTTTAAACTCTGTGTATGTTTTGATAATTGTTCTGTTCTGAATCTGATCCCTAACAATATTCCTTCACAAATATGCAATTATTTTAGCATTTTGCTAAAAAAAGTATTTTTTTAAATACCAATATTTAAGAGTTTATAAGCAGAGAAAAAAATATAGATGCGACGAAACGTTTTTTTTCCCCATTTTGTATATTTATTTGTTTGTTTGAAAGCAGAGGGTCTTTTGTTTCATTTAATATATTTGTATGTTGTTTATATATTTCTTAGAAGAAAATTTTCCTGGAAGGCATTTTGTGAAACTTTTCTGAAAATCACAAAAAAATGCTGTCGGAAACTTTTAAAATAAAAATGGCTGGTGGGGAATGAGTTAAAATCAAACTTTGATGCTCCCAATCTCATAATTAGATTATAAGTCTTTAACTTGAATTTCACAGACCGGGTCAAATATTAAATAGTTTGATTTGTGTGTGGATGTGCAGTGATATCCAGGCTCTTCAAAGGAACGTCTCATCAGAACCCTCATCCGTAATAATAAACTCAGCTCAGTGTGGAAAAGACCCTCCATGTGATAAGACTCCTTTAGACAATGGACAGTATTTGGACATACGGGGTGTCACAGAGACAGATGACACCCCAGACTCCAACACTACAAAGACCTCAACTTCCACAACAACCTCTACTGACTGTACTGATGGCACAACTCCTACTACACAACCTCACAACAAACTCAAGCCTAAGAGTCCACAAGTCAAAGGCTCAGTGCTGTTTGATCAACCCAACAGGTGAGACTTGAACTCTTTTAGTCGTCGGACACAATAATGACTCATGTAGTGATGGACTGATGGGATGCACACACCTCCAAAGTGAAGGACGCAAACCCAGCCGCTGGTTTAAATTAATATGCATATTTGACCCAACTAACCATCATAGGTTAATTTAAACCAATTGGTTGGGTTTGTCTGTATTTTACACAACCATGGGTTAAAAACAACCTAATTTTTATGTCTTTTTTAACCTAATTTTTATCTTTTGGGGACCAAGTGTTTGGGTTTGTCTGTATTTTACCCAACCATGGGTTCAAAACAACCCATTTTTTATGTAAGACTTTTTGGGGGTTACTAGGGTGTTGCTAAGGATGTTGTGCATGGTTGCATACTGACCCAGGTCCACTAGAAGTGACGTGTCCAATAAACATCTGATGGAAAATTATAGCACACCTCAAGATTATTTGGCTGATCATTCTTGGATTTTCAATAGTGCTTGGGTTATTCTCACGAAATCCAGACTTAAAAAGGTGTCCTTTTTTTGCACATATGAGATTAAGGTCTGAACTTACTATAACCATTATTTTTAGAGGATTTAAAAAATATTTCCTATAGAATTATTTACATTTTTTAGATTATCATTATAAAAAATTATAATTACCACAACATGATATTACATTAAATATATGCATGTACAAACTCATATTTCTGTAATGAGAACTAAAAAGTTGTTAAGGTACTACAACAAACTAAATTTCAACTTTTATCTGGAGAGAAAAAATAAGAACTACTTACCTGGTAGCCATCTTGAGTGTCACAGTCAATTATGTCCCTTCCAACAACTTTTTATTTAAATGTTAGGTCATTGAGGGCTTAAACAATGATTGAAAATTGTTGCGGAGGATGAGAAAATTGTTCTTGGACACATTTATATTCCTTATTATTGTCTCTACATTTACCAATGATCACTAAACACCACATGTTTCTTTACTGTAAATGTTTATAGTATACCATGCACTGAAGCTTTTTATTTTTTAGATTTTTTAATTATAAATATTTCCATGTCAAAGAACCAAAATCCAGTTATGGACACATTGCGGTAATGAAAACTTTCCCCTTAAATGTGGAAATAACAACAAAATTGGTTTGTATGATGTCATTTGAAATCATGTGCAAAATAGTACATGAAGATATGTTTGTAACTGTATGCTTCTTATTTTTGATACCCTTACTTTGCATTTACTTTTTTTAATATTTCATGACACCTCATAAGTCTAATTTCGCGAGAATCACCCACTTAGGCTTTATGTAGTCCATGTTGCTCAATTGGTAGAGCATTGCGTGATCCCATTGAATACACATACTAATAAAACTCATTTTTAGATTGAATCGCTTAAGATAAAAGTGTCTACCAAATGCATAATTGTAAATGTAGTACACTGTGTTATAGACAGAGCTATTTTGGCCACTAGGTGGCAGCACTGCATTAAGCACAACATCATTCTGCACCAACACACCTCACAGCAATGCTGACTGGCACCTTATATTCCACTCATCATCATTTTACACATCTGCTCTGAATAGATTTTAACTCATGAGGCTGATTCAGACAAATTATCCTTTGCTTGTTTTTATTCTTCAAATATCAAAGTTTTGTCTTGTAGTGTGGAAAGTATGGCTAATATGTGCAGTTGTACAGTAACCGGAGGTGGAGGAGGCTTGGCTTGTTAAATCATGTTTTGTTTGCTCATGCAGAAAACTGTCTCCGGCCTTCCACCAAGCTCTTTTGTCCTTCTGTCGAATGTCTGCTGACAGTAGGCTGGGCTCAGAGGTGAGTGTGATCGGGTTGCGTACACAAACAAGCACGTGGAGGGAGTCTGTAATGGCTTTTAAAGAAATAATTAATAAAAAAAATATATAAAAAAGTTATTTTCTCATCTTAATGTTGTTTCAATTTTTTTGTGACTTCCTTCTGTGACATACAAATGTTTTACTCTTTATCATATATTTTCATTTAATAGGCTTTATGCTCAGCTGCACCACCTCCTGAACTTCAGCCAGCTCCCCGTTTCCCGTCCGCCACCACCGGACAAACTGACCAATCCAGGTCAGTCTGATTATTGTTGTTGTGACTACTGAGGTCAGGCACACCTGGATTAATCAGTTTGTCCAATAATGGCAGACAGGAAACAAGGAGCTGGCTGAAGTTCGGGAGGTGGTGCAGCTGGGCATAAAGCCTATTGAGGAAAGATGCTTTCAAATTCCAAAAATGACACAAAACAACAGTAAAAATAACAGGGTCATATTTGACCCTGGACCACAAAAAATATTTATACATCATATGAAATCTGAATAAATAAGCTTTCCATTGATATATGGTTTGTTAGGATAGGACGATCTATGGACAAAATACCACTATTTCAAAATCTGGAATCTGAGGGTGCAAAAAATCTAAATTTTAAAGCAATTGCTTTTAAAGTTAATAAGCTAATGATAAATGCATTTTTAAATGTATTTGTGGTATGAAATTTACAAAATATCTTCTTCATGGAACAAAAAATCTTTATATCTTTATTTGTCACAAAAAAATATATAATTTTGACCCATACAATGTATTGTTGGCTATTGCTACAAATATACCTGTGCCTACTTATGACTTGTTTTCTGGTACAGGGTCACATATTTAAGGTCTTTATCCTATAAAATTGTTGTCATCTCCAATCTAACAATTTGTGAATTGGATCATTTCAATGAATCAGTTGATATAATTCATAAAACTGCTCTGAATAATTCAATCACCATTCAGACTGAGCTGGTTCTCCATTTGAATTTGCTGACTCAATCCGGTCACATGGTTAACAGTTCACCATATGAAAAAAATAATGTCTGTTTGTCAAACCTTTCCAAAGGAAAACACCACAGTTTTTCAATATTTTACTATGTTCTTACCTCAACTTAGACAAATTAATATCTACCTATCTTTTTCAATGCGTGCACTCAATCTTTGTACAGCGCATATTGAATGTGTTAGCATTTAGCCTAACCCCATTCATTCCTTGGGATCCAAACAGGGATGAATTTAGAAGCCACCAAACACTTCCATGTTTTCTCTATTTAAAGACTGTTACATGAGTAGTTACACGAGTAAGTATGGGGGCACAAAATAAAACGTGGCGATTTTTTAAGTGGATAAAAAATGAGAACTATATTGTATGGCAGAAGAGCACTTGATTTGCTTCACTTCAACCTCGGGCGCAGTAATTTTGAGAGAAATTTGAGCGAGGGGGGAATTCACAGGAGTGATGATCTTACTAGGCCAGAGGTTGAAGTCTTTAAAAAAGGGAAAACATGGAAGAGTTTGGTGGCTTCTAAATTTATCCCTGTTTGGATCCTAAGGAATAAATGGGGCTAGGCGAAATGCTAACACATTCACGATGCGATGTGCAAAAATGAAGTGCAGTCGTTGAAAAAAGATAGGTATGTATTAATTTGTCTAAGTTGAGGTAAAAACATAGTAAAATATTGAAAAACTGTGGTGCTTTCCTTTTAATGGTGCACTGTTACTTGAACGACTCCCCATCAATTGTAAATGCAAAAAAATCAATGCTTTATTTCTCTTTTTTGGATCATATGTACAAAGTCGTATGGTTTTGGAATGACATGAGGGTCAGTATTCATTATTATTTGGGTGCACTGTTCCTTTATACTAGCATAACCAGTCATTAGCAGTCATAAGATATCAGAGGTATTACCAAGAAATGCAGAGGGGCTGGTGCTTTTTACTTTTTTGTGATTTAACAGGAATGCATTACCAGTTAATAGGCACATAATAGACGTTTATAGCACAAAAGCAGAAAAGGTCCTTAGGTTGCAGCTATGCTATAATTGCAGGACATGTCTTAGTGAAAGCCTCTGTGCACTTTTAAAGGTTAATTATATGTCCATGACACTCTGTTGACCGTCTTTATGCGATGACATTCTTGCGTTTGATTTTCATGTCGTTGTTTTTCAGGTATCTCGAATCGCTGACAGTGAGCAGAGTGTTATGCTCATGCTGGGCCGCTGTCTGCCACACATCGTACCCAACGTCCTGCTGGCCAAACGCGAGGTAATGAACACTTTAAATTCTTCTGGGTTATTTTTAACTTAATGATGGGTACATATTGCACAGAACACATGTTGGATTATTAAATAAACCTAGAGTTAAACATTTGATTTTTGCTGTTTTGGAATCCGTTCGGCCGGTCTCCGGGTCTGGCGTTACCACTTTTGGCGTGGCTTGGCATGATCCGTTGAATCTGATTAGACCATTGGCATCACGCTCAAAAATGACCTAAGAGTTTCAATATTTTTCCTATTTAAACTTGACTATGGCTGCAGCAGGCGCAGGATGTCGCCCATTGTCCGAAAATAGTCCCCTTGGTAACTTTCAATAGCAGGGGACTGTTTTTGGCCGCTGCGTTATATCATTGCACCTGCATGGTATGACAGCAAATTCCTTATTACGCCAGAATGAGAGTATAGTTCCTAGCCATATCGGCTTAGAAAATTGCAACTTTTAATTTCCCGTCTGTCTTGGTACACGATATAACTACAGAAGAGTTAAAAAGTTTTAAATAGGAAAATTATCGAAACTCTTTGGTCTTTTTTTAAGCGATGCTAAGGGTCTAATAAGATTCAATGCATTATGCTAAGCTATGCTAAAAGTGATACCGCCAGACCCAGAGATCAGCTGAATGGATTCCAAAGCAGAAAAAAATATATAACTCTAGGGGAGCTGAAAAATTAGCATATTTTCAAAAAAAAGTGGAGTGTTCCTTTAGTGACCCAACATGTGTTCTGTGCAGTATTTACCCAGCATTGGGAATGAGCTTTTGACCCAACATGTGCCATGTCCCATCAACCACTGCGGCTTTCATGTTCACTGTGGATTGCTTCTTCCTCTCATGTCGTTCTCAATTCAGCATTGAATCAACTTATTATTTTCCATTGCAGTACTCTCTCTATCTCTCTCGTCCACCCATTCTCTCTCTCTCTCTTTTGTTCTGCTCACTCATGTCTTCTCTTGCTTTTCTGCATGCATCTCACTGCACCGATAGAGAATGGTTGTGCACCTCTGCAAGGTGAGTGGAACACATCGGCACATACTCAGCCCTCCTTCCTTCATTACACATGTGACCTTTGACCTTTCAGTTGTTTTTGCCTCTCATCAGCTTCCCTTTTTTAAGTGACTTCCCATCGCTGACATTTTCATTTTCATCCCTTCTTTTTTGATGATGAAACGCTTGTTATTTTTTTATTAAACAAACTTTTTAGCCTTACCAAGTTATATACAGACCCCAATTTACAGCAGTATTGTCAGATGTGACTTGCATGTGTCACTAACTCTTGTAAAACAATAATATAATAATACTTAATAAATTCTTTCATTGTCATATTTTGATTTTATCCCATCTGCTTAGGTATAGCTCATTGGTAAAGCATTGCATTAGTAGCACAAATGGTCATGGTTTTGAAAACACACATTAAAATGTATACCTTGTAATGTACCGTAAGTTCCACACAACACAGGACAGTTGCTTTATTTTTTTTGTGTGTGTATTTATCAGTAAGACACAACAGGTTACAGTTATTTTTATTGATTTAAAAATACTCTTAACCATGGTAAAAAATCACTAATGTATGGTTTAATTGGCTTATTGTTTTTTATTACAGCAGCTACATCAATATAATAAATTGTGCCAATGTTAATAAATGAAGTTTGCCCTTCCTGCACATACAGTAATATAATTCATTAACCTAACTGTAGACTCTTCATGGATGACTGAAATTAAATTCAGACAGCGTTGTTTTTGAGTATCAAGCATTCAATCTAAATGTAAAAGTTTGTTTTATAAATACTGTGTAGCTAAATCTATTAACGAAACTACATTGCAGTTCCAACTGTGTAACTGTTTAAACATTGTCAGACATCAAAACATTTCTGTGATGTGATTTCCTGATCTGCAGTAATATTGGCTGCCTTCCATCGGATGAAACTTTTTTTTAATTGTTTTCTTTGCCTCCCTTTGTAGAGGGCTGATTTGGTTTAAAATACGAAACATTTATAAAAAGCACACACATTCACCCATTCTCATCTGCTGAGCATGAAACCAAACGTGTTTACCGTTCCAAACTATTCCCACACCTTTCCCCCTTCGGGGCCCACTGATTTGCATAGGGCAGTTCTGTTTTATGGGGCCAGGTGACAGTTTTTAGATAGGTTGGATGCTTTCCAAGCCGAAGCAGAGTGAAAACAAACACCACACGAGGAGCGGAGATCTCTTTGTACCCGCCCGAAGAGCGAAGCTACTCCCTGGACTTTGAACTCAGACAGTTGGCTTCGTACCCGCCTAAGCCATATTCCTCAAATTCAGTCCTATACACGCTCAGCCACACCCTCGTAGTTTAAGTGTAGCATCTGGTGTAGTGTAATGGGGCCTGAAACACCTGCCTTGCAATATAATTTTGGTTTTCTGTAGAAGAACTTTATTGTAAAGATAAAGTCTTTCAGAATTAAAGCTCATTTAAGTTATTGATTACCATGTTGTGTGGCAAAACGGATAAGACAGGGTTTTTTTTGTGCGTGTTTGGGTGTGTTTCTTATTGGGTCATCTTGCTTTCTGTTGGTAATTATCTTGTCTAACAGTTAATGCGTTTGTATTTAGGAAATGAGTCAATGCAGTCTTAAGGCAAAGCTCCATATTTGCATACAAATGCAAGTTTTCATGGGAAACACTTTGGGGTGACAAGGAATGCAACTTGCAAATTGTTGTTTAGTCTGACGTTCTAAGTTAAATATGGACGCTAAGGTTAAAAAAAAGGCCTGGGATGGAGCGTTGGGTGCGATGTGTGGTTGACAATTGGAATCGGACGAACATGTTTTTGCAATTTTGTTATGTTTGGAGATACATCACTTGGTTTGGTGGTTTGGAACTAATTCAAGAAATTCTGATATATTTAAGGGTTGCAATGTTGAAACACTTTTTTGACGTTTTCATCTCGCCCCATCTTGTCAACTTTTTAAGAATTTAAGGCATTTATTATGTTTTTTTTTTTTTTGCTTGGGTAGCAGGGTCGTTGCCGTGACGTTTGCGGTGGGGCTGGGGGTACGGACATGGAATTTTATGCGCGCCTTCGTTTGGATGAAGGACATCTTTGCTCTCTTTGTCATTTCACTGTGGAAAAGATTTGTTTTTTTTAAACTTAATAAATTTAGTTTGCTGCATTAAAATTTTGAGTTAATTTAACTTAAGTGGATTCCACTGAAAAATATTAGTTGACTCAACATTTTAACTTTTTTTTAAGGCAGCACGGACACTTACAGTACTTTATTAAATTGAAACAAAAGTCTTTGTTACACTGTATAAATATATAGATATGGGCCACAACGTATCTCTGTTCACTTGAATTTTGCTGAATTATAACATTTAATATAATTATTTAAACAGATTTTTAGAGTATGTAAAAGTACCAACAGAATTGTAAAAAGTACAAGTTTGGTCAACTTAAAAAAATACTTCAGTTGGTAACGCCAACTTTAAATGAAATTTTAAGGTAAAAAATATTACAATTACTTAATTGGTAACACCTAAAATATTTTACAAAATATGGTATTATAAATATGGACACTAAAAACCTTCAAAAAAGTGTTTCAACGTTGCAAACTTAAAATATATCAGATATTTCTTGAATTAGTACTAAACTATCAAACCAAGTGGTGTATTTTTAAGGATAACAAAATTGCAAAAAAATTTTGTTTGATTTTAATTGTTAACCACACATCGTACCCAACGTTTTATCTCAGGTTTTGAAACTTTAGTGTCCATATTTAATGTAACCCACGCGTCACCAACATTTTTAGGCATTATTAATATTAAGTAATTACATTTTTTTCAACCTACATTTTCTCACTTTAAGTGAAGGATGTAAGCTGAAAAAAGTTTTAATATTTTTGGTGTTACCAATTAAGTAATTTTATTATTTTTTACCTTAAAATTTTACTTAAAGTTGGCGTTACCAACTGAAGTAATTTTTTAAGTTGATCAAACTTGTACTTTTTACAATTCTGTAGGTACTTTTACATACTCTAAAAATCAGTTTAAAATAATTATATTAAAAGAAATGTTATAATTCAGTAAGATCAAGTGAACAGAGATACATTGTGGCCCATACACTGTAAAAAATATTTTTGTTTCAATTTAATAAAGTAAGTGTTTCTGCTGCCTTGGAAGGGGTGGAAATGTTGAGTCAACTCATGTTTTACAGTGGAGTCCACTTAATATTTTTAGTAAACTAATATTTTTAAGTTAAATTGACTCAAAATTTTAAGGCAGCACAAAAACTTACTTTGTTAAGTTGAAACAACAATTTTTTTTCTACAGTGAAATGAAAAAGAGAGCAAAGGTGTCCTTAATTTAAATGATCCAAAAAAGACCCACATAAAATGTTATGTTTGTACTTTTAGCTTTATCGCAAATGTTACGGTAATGACCTTGCTACTCAAGCAAAAAAATACAAAATAAATGCCTCTCACACACACACGGTCACTGTTGATGATATGACTTGCCCCTTTTTCCATATCCCAGCCTTTATCTACTGTACTAAGTTAAATTAAAATACTTAATTCTTAAAAAGTTGTCAGGTGACTTCCCCAGAACTGGGTGTTTTGATCGGGCTGTCCAAACAAACAAGCATGGCGTCGAGTTGCCTGCAGCCCTTCCACATATTTGCCTAACTATCATTCACCTTAAGACATCAGAACGGGTAAACCTCAGCTTTGAATGGATGCTTTAAGATGAGATAAATCTTGAGAAAATAAACACTTCTCTGCCTTTCAACCAAATTTTTATGTCAGCCCTTCTCTGTTGTTTCTATTTTGGGTCATTGTGGAAAACAGGGCTAGTAACCACTGTTTGGCCATGAGACATGTAGCATGGGCAGATCGCCTTTTCCGTAATAGGATACGTGTTGTGCCGCTGTGGTTTTCTTTTGCAACTGCGTCTCACTGTTACGGTAAATAGTCACGCAGTGTTGAAGCCCTGGATTAAGTGTGAATAAAAGCCTATGTAAACACTGCTGGGAATGTCAAGTTTTTGTGGACTCCTACACAACTTCGTACCCACACACAATCACATGATCATTAATTTTTGGTCTTGGTGCTGTAGTTAAGTGCCCTATAGATTCTCTCCTTTTGTGGTGAAGGTGTTTCTGAAGGTAGATAGTCTTTCCATATCCTCAAAAAAAACCTGCCTGCCGTCGTTTTCTCTCCGAGCCCTTAAAGACGTCTCTCAGCGGGCGCATGCATGTCCATATATCCCATATACACAAATGACCGGTCCTTATTTGTGTGCACACAGGAGCTGATACCTCTCATCCTCTGTACGGCTTGCCTGCATCCAGAACCTAAAGAAAGAGACCAGCTGCTTCACATCCTCTTTAATCTTATCAAGAGACCCGATGATGAACAGAGGTGTGTATGTGTGTGTGCGCGGCTGGACATCTGCGCATGTCTGTGTCTGCGATTGTCATTTGACTGCCAGTTTATTTTTCGATAATGTTTCATCTCAGGCAGATGATCCTGACCGGGTGTGTGGCTTTCGCCCGCCACGTGGGTCCCACTCGGGTGGAGGCCGAACTTCTGCCACAATGCTGGGAACAGGTTAGTTAAAAGGGCTTTAACTAGCTTTTTTTTCTTCTTCATGGGAGTGTGTAGACATAATCTATTGTTCACGTAAAACAAATGGGTCAGAAACATCACGAATATGGGCGTATGAACATTAGACCACACACACACATTTAAATATCAATGCATAATCAGTATCAATTATTGTCCACCCTTTACTATGCTAGCGGTCTTGACCAATCATAACACGGGTCATTTACATCCAAGTCTTAATTAGCTACTATTAATTTTTTTGAGGGGTGAAAATGGTTAAAACTATAATTTTGTACCATGTTCAAAGCTTCACGGAGTTGATCCTAGGGAACACACATGCATACACCCTAAAAAATGCTGAGTTATTTTTAACCCAGCGTTTGGTCAAAAAGGATGAACCCAGCAACTGGGTTGAAATAACCCAGATTTTTTTTATATTTGACCCAACAATAGGTTAAAACAATCCAGCATTTTTGTTTGAAACAACCCAGCACTGGTTAAATTACAGCCCAGCGGCTGGGCTTGTCCCTTTTTCGTCCTGTTTTGATCCCTTTTTGTATTTTCAACCCAGTGTTGGGTCAAAAAGAGACAAACCCAGCAGCTGGGTTGAAATAACCTCAATTTTTTATATTTACCCCAACAATAGGTTAAAACAACCCAGCATTTTTGCTTGAAAAAACCCAGCATGGGTTAAATTACGACCTAGTGGGCTGGGCTTGTCCCTTTTTCGTCCTGTTTTCATCCCTTTTTGTATTTTCAACCCAGCATTGGGTCAAAAAGGGACGAACTCAGCAGCTTCCTTGAAATAACCCAGACATTTTTTATATTTGACCCAACAATAGGTTAAATCAACCCAGCATTTTTGTTTGAAACAACCCAGCATAGGTTACATTTTAACCCAGCGGGTTGGGCTTGTCCCTTTTTCGTTCTTTTTTTATCTCTTTTTGTATTTTAAACCCAGCCTTGGGTCAAAAAGTGATGAACCCAGCAGCTGGTTTGAAATAACCCTGAAAAAATGTTTATATTGACCCAGCAATAGGTTAAAACAACCCAGCATTTTTGCTTGAAACAACCCAGCATGGGTTAAATTACAACCCAGCGGGCTGGGCTTGTCCCTTTTTCGTCCTTTTCTCATCCCTTTTTCTATTTTCAACCCAGCGTTGGGTCAAAAAGTGACGAACCCAGCAGCTGGTTTGAAATAACCCTGAAAAAATGTTTATATTGACCCAACAATGGGTTAAAACCACCCATCATTTTTGCTTGAAACAACCCAGCATTGGTTAAATTACAACCCACCTGCTGGGCTGGTCCCTTTTTCGTCCTTTTTCATCCTTTTTTCTATTTTCAACCCAGGCTTGTGTCATAAAGTGACGAACCCAGCAACTGGGTTGAAAATAACCCAGAAAATGTTTATATTGACCCAACAATAGGTTAAAACAACCCAGCATTTTTGCTTGAAACAACCCAGCATGGGTTAAATTACAACCCACCTGCTGGGCTTGTCCCTTTTTCATCCTTTTTCATCTTTTTTTCTATTTTCAACCCAGCGTTGGGTCAAAAAGTGACGAACCCAGCAGCTGGTTTGAAATAACCCTGAAAAATGTTTATATTGACCCAACAATAGGTTAAAACAACCCAGCATTTTTGCTTGAAACAACCCAGCATGGGTTAAATTACAACCCAGCAGCTGGTTTGAGATAACCCTGAAAAATGTTTATATTGACCCAAGAATAGGTTAAAACAACCCAGCATTTTTGTTTGAAACAACCCAGTAAATCCCTTTTTGTTGAAAAAAGCAGTATTTTTAGAGTATAAAATATTAACCCTTTAATGCCCGGTGAGTCATTTTGGATAAAAGCGTCTGCCTAAAGCATAAATGTAAAAACTAAATTGCACTTTTTGTGCAGGAACCCATGTCTATTTTTACTTCTAAATGAATACAGTCCCCAAGTTTAGTCATACATTTTTAAGATGCTTGCTTTTTGTGACAGTAAACAACACTAGGAGTGGAGTATGATATACAGTTTTAGTGATAATCATCATAAATACATTAACCGCTCCCCATCCTCAAACCCATTGAGAAACACAAAAGCAATTTCAGTGTTGTAAGTCAGTTTAACTTTGAAAAATACTGTATGAGCTAATGCGGTGCGTCTACATGTCTGTGGTCAGCACTGGAAGTGACTCTAACATGTTATATCCTAAATTTCCCATATGTGTCTGTGCTGCATATGTGTTTTTTTCCAGATAAACCACAAGTATCCTGAGAGAAGACTTCTGGTGGCGGAAGCGTGCGGAGCACTGGCCCCTTATTTACCAGTAAGAGACTCTGTTACTTGAAATACAAACTGGAATGCATTAATCACATGAACCTTTCGACGATTTCATAGTTAGTGATCGCAAAACTCTAGACGTTTATGGTCTCACTGAACTGTGAATGAGAGGTAGTCACAATGAGAATGTTGATGTAGTCAAATTATAATTTTTATAAAATCAAATCAGGGCTGATTTTCCTGTTTGTATCCAGTAATAAGCTGGGTTGAGATGCTTTGTAGGAATGTTGTTTGTTTTGAATTGAATAATGTACTTAACGGTATGACTTTACATGAAGAGCTCAGATGCAAAGGCTTCTAAACGCCACCTCTGTCAAAATGAAATGATGATATTGAACAAATGCTCTCTTCACGTATTATACTTTTATATGCTTCGAATCCACTTAATCCCAGTCTCATTCCATTCAATAATAGTGCTTTGTTGGCAGAATCCGTTAAATGCCATGCAGATTTTTCAGCAAAGTCCTCTAAGTGCACATAAGACGAATAGCATGAATGACGGCATGTGTACGCCAAGGTGCAAGAGTTATAGGTGGTTTAGTTATTGAATATATTAGTATATTGACTTAATTTTTAAGCATTTTACCTTTATTTAGAAAGGACAGTGAGGTGTGACTGGTGACTTTTTCAGAAGTAGAGATTTTTGCATGTACTTAGAGGGATTTGCAGCAAAAGAAATTTGTTAAATGGGTTAGTGACAAAAACGGTTTGACGAGATGAGAAATTCAAAAATCTTTGAAAAAAACTTGTTTTAAAAGCATGCATCAGGTATATTTCAATGCACATAGTGTATTTATGTTGATTTTATGCAATAAAAGATTATATTTGCACCATTTTTATTAAAGTTAAGACTGAATGGACCTGAAAATGTCAAATTGTGTAACTACCAATTGCGCCAAAGAATAAAAAATTATTAATATAAATTAATATTAAATATTTTATCCACCTTGATGGCATGTAAGCGTAATCATAAAAAATCTTTTTAAAATATCATTTTATTGGTTATTTTTTTAAAGTGTAAATTTTAATGCATTTTTGTAATATTTTTCTGGTCATATGCTGAAAACAGCTCTGTTTTCTAAATAATCTTTGACAAATGATGTAAAAATGTATGTAAAAAAATTACACTAAACTAGATGATTATATTTTATTCCACTTTTTTATGAATATATTTATATTTGAATAAAAAAAAACTAGTTACACCAATTGATACAGACCAGTTACACCACATTGACATTTTTGCAATTATCCCCCATATATTCTATCAAAATGAAATAAAACCAAAAATTTTAGACTTGGTCCTCAAAAAAGAGAATGTATGCAAGTAATCTGCTAATTTATTTTGAAATTTTAACCCTTTTTAACATTTAATTGAACCATATGGACACAAAATAATTAATGTCACGTCACTGATCCAAATACCAATTAAATGACTAAAATGACATAAACTTTTCAATTATTGACTTTTTAGCCTGTTCATTGACATTTAAGTAAAATTACTGAACTTAAACATAAGAGCATGACCCTTTATTTCAAAGAAAACATGTCAGTTGCACTTAGAGGGTTTTGCATCTGAGCTCTTCATATGTCCCTTTCTGTAATAGATTGTCTGACGTGTGTTCACTTCCTCACGAGTATCAACACTTAATCATGTAACCAAACATAGCAGTACACAAGCTGACATAACACAAATGTGTCTCTGTGTGTATGTATGCGTGCAGAAAGAGATAAGAAGCTCCTTGGTTCTGTCCATGCTCCAGCAGATGTTGGCTGAAGATAAAGCCGACATGGTCCGAGAGGCGGTTGTAAAAAGTTTAGGCGTCATCATGGGCTACATAGATGATCCAGATAAATACTCCCAGGTTTGTGTCGGATTTAGGCACAATCTAGTGTTTTTGTACTGCTTTTGTGTTCAGTGAGTCTTATGTTTGCATGCGTGTTTATGGATGCGTCAGGGATTCGAGCTGATGCGGCTGTCTCTGGGTGACCCGTCGGAGAGAGTGGTCAGCGCCACCCACCAAGTCTTCATTCCTGCCTTCGCTGCCTGGTGCACAGAATTGGGCAACCTACAATCCCAGCTTATGCCGTCTCTCCTCACGAACATCGAGAAACTGCTCAAGGTGAAATCCAGCGATCACTGACATGCATGCTAAAATATTTATTTTTGAGGACTTCTTATCCACAAAGTAACTGAAAAATGAAAGTTTGGCAGGTTAAATGCTTATAATTCTTAATTTCCCATCTTTCTCTGTCTCTTTAGCAGGGTGAATACAGTTTAGATGAACACAAGCTGCATATCTATCTGTCAGCTCTTCAGTCTCTCATCCCGTCTCTGTTTGCGGTGCTTCTGCAAAACGCCCCCTTCACCAGCCGAGCCAAACTACAGGGCGACGTGCCACCTATTGAGGGTAATGGGCGTCCAACGTCAACACGCACACATTTTTTGCCAACATTCTCAGTCAGTCTACGTTTAGCGACGCTGACCTGGCGCCTGACTGTGTAACTGTAGGGTTCCTGCCATGTTGGGCTTGCTCTCTGGTTTTGGGCTCGCTATCAAAGTACTCTTTTATTTAAGCGCTGTGGTTCCGTCAAATGATTTGTGCAGTTGTGCTTTTTTAGTGTATTCCTGGTTATAAAAGCTGCTTCTGTGCATGTGTTTGTGCATGTGACCCTGCAGTGACCCGGTTCCCGCGGCCGGCCTCCCCTTTGCAGGACGTGGCTACCATCGTGGGCAGCCGAGAGCAGCTGGCAGTCCTGCTACAGTTATATGACCATCAACTTCAACATGAAGGAACTACAGGATGGGACAGTTTGCTCTGGGTGGTTAACCAGTTGTGAGTAGATGTCCCACATAGTCTTTTCTTTGAGAACAATTTTAATGTATGAAAAAAAGAGAGAAAATCTGCTTAAAGGAAAACACCACAGTTTTTCAATATTTTACTATGTTTTTACCTCAACTTAGATGAATTCATACATACCTGTCTTTTTTCAATGCGTGAACTTAATCTTTGTACAGCGCTTTGAAAATGTGTTAGCATTTAGCCTAGCCCCATTTATTCCTTAGGATCCAAACAGTGATGAATTTAGAAGCCACCAAACACTTCCATGTTTTCCCTATTTAAAGACTGTTACATGAGTAGTTACACTATGGAGGACCACAAGAGTCATGCAAAATGTAATAAAGAACTTTAATATTTAATAACTACCTGGACAACAAAAATAGCAATCAATACATTTGATCAAAAATTCATTAACTAATCCACAAACAAATAGACAAAGCCACAAAAAAACCACTATGCAACATTTTATTAGGCACTAAAAAGTGCGACTACAAAAACAATGTAGAAATGACATATTAATTCATTAATAAATAGTTTTACAATTTACAAAAACAACATAAAACACTCAATAAGTTCATCATTTTAAATTGCATTTACAAATTCTTAATTAGATAATGGAATTTCAAAATGAATAACTGGGTTAATAAAATGAACTACAAATACAGGTTTGAATTAGGCATTTGAAGGGGCATTTCCGTTTGGCATTTCTGTTTTCATTTTCCCGATGGTTCTCCTTGTTCTTTTCGCTGTTCGATTTGCTTTTCGTTTTGGCCTCTCTATTTGGCTTTTCCGTGACTCTTTGGGTCCTCATCCGAGATGTATAAATCTGCGCATGACGTACAATCAGAGCCAATCAGCAAGCTTGTTACATCCACCTGGCCATAGGTAATTTGCATTTCTCATTTGACCATTTGCAAGGACCCAAAGAGTCACAGAAAAGCCAAATAGAGAGGCCAAAACGAAAAGCACATCGAACAGCGAAAATAATAAGGAGAACCATTGGGAAAATGAAAACAGAAATGTTAAATGGAAATGCCCTTTTAAATGCCTAATTTAGACCTGTGTTTGTGGTTCAATTTATTAATCCAGTTATTTAGTGGTGTTTTCCTTTAAGAGTGCCTGAAGTTTCTCCTTTTGTGTTCTTCATATGACAGTCAAATACACTAGTCAACATTTGAAGTGGATCAAACCCTTTCATAAAAATTCTTGTCTTAGGACAACTTTGATTCACTTTTTTGTACTGCTGCGCAACAATAGTGTAGTGTCCTCACACTTTACATTGGGCGTAATTCTGGATTCTCTTCACAGTTTACCACAGATTATAGAGATTGTTGGACGCATCAATGTCACTTCATCCACCTGCGTCCATGAATTCTCCAGATTCTTTTGGAGATTTTGTCGAACGTTAGGGAAAATCTTTACCAACACCAAGGTAGGATATCTCTTAGATATTTCCATAGTCTCTCTGCAGCACAAAAAAATTATTTTGACCTTATTTTTGCTTTTTATTTTGCCAAGTGAAGTGGCTAAATAGATCTTGTGCTGCAAATAGCATACAGTTCAACAGGTTTAGATTAATTTAGCTGTTGTTTTTCCCTCATTTTCAAAGGTAAAACCTCAATTCCAAGAAATCCTGCGGCTATCCGAGGAGAATGTGGGTGAGTGGCTGTTGAGTTAACCAAAAATAACACCCCCGCTGTGAAAGGAGGAGCGGGGACGAGAACACACACAATCTCTGTCTCGCTGTGTCTCTTTCTCAAGCGGGAGGGATTTGTGTGTCAAATATGAGTTTCCACTTTTCATGGGATTTGGAAATGGTGCTTTGCCTTTCATTCTTTGAATGTTTGTCGAGTTAAAGTGTGGTAAAGTGTCTGCCAACAAAACTGGGCATGTTGTACCTTTACAATGGTCCTATTGGATTATTACCATATAAGTTTAAATAACCTTAATTTACCTAAAACAAAATGTATGTTACTGTTAACTCCAAAAAGTCATCAAATGCATTTAAAGTCATTTAAAGTTACAAGAATTGTGTCCTGCAGACGCCACAACAGGAAACGGTATCCTTACCAAGGCAACAGTGCCCATCTATGCAACTGGAGTCTTGACCTGCTATAATCAGGTGAGAGTGACACCTGTCTGGTTTATGGCTGCTCTTTGATGTCACAATAAAGGAAAAACCCTTTCTAATCTATCCGTTGTTTGTTTTAGGAGGAGGACCGTAAACTCTTGGTGGGCTTTTTGGAGGATGTCATGACCACACTTTCTCTTTCCCATGCTCCCCTCGACAGTCTAAAGGCTTCATTTGTAGAGCTGGGGTGAGTGTGTCCCAATACTGTTAAATCACACCATCCACAGACACAGAAGTTTATCTGAGGCAGGAATTCCTCCATGCTGATGTGAAACAAAATCACAGTGGTAGCAACAGTGGTAATGCACTAAACATGCCTAACCAGTTCATTAAATTTAGGGACAAACTGTGCATTTTTTGCTAAACTAATGTTATCAAACAGACACCCTTGTCTGCCATTGATCATCCAAAAAGATAACACTGCTGAAACAACTTACAAGCCATTTATAGGGTTGATTTCCAAATAATATGACACATTTCTCAATTCTTAAGTGAGTCTTTTGGCATAGTTAGCGAGAATAAGTAATAGTATAAAATTATGCTGGGACATTAAAGGATGTCACCCCAAAATTGTAATTTTACTTCTCTAAACCTGTATGAGTTTTTTATTCTGTTTTAAATGATGAATTAAATTATGGTAAGCACACAGCTGACGGAACCCATTGAATTCCATAGTAGGAAAAACAAATACTATGGATTGGGTACCATCAGCTGTGTGCTTGTCAACATTTATCAAAATATATTTTTGTGTTTAACAAAATAACGTGAGGGTGAGTAAATGATGACTAAATTATTTGGAGTGAACTTTCCCTTTGGTATACTGTATACAAGCTTTGATGATATTATTTTAACATTGCAAAAATGACAGACATCATCACCTATAATTTCTATATCATTTCCTGCCAGGTTAGGGAAATAATAGGTAAGGAATAATTGATGATGGGCCATTGAATTATTCAAAAAAATAATGCACACCCAAGGTGGTAATGCGGCACGACATTACACTGTGTGTGTGTGTGTGTGTGTGCATTATTTTCAAATAATTCAAAAGACCGAAGTCAATTATTATGCTTGTAACACTGTTACCACAGACATTGCGAAGGCATTGCTCTGGTGGTTATTTTAAGTTATACCACGGGTCTGTTAAATGCTGTATTCTGATTGGTTGAGAAATGTTCCGTGGGTATGCATTAATTTCTGATAACCGCACACCTAACTTGTCAAATGTCTTAAAAATAGGCACCAGAGCAATGTTTGTGGTAACCGTGGTATAAGAGGAATAATTGACTCCGGTCCTTTGAATTATTTGAAAATAATGCACACCCGCTGTGTAAAAGCACTCTGCTTCACGTCGTGCCGCATTGCACCTTGGGTGTGCATTATTTTCTTATAATTCAATGGCCTGTCATCAATTATTCCTTACATATTAGACAGGTTAGGTGTGAGTTTATCAAAAAAGAATGCATACCTTCTCAACCAATCAGAATAAAGCATTTGACAGCAAGTGACAATATAGTATTTCCCAATAGAGGGTATACATTGCGGTCACTTTTCCACGTGACCACGCCGGAGCCCTGTTGATTGGCAAACGTTCAACAAAATGGCTGGTTTTCATAGTGGCTCCTGCGAAAATGCCAGTAAAACTGACTATTATCAGCTTAAATTGAATTTAGTTGGACTTGATAGCAGAGGTGGACAATACTTTGGGGCTGTTTACACTTGGTATTAAGATGTGTTTTCATCGATCGGATCACAAGTGGACGAGAGAAACACATTACGTTTACACCTGGTATTTAAATCCGTCTCTTTTGTCCACTTTCGACCGCTTCTGTCCTGAATTCTGTGAGGGGGTGGTCTGTAAGACGGTGGGCGAGTCTCTCTGCTGTCATTCAAACGCCAGCGGGAGTTATTATGAGTTCATATAGACGCAAACTAATATTATGTCGGAGTCCGCTGCTTGTTTAGCAAGTATACTGCACAGTGTTTTGTGCGTGTATATGTTAGAGCTTTCTCTGAATTTTCAGCGCAGTTGATGAAATCGGAAAGCGCAACTTTCACACGCTTGCAAAATGAAACTGCGGAGATCAGCCGCTTTAGTTTTATCAATGAAAGGCTAAAAATAGCGCGGTTCACCATGTGTTCACGCCAGAAGTCAGAAAAGACGTAAAACTTGTGTTTAGTACCTCAGATTAAATAAATGGGCGGAGAGAAGGCGGTCGCGTGTGGCTGTTTGAACACATTCAACCACATGTGCGTTTACACTGCAAAAGCAATTCGATCGAAAGGGGTTTCGACTACCTCTGAACGTGGTCGAAAGTGGACGAGCTTAAAACGTTTTAAACACCGTTTACACCTGGCATTAACGTCGTACACTTGTGATCCAATCGATGAAAACGCATGTTAATGGCAAGTGTAAACAGCCTCTTAATTAGTTAAATTTTCCAAGCATTTTCCCCGCATTTTCGCTGATTTCACACTGTACACAAATTCTGCCGCTCTGTCTTTTGCCACTCAGTGGGCGAACTGACATCACGTGCATACCCTCTATAATACCAGATGGTTCCTAACTAGAAGATCAGGTTCAGTAAGACCATCAGCTGTCATTTTGTGATCATTTGCTGATGATGTTACTTCCTGTCTCTAGGGCAAACCCAGCGTATCATGAGCTGCTACTGACAGTGCTGTGGTATGGAGTGGTCCATACATCTGCACTGGTACGCTGCACCGCTGCCCGCATGTTTGAGGTAAGACATCCATCTCTTAATCTTTAACCATTGACAATGCATATTGTTGAACTGTTTTGTTGAATTGTACAGTTAGATCAGATTTTCAATACCATTATCCTGAAAGTTTGAGATTCTTGGCACTTTTCATGAATATGGTATGTTCTGGTTTCTCGTTACGTTTTAAGGTAGCACAGGATCTAATTATAACTATTATCTACTATAAAATGAACCTTAAATGATAATAGTGTTCTCTACCAAGTGTCCAACAATTAAAGTCATACAACATTGATTTTACTCATATTCAATTTATTTGTCTTTGCTTGGTAACTTTGTACCCACTCTTGTAGTGTTTTTGAAAATGAATCGCAAAAAACGTATGTGAGTTCTTGTAGCATAGTTGGAAGAGCATTGCGTTAAAGGGACACTCAACTTTTTTTAAATATACACATTTTCCAGCTTTCCTGGAGTTTATATATTTTTCCCGTTTGAAGCTTGACTCTTCTGTGGTTGCATCGTGTACTAAGGCCGACAGAAATTTTTTTTAGGCAGATATGGCTGGGAGCTGTACTCTCATTCTGGCGTGGTGGTCGGGGACTTTGCGGCTGTGGCATGGCTGCAGCAGGCGTGGTGATGTTACGCAGCAGCCGAAAATAGAACCCTTAGTAACTTTCAATGGCAGGGGACTATTTTTAGGCGGTGCGTGGTATCACTGCGCCTGCTGCGGCGGTGTCGCGGCGGCAAAGTCCTTGATTGTTGTGCCGGAGTGAGAGTGTGGTTTCTAGCCATATCGGCCTAAAAAATCACAACTTTTAATTTTCTGTCGGTCTTGGTGCACGGTGTGGCTACAGGGGAGTCAAGCTTTAAATGGGAAAAATATAGAAACTCTTTGTTTGTTTTTTGCGATGCTAATGGTCTGGTCAGATTCAGTGGATTGTGCTGAGCTATGCTGGGAGTGGTGCCGCCGGACCCGGAGATCGGCTGAATGGATTCCAAAACGGTGGGGATCGGATGTTTAACTCTAGGGGAGCTGTATATTTTTTTAAAAAGTGGAATGTCCCTTTAACAATGCAAAAGTCACGGCCCATGGGTTTGACTCCCACAAAACTGCATAGCTTGAAAGCCATGTAAGTCACTATATAAAAGCATCTGCCAAACATATAAATAAAAAATGACCTCAGTAATTTTTTTCACTAGGTTTAATACCTACGATAAGAGGTATCATGCCGATTTATGAAAAGTGTCAGTCATCTTGACCAGTCAAATGTTTAGCATTATAAATATTTTGCAATGTCAGACAGCCAAGTTATTGTAGATATGATGTATTTAAAATGTTATTGTTTTTTGTGAGGTAGTTACTACTGTACAGTATGTCCTCAGAAGCTCACCACACCCCCTCTAGGATCCCCTGTGCCTCTTCATCCCTGATATCTATCAAACCACTGAATGTTTACATGTATTTGAAGTCGTCGCTTTAAAGCATCCGTGTGTCTTTGCACCACAGCACGCTTGCAAGTCTCATTCAGAAATTACGTAACAAACCCTCACATTTCATTACCTACCCCCTTGCCATCGTGTAAATGTACGTAATGAAGGTTCGAGGAGTGACAAAAGAGTTTCATCTAAAAAACCCTCTTCTCCTCATCTGTGGTCGTAGCTTTAGTTAAATTCGCCTGGCCTCTTTAGTCTTTTTTGTTTTTATTTTTTATCTTTATAGCGCCTCTTTGGGCTTCTGTCATGTTGTACGTCTGCGCTGTTTTTAGTTTGTTACCGTTGTTTCTTTTTTGTTCTTTTATTTCTTTGTTTCTCTCTCTCTCTTTCTCTCTGCGGTGTTCCATGACACTGTGCTCGCTCTTTCCATGCATCCTGTGTGACATCACCCCTGCTCTGACCAATCAGCTGTTGGTGAAGGGGGTGAATGAAACGCTAGTAGCTCAGAGAGTTGTTCCAGCACTTATCACTCTCTCCAGTGATCCTGAAATGTAAGTCTCCTCCTGTCTCCTTCATCCGTGCACCTCCCTCGGCCTTGGTTCTCTCAGGAGGCTTCACCTTTATTAGCTGTCCCAATGGGATGTGATGCTAATGTATGGGGCGGAGCCAAAACAGGCCAAATTAATGTGTTTTGAATTATTTACTCAGTCAATAATAAAGATGTTCTTTGCATTATGTAGGAGGATTTTATGTAGAAAACAGTAAAACGCACAAAAATGGCTTTAGCTGGGTTTTCAAAGACTGGGTTAGAATAAATATTTAAGTGAAATATGACTCGAGTTGTTGAAAATTAATTTTATCTTCTGCTTCTCCTGATGAAACCAAGGCCTGAGAGACCGTGCTAGTTTTGTTTGTCTCATGCTCGATGTACTAACGTCTTTCATTCAGGCAACACTAACCACTACACGCTTGAAGAAGCTGCCTGCTTTCCACAATCCATTCGTTTGTCAATCAAAAATCCATACATGTGACTCATGGCATGTTTGGCTGCCAGTCACTCCCTCCCACGGCCCTTAGCACTACAGAGTCCCCGCCCCCAAGCACCACCCTGCTAGGTTTTTGGCCATTTGTGTTTGACCCCCCCTCTCTTTTGCATCTGACTGGTTTGCAGCTGATTCTTCGAGGCATGAGCGAAGCCTTAATTGACAAGCGAGTAGCTCCAGCCCTTATTACCTTGTGCAGTGGTCCTGAATTGTGAGTTAACCGCAGCTATGAGATATTTTTTTAAAGACAAATATCCTGTCTCCTCTCCGCATTCTCTTGGTTGGATATTAGTTTTATTTTGTATTACTTTCTTTGGGGGGGTTGGATATTTGTTTGTCTGTTTTGTTCGGGTTTTCATACTGACATGGGAATGATCATGTGACATTAATCATCTTGCTTACCACATATTTCATTCATGTGATTGGTATCTCATGGTTCTGTTGCATTCTGATCTTTTGTCATTTTAATGGGAAATGTATGGCGTCCATTGGATGTACAGTAATAGTTTTTTTGTTTTCAGTTCAGTGAGGATAGCCACAATACCCGCCTTCGGAACAATTATGGAAACCGTAACGCAAAAAGAGGTACAAGGCTTGGCGACACATGGCGGACATGCACACCTCACATATCAACCATATACATTGGCACTGCAGAGCGATTTACATCTTTAATAGGGTTTTAAAAAGTGGTTAGCAGCCTGATCAACACAGTCTTATGAAATTTCGTAACTATTTCATTAGGTGGCAAATTCATATGAATTTGTATAATCTAATTCGTATGTTTTAGTACGATCTGATTGTGGCCCAGTCGGACTACAGTCTGTTTTTCCCTCTACACGAATGTACGCGCCCAGTCGAACACACAGGCTTGCAAAGCATCGTTTATTTGACTCGTACGTGTACACAAGCGCATTGCGACAAAATGCAATGCATCTCCTGGGTTACATACAGTAATACATTCTCCTGTATGCGCATACGCGACAAAGTTTGCACGGTTACAAAATTCGTGCGTTGCGCATACAGTGCGGGCCAACTATTCTGATGATAATATTTGCATCACACGCACTGTGCGGGGACCTTTGCATATGCATAAAAAGTAGGGGTGCACTGATATATCGGCCGATGATCCAAAAGCCAGAGGGCGCTCTCGTGCAGAAACTCAATATGCGCTGTAGACGAAAAACCATACACACGCAGCTCCAGGAAATGGCTTAAGGATATATTTATATTGCTGTTCTTCAAACCTTTTCAGGTATTTTCATGATAATAAAGAATATGTATAATGATTATGTGTGACGAGTGTTGCTTTTTCAAATGCATGTTATAATGACTCAAACTAACAGTGATTTCAGATCGATAAGGACTTACTGATCAAGAGCCGTAATACATGAAATAGCTGTGAATAATATCGGCTGTGCGATTCGGAATAGTTATTAGCCACGTATTATTAGTGTAGATCGGCATTTATCGGTGCAATTCTAATAAAAACAGGACTATACTTCTAGGGGCGGTTTTCAAATAATCGTGCCTTTTTGTAGGATTTACATTGTACAAATTTATATGAAATTGCCA
Source organism: Misgurnus anguillicaudatus (assembly GCF_027580225.2). Taxonomy (NCBI): domain Eukaryota; kingdom Metazoa; phylum Chordata; class Actinopteri; order Cypriniformes; family Cobitidae; genus Misgurnus; species Misgurnus anguillicaudatus. Next base: position 18,953,712 of record NC_073361.2, on the reverse strand, counting down.
CCTCGCAAGTAGTTTTTCCATGCGAATTGGTTGGGCTGCCACATAAGACATCTACCAAATGAATGCAAGTTTACGTTCTTAAAGGGATAGTTCAGCCAAAAATGATATTAAACTTATGATTTACTCACTCCGAAGCCGTCCGAGATGATTATGTCCATCATTTTTCAGAGGAACACATTTTCAGTTATTTTAGAAAATGTTTTATATCTTCCAGTTGCTAAACAGTAAAGTTATGGGGTCCACGTCCTTCAAGTCCAAAAAATGGGCATATATCCTTCTCCAAATAAATCCAATCGGCTCCAGGATGATAAATAAAGGTCTTCTGAGGGTAGTCTGCGTCGTTTTGTTGTGGAAATATCCATATTTAAAACTTTATAAACGAAAATAACTAGCTTCCGTTAGCGCCGCCATCTTAAACTCCTCTGTATTCAGGAGAGAGTATAAGCGTAGTGTACGTACTTTTCTTAGTGACGTATGACAAATTCGGGAGGCGGGGGCACAGAGCAGCAGCAGAGAACCCTTTGTAAACTGCGTACGCTCTCATCTTGAATGCAGACGCGACTGGGATGGTGGCATTACTGGAGGCTGGTTGTTTTCGTTGGTGAAGTTTTAAATGTGGATATTTTCAACAAAAATTACCCTCAGAATGCCTTTGTTAGTCATCGTGGAGCCGTTTGGATTTATTTTGTGAGGGATGGATGCACAATTTTTGGACTTGAAGGTCGTGGACCCCGTGGCTTTGCATTTTGATAACTGAAAGATCTAAAACATTTTCTAAAATAACTGAAAATGTGTTTGCCTGAGAAGTGATGGACATGTGCATCCCGGGGTGAGTGAATCGTGGGTTTGGTATCATTTTTGGCCGAACTATCCCTTTAATGAATCGAACAAACATTGTGTAGTCCTTTTTGTAATAACTTGTTAGCCACTTATCATGACTATATAATTTATGTTTATGCATATCTATGTGATTTATTAATTTAGTTTATTTATTTGTGTCAACATACTGTATAAAATCAACAAACTTCGTATGGGTTTGCATCTGTCTACAAATTGATGTTATCAACTTATCCTTACAAGTCGAATAAAACACTTTTTGATTATGTGTGTGTGTTAGCTGCTGGAGAGAGTGAAAATGCAGCTGGCCTCATTTCTGGAAGACCCCCAGTATCAGGACCAGCATTCTTTGCACATGGAAATTATCAAAACATTTGGGAGAGTAGGACCCAACGCAGAGCCCCGCTTCCGAGATGAATGTGAGCATTTTCTAGCACTTCATATCCTAATAAGTAAAGAGTGTTTACCTACTAAGTGGAAGATTTTTGGTTCTGCAGAGTGAGAAACTATATAGCCTGTTGTAATACAATGGCTGCAGTACTGTCACGGTTCTATGATTATATTTGCTGTTTTGCACATGAAATAGTTTGGCGAGTATTTGTGTTGATTTTCATGCTCTATTTTTTCCTACAGTTGTTCTTCCTCATTTGCACAAACTGGCTCTTTGTAATAACCAGCAGATGGTGGAGAGTAAGAGAATTGACATTGCCACTCAACTATTTGAGGCTTATAGCGCCTTATCCTGCTGTTTTATCCTTCACATTTAAACTGATGAACATCTTTAGTGACATTATAATATGCATAGGCGGAGTTTGGGGGGCAGGGTGGGCACTGCCCCCCCTAGAACCGGCAAAATTATGATTTTGTCTGAAATATTAAAGGAATAGTCTACTCATTTTCAATATTAAAATATGTTATTACCTTAACTAAGAATTGTTGATACAGCCCTCTATCATCTGTGTGCGTGCACGTAAGCGCTGGAGCGCGCTGCGACGCTTCGATAGCATTTAGCTTAGCCCCATTCATTCAATGGTACCATTTAGAGATAAAGTTAGAAGTGACCAAACACATCAACGTTTTTCCTATTTAAGACGAGTAGTTATAAGAGCAAGTTTGGTGGTACAAAATAAAACGTAGCGCTTTTCTAAGCGGATTTAAAAGAGGAACTATATTTTATGGCGTAATAGCACTTTTGGGAGTACTTCGACTCGCCGGCTTATAATTTCAACAAACCCTTGCTATTTTTGGGACCATACATCAGATTGTCTATTGACAATCAGCGGCGGCATAGCAATTTATTTGACATTTCAACAAATCCGTTCAAACCTTTGATTGTTTTTGTAGGTTTTAGTAATGGATGATGGTTTACATTTCTGAAACTTAAGTTTCTCTTAAGAGGGAAATTTTTTGTAACAAATTTAAAGCGGCATTCGATTGCATTACAGAAGTGATCACGTTTTCTTGAAAGTTTTCACAGATTCTCTGGCATGCGATCCATAACCACAACCACTAGGTTCAACTATATAACAGATACCGAACATACTATATGCGTGGCCAATTTCTCTCCTTGTATTTTTTTATTTTTATTTTTTGAACAATGGTCAACTGTTTAAGCTGGACAGGAGTCCCAATCATCGCATTCGCTCTCTATCACTCTCTCTCTTTTTCTTTCCGAGTGTTTCGTAAATGTTTGCACACCCCGCTGGCAGGGAAAGAAAGAAAATAAACCACAGCCGTTTTTGTACACTAAATTGCAGGGTGGATGGCAGAATTTGTCGTTAAATGCTCTGTGATGTTGTTCGTTGGAGTAAAGAGAGTTTAGCCCGGCCCTTTGGTTAGGATTCCCAGCACACATACCTCTACAGACGCTTCTTCTCTGTTTCTCACCATATTTCTCCGTTTCATTTTCTTTCCACAATTAAGACCCCAAAGTAGCAGTGGTTTGCCCCCCATGCCGTTTAAAAAAAAAAACTCCACCTGTGTGCTATATGTTAATCCTTTATTTGTACAGGTCAGGGTGTATCATTAAATACAACTATTTGAGTATTACATACCGAAAAAACAGTTAAAGAAAACCAAAACGTGGGTGACAGTCCATTTCTTCACTCGTAGTAGACATGTACGTTTTAAAGGTATGTTTTTTCTTAACTCTGAATCTTAAGTTATTTCTGAAGAACTCATGGTGAATCATTTCCTCCCTGGACTGAAATGTTTGAGGACTGACATGGAGCAGCTCTCTCCGGAGCATGAGGTATTAGAATACATAGCCTGTAGGAAAACATCTCAACCTCAATGCATGTCTACATAAGTAAGCCGTGTCGTGAAAAGTCAAGGCAACAGATGTTGTTAGGCACGTCGTAAAACTCAGAAAAACTCAAAAAGAGTCAATGCAACCCCCTCACTGGATGTATTTATGATGCAGCACTACCCTTGAGTACTTTATTGGTATTTAAAAATGTTACCACCACACAATGCATATATTAAAGAAAAAAAACTTTTAAATAAAATCACTATAAGCACGTTCCTTCCTTTGGAAAAAACAACATGTTTCACATGCCAAGGGTGCTGCATAGTGATGCATAGAATCAGCGGTTATAGCTGTGTTTTATCATAAATATTGACCAATCAGAATTAAGCACTATAACCTGATTTATTTATTTCCTCGGCATGGTAATGTTCAGCTGATGTACCATCACGGAAACGTGTTGTGCATGCGTAGGTCACACTTCCCAGCAATGCACTAATAATACCCCCTCCTTTATTTGTTTGTCCTTTAGGTTATTCTGAATTCCATGATAAAGGAGTGTGAAATAAAGCTGGAGAACAAAGGCATCGGAGAGGCGCAAGGGTAAGACGACACACATTTCACTTCAAACTTGGCTTTTTATAAATAGATATGTTTTTCTCTATTCAAATGGAGCTTCAACTACATTATGATGGAAAATCTAATGAACAAAGCATGTTTTTCTTCTTCTCTTATTCCAACCTAAATCATTTCTTGGCCGGTGTGGTGTTACTCAATCAAAAAACAACATCATTCGGTAGCAAAGTAAATTTAATTCAATATAAAAATTTCTAAAAGAAATAAACTACTTAATCTTATAGTAGTCAGGAAAGCTTTTAACATGCTTGTTTCCTCGTATTTATCTGCTCGAGTCCAGCTTTGGTTTGACTCAAATTCTCCACTCCTCGCAAGCCCATCAGGCGTTGCAGGCCACTGGCTCAGCCCCATGACTGTTGCGAACTGTCTTTTATGAAACTGTGCCTGTGGGCTCATGGAGGGGATGTTTCACATTACACTAATAACACATTAGGAACACTACCTAAATGACTGTGCAAAACTGCAAGGGCTCATTTAACCAAGTTTAACTGTTATTTATCTAATTGTTTTACTACAAGTCGGGTATAAGCTAAATTTGCAATGTAGGACAATAAATTATACAGTATATATATAATAAAGTTAACTGATCATTACTGCAAAAAAAATAAATAAAGTGGTCTTGTATTATAATGAGACCACAATCAAACTAGCACTGAGTCTGATTTCAATCCTACACTGTCAGAAAAAATGGTCACCGGGACAGTTCTCTTTATAAAGGTCCTTATAAAGGATTTTGTTTGGTAAGTTTTATAAATTAAGTTTATGAACACACAGGCACTCTTTCAAGTCTTTAACCAAAAGATGTGGCGTGATGTTAACAGCATGCATCTCTTTAATTTCACAGCGAGTAGCTTAGCTGGCAGTGGTTTTCTTCCCAGACTTTCTAAGATATTTATAAATGGTTGAACATTATAACTTCAGAGAGGTCTATCATTCGGTCTGTCACTGAGAGTCAGTATATATCAGTTGAATCTGCCCTTCACAAACCGTGTGGGTTGCTCTGCCACGAGACATCCAGGATTTCTTTTTTTATATTTAGTTGGGTGGGTGACATTTAAGCATGAATTTACTGTAGTAGAAAAGGCAAGCCTTGCATATTAATGTGGCCCTAAGAAGTTTGGTGCACTTTTGGACAATTTGAATCCGGAATAATACTGTTTTTAAATTATAATAATATTTATTAAAACACAGACGGGTGATTCTCGCGAAATTAGACTTGCGAGGTGTCATGAAACATTTTGATAATAAAAGTAAATGCTATCAAAATAATAAGCATACAGTTACAAACATCTTTTCATGCACATGTTTCAAATGACATCATAAAAACAATTTTGTTGTTTTTTCCACATTTAAAGGAAAAATTTTCATTACCGCAACGCATCCAGGTCTGGATTTGGGTTTTTTGACAGGGAAATATTTATAAATAAAAAATCAAAAAAATAAAAAGCTTCAGTGCATGTTATACTATAAACATTTACAGTAAAGAAACATGTGGTGTTTGGTGATCATTGGTAAATGTAGAGACAATAATAAGGAATATAAATGTGTCCAAGACCAATTTTCTCATCCTCCGCAACAATTTTCAATCATCGTTTAAGCCCTCAAGGAACTAATATTTAAAAAAAATATTGTTGGAAGGGACATAATTGGCTGGACACTTGAGATGGCTACCAGGAAACCCAGACATTTGTGCTTATACTCAAGCAATGGGTGGCGTTTTCCGGGTGTATTCTTGGTAGTCACATCTAGGGATGCACCGATAGGATTTTTTTGGACCGATACCGATTTAAACAGACATCTTCTGGCCGATACCGATATTAAACACTTGTATACAATACTATACAGTTGGTCTATTAGCTAGTTTATTTCTGCATCAGTTTTTTTTTACTGAACATGGATTGGATCTAATTAACATTCAACTGACCAACATAATAAGAGAGGCACAAATTAAGCTAAAACAAATATAATAAGACAGCATGACAACTTTCAAAGGTGGTTTTTGCTATTCAGCATTTATTTTATTAACAACATTAACTCATTTTTTTTTTACATATAATGGATTTCTTTATGCAGTTAATTAAGAAACAATCGGTATCGGCCTTTCTCGTGCTATTGCCAATATGCTGATAGTTTCAAATTCATAAAAAATCGGCCGATAAATATCGGCGGCCGATACATCGGTGCATCACTAGTCACATCTAAATATAACTTTATTCTGTCCAAAACAGAAATGGAGCAACTTATGTCATACATAATACATTCTTTCAGATTTGATGTTGTTTCTTTTCAGGTCCATTTCTATTGCAGCCAGTCTGGTGGGTGAGGACGCAAAGACCAAGTTTTTAAGTAAGATGGGCCAGTTGACCACCTCAGGTGCTATGCTGGCTAATGTTTTCCAGAGAAAGAAATGAGAGCTGCTCGGTGTGTTTTCCATGATCCTTTGCTGCCTGGGATCATCTACTTGAAGTCAATAGTCTGCCTTTGTTTTATTTGTCTTTGATATGTTTTAAAATATTTATGTCTTAAAGTATATATGTCAGCCTCCAAAGAAATTTGCACTCATGGTTTTTTTTTGTCATATTTTTGTTTTATTTTAGATGCTTATTTACATCACTACTGTTTATTTTTTTAATGTGAACTTTATGAAATCGAAACACTGATTCCTTCCTCGTCCTGTTGTCTCTATGTATTGCTGTGTCTCTGGAGAATATTTTCTATAAGTGTGTAAAATGATCTGGGGTTTTGTTTCTCTTGTTTTGGGTATGTTTCAATCATAAATAACTGTAAAATACAGTGAATTAAGAGAACCATACCTAATAACATGTATATTTGAAATCAGTGTCATAAGATAATAAAAGGCAAAGACCACTTGTGTACTTATGTACAACTGACTAAGTAGTTGTTGTTTTTTGATCTCTTGGATAAAGTGGATTTTCAGTTAGTCATCCCTCCAACAGCAGTCTTTACAACAATCATAATACAGTAATATCTGCACTTGAGTACCTTTTAAGCAAATGACAGTAGCATATTGTTTGTCCCACTTCCTCATTCATAGGGTTCATGTCAGTTTATATACTGCATGGCCCTTAAACGTATAACGCAACTGTGGCCCCTAGTTTAACTTGCAGCAGGTGTTACTACAATAAACATATGGCCTTCAAAAATGAACAAGCACTTCAAAGGCTCAGACTTGTTTTTCCCCTACATTAGGAGAAAATGTTTCAAAGTTCAGAAGATGATAAATGTTTTTTATCACATGGTCATCAGTTGCCATGAGGCAATTTTAGTTTAAATCTACTAAATCTGTTACCGTCTTTGTTTGATTGTACAGAAGTCCTTTTATTGACTCAAGGTGAACAAAATTTGCATATTAATTTTAATCTTTAACTTTTGTGTTTACCTAGTGTAACATTTTTTTTCTCTTTTATATAATGCATAAGAAACCTTCAGAGCTCTAACGGAGCTATTTGCATAAAATCTACTGTAATATAAACCTACAAAAAGGTGCTCCTGTGATCCATGTACAACATAGAGGTGATCAGCAGTATGTGTGGAAATTAAGTTACTCACAGTGCAGGGAGGGCAAGAGTTGAAGAAGACTATGAGTCAGAAATCAGGAACTTTTCCAAACTTTGAGAGCCAAAGAGAGGCAGATTGAACCACAAGAACGTTCTGCCTCTCCTTGTTTTCATTTCTATTGCCTTGTTGACCACGCACTGTATAACAAGGCAGCAAACATTAAAATTATGAATTGCAGCCTATGCGCATCCACTTTGATGGCAAATTATAACTTAATGCATTTAAGAGAGTGTCAGAGCCAAACTGGGTTTCTCTTATAGACTCTGAACACACAGGTTGAAGGAAAACACCACCATGTTTCAATATTTAACTATGTTCTTATCTCAACTTGGATGAATTAATATATACCTTTTTTTCAATGCGTGCACTTTTAATCTTTACAGGGCTTCTTGAATGTGTTAGCATTTAGCCTAGCCTCATTCATTCTCATGTATCCAAACCACTGATCTATATAAATGACTGGATTGCGCATGATGTCACAACTGTAAAGCCACCGCGCCGCCATGTTGGTATACCCAAACATTCTATTAAATCAATGGACGCGATCAGATTTTAATGATAAAACATCACTTTACTAGTCTTCGTTTTTATATCTGAAGTTACCCTGTACATTATTACAACACAAACGTCCTAAGCATGTACATAGTTATTTACTAAAAGTTGTACATTTTAGTTTTTAATCAGTTATTATACATTCATCTTCATTACAGTATCAGATCAGCAGACAGACCGCAGCATATTTAGTATTAATGACAAACGTGCTCAATCTGAAATCTAAATAAATAATCATACTTTGTACCGTATGTGCATGCAATAATTTGCTGGTTTTATGTTATCTAAACTTACAAGTTACCTAACTTTTTTAGAGAAATAACGCTGACCGTATAGCTGAATGTCAAAAAAAACTTTATTTATACCCGTGTCATTAACAGAACGCAGCAGACACACTCACCTTAACGTTTTTTTATAAATCCATTTTCCTGCCCGATTAAGCATAAACATTGCAAATAACACCAGAAATAACAGTTAATTTACGTACACATATCCTAAAAATAATCTTGCATGACTGATACGCTGTAAAGCGGGTGAATTTAAAACATGATTTTGAATGGAAGTCAATGACGCCATCTGCCGATTGGGTATTCCAAGATGGCGGCTCGAACTCTGTGCTGGCTTCACCTCACGCTGTTACGTTAAGCGTTCTATGCGCAATCCAGTCATTTATATAGATCAGTGATCCAAACAGGGATGAATTTAGAAGCCACCAAACACTTCCATGTTTTCCCTATTTACAGACTGTTACATGAGTAGTTACACGAGTAAGTATGGTGGCACAAAATAAAACTTTCGTTTGGAGCCATAGGAATGAATGGGGCTAGGCTAAATGCTAACACATTCAAGAAGCGCTGTACAAAGATTAAAAGTGCACGCGTTGAAAAAAAAAGGTATGTATTACTTAATCTAAGTTGAGGTAAGAACATAGTAAAATATTGAAAAATTGTGGTGTTTTCCTTTAACAATGTCCCAGATCAAGAATATTATGATGTCACTTATGTTCTTACCTCAATTAATACATCCCTGTCTTTTTTCAATGCGTGCACTTTTGGTCTTTGTGCAGCGCATCGTGGATGTGTTGGCATTTGGCCTGGCCCCATTCATTCCTATGGCTCCAAACAGGGATAAATTTAGGAGCCACAAAACACTTCCATGTTTTCCCTATTTAAAGACTGTTACATTACACAAGTAAGTATGGTGGCACAAAATAAAAAATCGTTTGGAGCCATAGGAATGAATGGGGCTAGGCTAAATGCTAACACATTCAAGAAGCGCTGTACAAAGATTAAAGTGTACGCATTGAAAAAAAAGGTATGTATTAATTCATCTGAGTTGAGGTAAGAACATAGAAGAATATTGAAAAGGAGTGGTGTTTTCCTTTAACAATGTCCCAGATCAAGAATATTATGATGTCACTACAATACGTTTTGTCACTTTGCAGATGTTACTGTATTAATGGTGAAGCACTAATAATTGATATTTCTCGGTTATTACTTGGTTATTACTTAATAGTACCATGTTTGAGTCCGGTTGGATGAGTTTTTTTCTGAAATAACAATTGGTCTGTTGTGACATCTCTGTACACTGCCTGTCAAAGCAACTTTTTCAAAGTCCTCCAGGAACTGAGGAGGACAACATGTACCTAATTTGCATGCGGGGCTATAGAATAGCTGCATGAAGGAGAGTGCATGGGTGCCGAAACATGCCCTTCAGCTTTACTGATGACTGTTATTCAAAGCAGGCAGTAATGTAATAATGGGACATGGTTGCTTTGGGCTTGAAAGCGACAGGATTGTAGATTAGTGAAACCTTTGGCAAAGTTTCAGACAAAAGCACTTATTCTAAGAACGCATCTACCCAGATTACCAAAGACAGGTGCCAAATGAAAAATAGCCTATGTATGCTGACAGTTAAGCAAGATAAGGAAAAGAAAAACGTAGATAGGCTTCATATATCAGCTTTTTAATGTGTGCTGTAGAGCCCGACCGATTTATCGTTTTGCCGATTTTATCGGCCGATATGAGCATGTCGCAGATATATCTGTATCGGCGTGTTAGCCGCAGATATGAAGCCGATATGAACGTTCCTTACAGAACACATTAAATGCTTTTGAAAGATGTAAGTACTTGTTTGTCCAGCAGAGTGCGCCCTATTGGTTGCTAATGGCGACTCAGGTCACTCATTGTAGTGACATCAGCCAATCCCCCACCCCCTTCACTTCAGTCAGTCTCTCAGTTCAGGTGGCGGCCGCGGCAGTCACGCGGTTTCTTCAAAACATTTTACACCTGGTATTAAGACGCGCTTTGGTCGATTGGATTATAAGTGGACGAGAGAGACACATTCCTGTTTACATTTGGTGGTTTTAATCAGTCTTTTTTGTCCACTTGCGAGTTGTTTCAAACGCAAGCGGAAGAAATGACGCGAGGCGGAGAAAGGACGCGCTTAAACTGATGCGCAGTCTGTGGGAGTACAGCTGCTTGTGCTGTTACATGCTCATTTCAAAGCAATTGATTAAATAAGCTCGCGCAACTTTACACCCTTTCTTAAATAAAAGAGGCGGAGAGCAGACGCTTTAGTTTGATAAAAGTTTAAAGTCCCGGCAGAACACTGTGTGTTCGTGTTATAAAAACGTTGTGCAGTACATTAAACATTAGCCTACATCAGTATGTTGTCAGTAATTCAAGCATTGTCGTCTTAACGGTAAGTTTTTAATTAATTTGTGAAGTCCATAACTTACTCTAAAGCTAATAAACAATGACTTTATAAGTTTCCATTTTTTAAAATAAGCCCAATATAACATTATTCTCGTTAAAACTGACAATGGTTTAAGTTATATGTATTTTGTTTTGTTTGTGTTTTAAAGTTATTTATAATAAGTCAAATTTACTGTTTTGTGCACTTATATCAGAATCATTTTGGATAATAAAGTTTATTGTTAACTTGTAAAACACACCTGCCTATATTACATGTCTTTGTCACGTCATTTTAAGTGTTTGATCACCACATTTGTGGTGTGATCATAAAGTGATCATTGCAAAAAGTATTTATATATAGTATATTCTGTTAATGTATATAGTGTATTCTATGTACAGTACTGTAGTAGTATAATATACTGTAGTATATGTGTACTGTACTATAATATGCACATAATGTATATCGGCCGATATATCGTTATCGGTCTTTTTTTAATCTCTAATATCTGTATCGGCATCGGCCCCAAAAAATGCATATCGGTCGGGCTCTAGTGTGCTGTAATGTGATTTAGACTCTATTCCTTATGTGGTATCTACTTTGAATTTGCAACAATTCAATGTATGACTTTTACTGTGACTTTCATGTCAACATACGAAATATATGAATTTACAAAATGAAATATTTGCTATCTGTAGAATTGTTTTTCTAATTCAATTCACTGAAGTGAATGTTAAAAAATATATTTTTCCAACATATAAATATTTATTTTGTAAATTGAAATATATTATGCGCTCCATCCACTGAGCTAAAGGATCATTTTACTCAGAAATTACTGTTTAAATAATAATTTTTCAAACAATTGTAACAAAAGTAAACAACAGTGATGACTATCCAGGTGTTCGTATGAATACTTTGTTAACTGGGCGGAGCGTGTAAGAGACTGAGAGCAGCTCGCACATGACTGTAGTGCTGTGGAAAGAGGGCGAGAGCGCCAGTCGAGGGGTGACTGAACATCATGGGACATGATCCATGAGACTGAAGCGCAGCAGTGTGGAGCTTCATCATCTGCCCTTCATCTTTTACAGCTGACACTGACAGCACAACTTTTCTGGACAATACATTTACACTGAAAAACTGAATCCAGTTTCGTCGGGGCGTCGTTTAAAGTTTACAATAATGAGACTGAATTTTTCAGCCAGTTGGATATTTCAGGGATGGATCACGCACTTGGTTTTTGCACTATGCACACAGGTAGGTTGTTTACGGATTCTTAACAAAGTACATTAGATCGCAAGCAGATGATGTTTTTGACTTCACGTTGCGCAGACCGATCGGCTTATGACATCGAAGTACCGCGAGAGCGATTCGAAAAATCTGCTTTCCAATCCCTCTCGCGGCACTGCATTCAAGCAGTGTCATCATAAGCTGTCCGGTCTGCGCAGCGCCGCGTGAAGTCAAGCACATCTTTTGTTTTGCAATTGCCATGTGGTTATTTTATATTAAATATTACTGTATTGGTCATTTGGTTAGTTAGGCATTTAAGTAGAGCGATAAACACATTTGTTTTGGCGATTTTATTTGCACTGTTTACTGGAAATAGTTACCCTCCTTCTCATTACCAATGCCAAACTCCGTTACACAATTCCCTTCATAATAACCATGGTTTTATTAAATTACAAATTTAGTAATTATTTGTATTATCATAGTTAAACTACAAGTAAGTTAGCATGGTTATGCTACACCAATGAGACAATTTGTGGTTACTTATTTGGGTTTACACATTAAACCAAAAAACAGTTTTATGTCAGGGATTTCAGCGGGAACAGTTATGTGCGTTAACCTACCTTAGATTTGCTGTGTATCAAAGCCTAGTTAACATGACAAAACAGCACTTCGGGGGCATCGGCTCCAAATCATTCCAAAGCTGCTGTCTAGGTAGGTAGTTTAGTGTCTCCTTTAATGTGAGAGATGTAATTGTTGTTCACTTTTAAGGGAAACTCCATCTGAAAGTGAATGTCAATGCTTCGTTCGTGTTTTTAATAGGGCTGTCAAAATAAACGCATTAATAACGCGTTAACGCAAATTCATTTTAATGGCACTAATTTTATTAACGTGCGATTAACGCAACACGCAATTTCTGTTTGACCCACAGCTGGATGAATTGACACGCAGCAAGTGACTGGCGCTGTCTAGATGAGTCGGAGCTTTTCATAAAAATAAGAACATTTAGCTCTCGTCTAGCGAATCCAATGCTCTAAATGGTCATTAAACATCTAAAATGCACGTTTTCTGCATGTGCAGTTTTCTTTATCTGCACGTTTTCTGTGAGGTGTACCGTCCCAAATCCATATAAAGCTAAGATGCGTCTTCTTTCACTTTTTAGTTTCGTTTTAAAAAGCATTCAGAAATTATAGAAAATAGACCGCAGGACTTTCTTGATCTGATTGATGTTAAAAGAGTTATTAAGAGTGACAAGGCTCAAAACCGATGTCTGACGCAGACGTCTGAAGCGCATGCACACAAACGCACGAGTTCGTGACACTTCGTGCTATTTATACGCATCTTCAGGAGACTGGGCTCGATATATATAGACATCTAACACAAAATTACAGGTTTAAAAATATCTGTTTTGACAAGAATTCACGCAGGTATGACCTATAATCTGTTATATCTGAAGTGAATGTTTGGTTAAAGGAATAGTCTACTCATTTTCAACACCAAAACATGTCACTACCCCAACCAAGAACCGTTGAATCATCCCTCTGCCATCCGTGTGTGCGCACGCAAGCACCGGAGCGCTCCGCGACGCCACGACAGCATTCAGCCCAGCCCCACTCATTCAATGGCACCATTTAGAGATAAAGTTAGAAGTGACCAAACACATCAATGTTTTTCCTATTTAAGACGAGTAGTTATACGAGCAAGTTTGGTGGTACCAAATAAAACGTAGCGCTTTTCTAAGCGGATTTAAAAGAGGAACTATATTTTATGGCGTAATAGCACTTTTGGGAGTACTTCGACTCGGCGCAGCAACACCCTCCCTCTCCCATTATGAGAGTGAGAAGGGGAGCGGACTTTTCAGGCGAGTCGAAGTACTCCCAAAAGCGCTACCACGCCACAAAACATAGTTACTCTTTTAAATCCGCTTAGAAAAGCGCTATGTTTTATTTTGTACCACCAAACTTGCTCGTATAACTACTCGTCTTAAATAGGAAAAACGTTGATGTGTTTGGTCACTTCTAACTTTATCTCTAAATGGTACCATTGAATGAATGGGGCTAAGCTAAATGCTATCGTAGCGTCGCAGCGCGCTCCAGCGCCCACGCGCACACACACAGATGACAGAGGGATGACTCAACAGTTCCCAGTCAAGGCAATAACACATTTCAATATTGAAAATGAGTAGACTATTCCTTTAACTGTTAAGGAAAAGTATCTGTTGTGTCATTTATATTAAACCCTTGCATTATCTTACAGTCTTAAAGTGGTCTGTCTCAATGTCAAAATTAAACAATAAAAGAAAAACATATATGTATATTGATATTGTTTTTGCTCTGCATTAACAGGTATAGTTCTGTCATGCTTTGTCAGATTCCAACAATTGGTCCAAGTTTTTTAATAGAGAATGTTAAAATACAAATGACACATTTTTGAAAATTTGCTCATCCCAACTCAATTTGCCAGCACAGGTCACAAATGATGCAGCAGCAAACAGAAATGGAGAAAGAACAAGGTCTTCTAAAGGCAAAAACATTTCTAAAACTATGGCTGATGGTTCTTTTGAAAATGTAAACAGGCTGTTGTAGACATACATTTGCATATAGCATATATATTATCCAAATCCATGCTGATTAGAGCATTAAAATCTTAAAAAGTGTTACATTTAGGTAAATTTAGAACAGATAACAATGTGCGATTAATTTGCGATTAATCGCGAGTTAACTCATGAAATCATGCGATTAACTGCGATTAAATATTTTAATCTATTGACAGCCCTAGTTTTTAATGATAACTACCATAAGTGAGCTGCGCGTGAGCTTTTTTTACAGAACAACTTGAAGTTTTCCCCCAAATATAAATGTGATCGTCATCTAATATAAATGATGAATTGTAAAACAGGCAAGATTGCCTGCTTCCCTAAAATACAACTTTGGCAGCGTAGATTTACATATGAGCTTTTTGATCTAGCCATAGCCATTAAGGCTTCCGTAGTTTTCATTTTAAAACACTCTTATATTAGATTCATTCTATATTTTCTTATGTAATTCTGGTTTTCTTTATATTTCTTGCATACCTTTTTATCAACACATTTGCATTCATTCATTCATTTATTTATTTGTTCATTAATTTGTTCATGCATTCATTCATTCAGACAGACAGTAAATGAGTCTCCCAGCTGTCTAAGTTATCTAACGGTCTATCAGGTCAAAAGTGTAAACTTGTTTTTTGTTGCATCACATGCAGGCCTGAGCTTGCCAAGGTGTAAGAAATATAAAAAACTATGTCTGTGTATCCCAAAACTTGATTCTAAAACCATTAAACATTTTCTTTCTACTTTCAATTATAAGTAAATATAGTTAGTGCATTCTTCAGGTAACTGACTTGAATTGGCTTGCTAAGTTGTGGTTGTTTACCTACCACAGCTTAAAGCCATATTACATATAACATAGGTTTATACAAATTAAAAAATCACCCTAAAGCTGTAATTCTATTTAAATAATTTATTAGTAGCATTTAGGTATAGTTTAGGTATTATGCAAAACTATACTTGTGGCATTATTTATTTCTGCCAATTTATTTTACAAATGCACTTCTACGTTTGCACTCAGAGTCAATGAACTAAGCCTAAAGTCATTAAACTTACAGTTGAACATATCGTACACACAGCTAAACATAGTGATGTTCACTGAGAAAAAGACATTTCGTGTTCGGTGCATATTTTCTAACATAGGCTATAATTTTTTCAGGGCGTAACTGACCATGATCTTATATATTTAGTCAATGAAAATATGTTGTGTCCCTTGAGCTTGCCCTTATGTTCATATGGAGATAGATCGGGAATGATTTCTGGACATTCCTGTTGGTTTCCTGTGTTGTCATCTCATACATCCATCAAAAAGATTTTGGGTCTTTCTGTAGAGCAAGAAAAACCCTTACAATCAAACCCGTAACTTTGATAAGTTCTAACAAAAACAAAGTGAATGCATTATTTTTAAAATAATCAGTTTGCTGTAAAAGTCGTGATAAAATATTTTTTATTCTGAAATTTCATAAGAAACACTATTACAAAGATTAATTTGAATACCAAAATAATCTGCAGCGCTGACAGCCTGTTTTCGAATTTGAATAAAATTGTTTTTTTTCCTGTTTTTTGTTGTTGTTACACTAAGCTTAACAAGTTACTTGTTTGGGCAAAGGTTATATCCTTTTCATCAAATCTGATAAAGTCGTCCTTCCTTGTGAATTTCCATGATACACAAGAATTTTTCCCTTTGAGGTGATGGTTAAATCCACTGATCCATGAACGATCCCATGAAGCTGGAATAAGACTAGATGTGGTCATAGGAAAATGTTTGCTTCTGCTTTTTACATTTAGGGGGCATTGTTTTTATCATTCATAAATCATGTTCATTTCTCTCATTTCAAAATACAGCCTGTTTTGTGTATGTTGGCTGGAATACAAATATTTAACAATTACCTATGGTGCTGATTTTAATACATGTAATTTTTTACTGTGCTCTGCAAAAAGAAATTGTAGTATTTTCAAACCTATTTTAATGGTGCACAAAGAAATATTTACTATTTCAGCCAAGTCTTTTCTACAACCCTGAGGCCCTCGCCTCCACCAAGAGGCCAGTGTGCTGAGCTTGGCACTATTTTCTTTTCATGTTGTCTTTTATATGAGTGACTACTGGCTTTTCTCATATTTGCACTAAATTAGAGGATTGAGTTTAATTTTGCCCTGCTGTTAAACCGTGGAATGCATTTGTGGTATCTGAAGGGATGTGGGTGGTGTTTTGTGCTTTATTTTCTTTTTTCTTCTTACATACTGCTGTGAGTTGAGTAATATCACCCATTATAGACTTTCTCACTTTTACTCTCTCTTTTCTTCCCTGATGTTTTTAACACTTAGATGAACCTTATGTATTAAGATTATCATTATGACCACAGTAATTGGGTCCGCATGCCATACTTTTTTACCAAAGACTATTTAAAACCAAAAGCCACAATTAAATGTATAAATGTCATGGTGTTAGATAATGAAATATCAAACCACGTGGTGTTTATTTAAAAAAACAGGACAAACACATTTGACAAAAATAAAGGAGATGCACCGATATGAAAATTTCCACCAATATTAATAGCCGATTTTTCAGTCTGATATCTGCAGATACCGATAGTTTAATTCAGAAGATTACATTTTCTTCATATAATGACCATTAAACTAGTAATGTTTCTTTACATTTTCTATACACAAAGCTCAAATTCATTGCATTTTCCTGTTCTCATTTGATTGACAGGATATATCGGGCATGACTATGGTCTGTTTTATAAACTATATTGATACCGATTATTGACCGATATATCGGTGCATCTCTAATTAGGATGTTTTTTTGGGAGGAAACTGACTTCATACAACCCCTAAAATTACTGTGGGACCATATGGCTTAAAGTAATTGCAAACATCAGTAAGAAAATATCCAGCTGTTGTTTGATCCTGCTTATGTGTGTTTGTACTGCAGCAAACATATGTGGCCCAGTCTGTGAAAACCCAGCTACTGTATAAGTGTTTTTGTGATTACTGATTTCAAAAATCAACATTCTGTGAAAATATAACCTTGATATCTTTAATATTGACTGAGTTAGGTCATGCCAATATTGAAATTAATGTAAAATCAAATTTTGATGCCCCCAATTCAGAATTACTTTATACGACTAAATTTTGTAGGCAGGGTCACATATGTTCCATAAAAACGAACATGCAACGAAGAAGATTTGGATATTCCGATGACACTAGATTTGACCTATAACCTGATCTTTTACTATCTGGGGGTTTTAGACATACTAAAACCATGCAAATATGGATACACATCTATATTTAAATCTTGGTGGGTCTTATCACTGATGGACAAAAATTCCCTGCAATGTCTATCATACTCTTATGTTTCTAGTAATGATGTGGCATGTTGCTGTATAACGTTTGTGTTACATTTGTTTCAGACAGGATTGGCCGTAAACTGTGATCAAGAGGAGTATGAGCACAAAGGGTTGTGCTGCAAAAAATGTAAACAAGGTGGGTACAGTATTAATTCATATGAACCAGATAATTGTACCATGGATAAGACTCTTACCCAAACTTTCCATTGGTAGTGGTTTAAGTGTTGCGTCACTTGCGTGTGAAGACAGGGTCCGGTTTAAATAGATATAAACCCATACTGCCCATTTTCCATATTGAAAAGCAGAAGAAAAAGTAGAGAAAAAGGAAGAGGTCCACAAACAACCACGTGAACTATAACCTAAAATGACTTTAAAAAAACATGCAGATTTCTTTGTCTTGCAATGTTAATGTACTGGCCAAAAATAAGCTAATCCCCATAACTGAAACCACACAGACTAATTAATGAGATCTGTTCTCATGTCTTTAATTGATTGCCAAAACTTCTTCTGAATGCAGGGGAATATGTTTTCGAGCATTGCACTGCCACCTCAGTCACAGACTGCCGCTATTGTGGTCTTGATGAGTACCAGCCGGACATCAGCAGTGACACGAAATGCATCCCTCAGAAGTTTTGTGATGAGGGTCAGTTATGAATCATCACTTGATCTTTTCACATGATGTATCCTGTTTACTTCTGCAATGTTGATTTTTTATCTATCTATCTAATTATAGGTAAAGGCTTCAACCGTACTCGTCCACACAACCGCACGGCGGCCGTACCCTGTCGGTGCAAACAGGGTTTCCACTGTTCTGTGTACAACTGCGAGTTTTGCGAACCGATTGAGAAATGCCCTCCAGGAGAAGGTGTTGTGAGAGATGGTAAGAGCCTGTTGTGACTCAACACACTTAACACAGACAATTGCTTGTGGGCTCAAACTGTAATGTAATTCTCATATGGAGGAATATTGAATAAACAGTGTTTTAGCTTTTGGAGGTTTGGAAACCTGTTTGTCTAGCGGTTTAAAGGAGAGTTCATTAATCGTTAGGCATTTATTTTGCTTCTTCTATCAAAATACTAAAATGAATGCAGCTGAACTCATAACTGAAAGCGCAGTAAATTTGTGGCTCTTTCAGCTGTGTGGTCTGACCGAAGCTTTAGTGCCAGTTGGAAAGAAACATTATGATCACTGAATTGGACTTGGAGACATCTGCATCTTTAATTTTAGAACAGTTTTGTCTAAATGATTTCTATCTCTCTTTATTTAAGAAACAACAGACAGAGCGTCCTGTGCACCATGTCAGTATGGATTCTCAGATTCATTGTCAATTGAAGCCTGCAAGAAATGGACAGACTGAGTATCTCAGAAAATTTGCGATGCACCGATTTCACGAGTTTAACGTGTAATCGATAGGGAATGAGATAAAGCATATTTGGCGTGCTGTCCGAGGAGAGGGCTCCGAGCTCCGAATTTTAGCCCGAACCCAGAGTAAACCCCCCCCCCTTTAACTGGGATAAATGAAACTAGATGAGAGTGAGGTGATGGGTGCAAAAAATCTGTCACGGGATAGAGGTGAGGGACTGCTATTTATAGGCACCTCTTTGCACTGATTGGTTGGATCACATGACCATGCTCCTCCCGAACTTAGTTAAATAAACTTCATGTAAAATTTCTGTGCTGATATCGATATTCGATTGTTTGGAATGACCTCTACTAATACCGATAGTTTGTTTTCAAACAGCTGTCTGATGTTCGATAGTACTATTATGTACCGATAACGATTATAGGCCGATATATTGGTGCATGCATCCCTTCTAAAAAAAACCCATTAGATATTGTCAATTGAAGCCTGCAAAAAAATGGACAGACTAAGTATTTCTGAAAATTAGGGATGTGCCGATACAAAATTTCTGTGCTGATACCGATATTCAATTGCTTGGAAGGACCGATAGATACCGATAGGTTTGCACCTCTTACTACTTGTTTCAAAGTATTATGTCATTGTTCCACTCCATTTCATTGCCAGGATATAATCTGTTCTGATCGTCAGCTGTTTTTAATCAATAAGCTGATGTACGATAATGCTTTAATCTGCCGATACCGATTATAGGGCGATATACTGATCCATCCCTACTGAAAATAACGATTAGAAAATTGAAGCCTGCAAGAAAAAAACAGAGTAAGTGTCTTTGAAAATTAGGGATGTGCTGACCAAATATCTGAGCTGATACCGATATTCGATTGCTTAGAATGATCTCTACTTATACCGATGGATATTGATAGTTTTGCACTTTATACTCCTTGTTTCAAAGTATTATGCCATGTTTCCCTCCCATTTAATTGCCAGGATCAAATCTGCCCTGATCATCGTCTGATGTCCGATAGTGCTATTATCTGCCGATACCAATTATAGGCCAATATATCGGTGCAACCCTACTTTAAAAAATAACAATTAGAAATTGTCAGTTGAAGTCTGCAAGAAAATTGACAGACTGAGTATCTCTGAAAATTAGGAATGTGCAACACAACATTTCTGTCCTGATACCGATATTCAATTGTTTGGAATGATCTCTACTGATACCGATACATACCGATAGTTTAGCACCTCTTACTCCTTGTTTCAAAGTATTATGTCATTTTTCCACCCCATTTGATTGTCAGGATATAATCTGTCCTGATCGTCAGCTGTTTTTTTAACAATCGGCTAATGTACAATAATGCTTTTATCTGCCGATACCGATTATAGGCCGATATATCGGTGCATGCCTACTGAAAATAACCATTAGAAATTGTCAATTGAAGCCTGCAAGAAATGAACAGAGTGAGTGTCTCTGAAAATTAGGGATGTGCTGACCAAATATCTGAGCAGATACCGATATTTGATTGATCTCTACTTATACCGATGGAAATTGATAGTTTTGCACCTTTTACTCCTTGTTTCAAAGTATTATGCAATGCTTTCATCCCATTTCATTGCCAGGATATAATCTGCCCTGATCGTGGGCTGTTTTCAAACAGTCTTCTGATGTCAGATATTGCTATTATCTGCCAATACAGATTATAGGCCGATGTATCGGTGCATCTCTACTAAAAAATAACAGTTAGAAATGGTCAGTTGAAGCCTGCAAGAAAATGGACAGACTTGAGTATCTCTAAAAATTAGGGATGTGCCAATACAAAATTTCTGTGCTCATACCGACATTCGATTGCTTGGAATGATCTCTACTTATACAGATAGATATTGATATTTTGCACTTTTTACTCCTTGTTTTAAAGTATTATGCCATCTTTACATCCTGTTTGATTGCCGGGATAATCTTCCATGATCGTCGGCTGTTTTCAAACAATTAGCTGATATCCAATTGTGCTTTTATCTGCCAATACCGATTATAGACCGACATATGTTCTTTTTGATTTAGAAAACTCAATACAATAACAACTTCACATGTTTAACAACAGTTGGGAGTGTATTCCACAAAGATGGTTGTTCTCTGACTCACACACGCAGATTTGCTTCTTAACCGAACTCAAAGTCACAGCTCTCCTTCTCACGGGCACTCTGTTTGTCTGGAGAAGGTCTCGGGAATGCTCAGTCATTTTTTAAAGCCCCCGCAGTCTTACCGCACTGTGGTATTATGATTAATTACTCCACCACTTCCTTTAAAAAGATCCCATTTTCTTTGCGCTTTGTTGTTTGTTTGCAGTTACTTTTAGCAGAGAAAATTGAGATTGATCAAGTGACCAGGCTTTCGAGTCGCCATGTGTTAATGTGTCTAATTCCCTTACAGACTGCAAGGCCATTGGCAAGACTGAGAAGCAGCCAGGAAGCACCACGACAGATGTGGTGTGTGGACTTCATTCCCCCGGTAGGTTGTATAACATGTTTACGTGTGACCTCAGGAAATGTACGGATATTGAAATCATTTGTATTATGTCATTTCAAGTGCTGTGGTACTTGCTAATACTATTAGATGGATTCAGATGTGTGTGGAATATACTATGTGTGTTAGGTGAACCAGGAAATATCACAAAATTTTAAATATGATTCCAGGCTGGAAATGTTAAGAAAAAAAATTAACTCTCATGGAATTTTTTGTAACTTTATTCCTGTTTCCCTTATTTTGCATTTTGTTTAGTCCCTTGGAATTGGAGTTATCAATAAAAAATATTTCCGGCCTTACATTATAGTACAGTAGTACATTTAAGCATTTTGCATACATTTTATCCAAAGCAACTTATCGTGCATTTAAGATAAACATTTCGTCAGTACATGAGTTCCCTGGAATTGCAGAAACTCATTGGTCAAAAATGTGGGAAGCTGGAATTTTGTTGGATGATGTTGAATGTCTAATACAATTATTTTGGCTGTTGCTCAAGATGTTTGACACTCATTCAAATGGCTTCATTAGATGTGAATGTGCAATAGTGTGCAAAACTCAGACCAGACACTATGATGACCTTCATAATTGAGACAGTTAAAATTCTCTGGTCATTCATCATCACTATTTGACGTGACTCTTTCAGGTTATTTGACACCCTGGGTAGTGGTGGCCATCCTCTCTGTCGTCATAGTGATATCTCTGGTTGTGCTTTTCCTGTTCTGCTGTAAGGATAAAATGAACTTCCTCTCGGGTAAATTTTATTCTGGAATAAATTGGTTTATAAAACTTTGAGATAGATTCTTGTCTATGTTGTGGATTAAAGCTTTTTCTTTGACACCCCAGTAAATCTTCGCACATGTGTCCAAAACCTGAAAGGAAGCAGAAGTCAACAAGTGAGTATGAATGTTAAATATCTTTATTTAAAAAAAAAACATTTATCTGATAAATTATATGAATCATGCTGGGATTAGGGCTGTCACAACAATTAAATAATCATCTCATCGCGATTGTTTGACCATATCGCAATGATTTCAGATCACCGCAATGATTGCACATCTCTCTAAAAACACAAGGGGGAGCTGCAGCGCCTGTATAAACGAGACCGTATCAGATTACTTTTAAATATGTGTTATGTGTATTGATATTTACTGCCAGGAACCTTGCGAAAGATTTAATTTAAATAATCACAACAGTGTGTGAAAATTATTTCATGAACAACCAAAAAAATGTATGAGAATTAAATGTCAAAGCAACAAAACAGACAATTAATCGTCATAATCGCCAAAACCCTTAAAGGTGCAGTGGGTAATTTTTAGAAGGATCTCTTGACAGAAATGCAAAATAATATACAAAACTAAATTATCAGGGGTGTATAAAGACCTTTCATAATGAACCGTTATGTGTTTATTGCCTTAGAATTAGACGTTTTTACCTACATACACAGAGGGCCCCTTACATGGAAGCCGCCATTTTGTGCAGCCATGTTTCTACAGAAGCCCTTCACGGACAAACTTTTTTGTCTCCAATGATGGCATGTTTGTCCGGTGGCGGCTCCCGTAGCTTCTATCTGTGTTTCAAAACCAAGAGGTGAGAAGTGGACTGAGCCGTTGGTTGCAATTCACAACCTCACCACTAGATGCCGCTAAAATTTACACACTGCACCTTTAAACCAGGCAATTAATCGGCATAATCATCTCAATTTATTAGGCAATTATCCGTCAGCCAAATTTCATAATCGTGACAGCCCTAGCTGGGATAACCAGAATCATCAGGTTTTGCATAGATTTGAGTTCATACTACAGTTGAACTCAGACTTTTGGCCCTTCTGTCTATTTGATACAAGTACTGTAGTAACAGAGCTTATCTCCATTTAATGTTTATGTTTTTTTTCCATAGGAGACTGTGATACCGTCACACCACCTTCCTAACAGTCTACAAACCTGCCCTCTGATTTGCCCAGACTCCCTAATCATGTGTCCCAGCACCACATTGACCATTACAGATGAAACCTGTACTAGCACAGACCAGGAACAAGTCCAGGACCAAGCTGACGCATCATCAGGGAGCTCCTGTGGGGATTCTGGGAGTGGACCTGCGTCCCCGCTGTCGGGCAGCTCCTGCAGCTGCGTGCTTACCAAGGAACCCATAGAGGTTGGCGAAAACGAGGATTGCAGTCAACTGGTACCCACAGGCCCCGCGACGTGTTGCTCCTGCAGGACAGGAGATCCTGTCGATACCTCAGCAGAAAACGTTCAAGTGATCAGTTTAAAAGAGCCTCTGTTGTGTGAAAACTGCTCTACTGAAGGTCTGCCTGCTTGCGCCGGCAGTGCTGATTACGTAGATCTGCAGCGTTCCCAGGAACTCTACTTCACTGGAAAGGAAGCCATGTCAGAGATTAGAGGTTTTTACGACGACAGAGGTCAGGTCGAAGGGCAGTACAGACAAAATGAACCCTGTTGCTGCAGCATAGACTCCACCACCATTCCACCCTTGCCATCGGTGAGCGCTAATGATCAGGGCCTTTCGCTGATCGACAGCAATGACAACAAACTGTCCGACCCGGATGCAGACCCAGAGTACCAGAACCAGTGCTCAGAGGCGGCTCTCACATCTGGTAAAAAAAACACATTCCTAAAAAGTTCAAGGTATTTTAATGTATTGCTTCATACTGCAAAGCATGGAAACCAAAGCCAGATTTACCAGCAAGCATCGTTATGAATGTTTTCCAATGGAAAAATATGATGAAAGACTGGAAGATAAAAAGTCAGATTACTGTAATAGGTGGATAGTAATACAAGGTGTGTAGCAGTTGTTTCAGTAAATTGATTATGCAACATAGGGACCCGCCTGTTTTTTTTATATATATATTCAGTGCTATGCAAAAACCAACATGCCACTATTGGACTTGTGGTTTTTGCAATGAACATTAATAATTATTTCTCAGTATCTGGACTTGGAAATACAGGAAATGTGTTGTGTGATGAGCTAAAGTGTCTTTAGGGAGCATCTTGAATCTTCTTGACAATACTGTATATACCTGTAGTTTTTGCAAATCACTTTGATCTGCCAAATGTATTAATAGCAAGGCTTTGAACCGTTTCATGGAACAAAAATGAAAACTAGAAACTTTTGATGTTTTGCAAGAAACAGAAACGAAACCAGAAACTTTCAGAAAATATATGTTCCGGAACAGAAACGTTTATTTAAGATAATGGTAACCGGTTTAAACCATTATTTTTTTCGTTCTTTGACAAGATTTCTGTCTAATATGGCTCTGTGAAGTTCACTTCCGGTCGTCATTGACTCATCTGAGAAATGAGAAGTTTGCCACCAGCAAGTAGCCTACTCAAGCCCAAGTCTCTCAAAGGGATCGCATACCGGCCGCGCAGCGCCACGCCGTTCTAAAAAAATCAAACACATTGTTTTCTATGAGTATGCGCACACGACGCCGCCAGGTGGCGCCTGTCCGCGCCGCCCAGCTGTGACTCAGGAAGTTGCTCAAATCCCTGTCGCGCCACACACAGCACCCCTCACATAGTTTAACATTAAATAACATCATATTTGTCCCAAATCAGTAACGATTAACATTGGCTGCTAACGTATATTTTGCATTTTGAAGTAGACGCTATCTGACAAAGCTCGCGCTATTTAATGTGCACTGCCGGTTTACAATACCTACAATACGAGTTGTCCTAGACGCGGCGCGACGCTGAGCTGCCGGTGTGCGACCCCCTTAATGCTCAATCATAAGAGGTTAATATTGTAGGCTATCAATTATCTCAAGATGTTTGTTTTTTAATACTAATTAGTGGTGTAACGGATCGCAGTTGATCCGTGATCCGTACAGATCACGACCCACGGTTCGGCTATCATGCGATTCGCGGATTAATACGCAAATTTAAATAGGGTGAAAGTTGCACGTGTTTCAAATGCTTGCTAATGTTAACACTTAAGTGATTTTAAACAATTTAACCGCAAAAGGCGCTAAAGTTAACAATTTTCTTTATGCACAGACGCACATGTGGTTAAATGTGCAACTCCAATCAAACGTGATTATCCCTATGCCCTTCAAAGACCTTGATGTGTAAACTTGAGAGAGAGTTGGGCTACTGTGTCTCATACTGTAGTCCATTAACATACATTTGGCGAATAAAGCACTGAAAAACAAGATAATTTTCACTTTATGTGAAACGACTGTTTATGCTGCATCTTTTTCCCGAAGCACCGTTTTGCATTCGTCTGTGTCTGTGTGTGTGCGCGTGCGCGTGTTTAAGTGCACTCAACAAATGTAGGCATGTCAGAATTACAGTTATGACGCTTATATAATGTAGCCTTTTTTAATGTTCGATGACAAGATAGAGCCTTAAGGAAAATTATGTAGACTAATAATTTAAGTTTAATGTCCTAATGATCAGCCAACTTATTTATATGTCCCACAGCTGACATGGAACGTCATTAACCTGTTAGGGACCTTACATTTTTTTGTTATAACAGGTTCAGGAACATCAATATTAGGGTTGAACCGAAAAACAGAAACGTTAAAATACTATTTCTGTTCGAAACGAACCAATTGGGGAAAAAATCAGGTTCAAAGCCCTGATTAATATTAGCCTGGCTCCGCCCTCCTACGTGCTTCAGCTTAATTTTCATTTCGCTTCAGTACTACGTCTAGCACTGCTGTGTAGAGTTTCGTTTTCTCCTGCAAAAATCTGCAGGTCCAATCAGCGAACAGAGGGGCGTGGCTAAGAACGATGATGGTTGTGCGTCAGTTTGAGTTGTAGTTCAGTAATGGCAGCGGAGAAAGACGTCAGAAAAGCTATTCGGTCCGTTGTTGCAAAACTGCCGAATATACAGAAGTAAAAGCCGGAGCAAGAACCAGGTTTGCTAAGTTTTGTTGGTCTGAGTATTCGGATTTGTTGTTTCCGGCCGGTTTCGGGCCATGACATACGTCACGACCTCACGTTAGCGATCGCCTATGGCAGATCCTGAGTGACTCTGGGCAGATCAAATAGTTTTAAACTTCAACAGAGGACCCTCCTTAATGGAAGTAACGCTTTGCAATGGAGCGTGGCCAGACTCTCTGTACAAATGAAATGAATGTACGAGAGTGGTTGGACCAAGCTAGATTAATATATCAATATGGAAGTACTAAATAAATGGTGCCCATCATCTTTTTGTATTATTAATTGGAACAAGCACAATCAGGTCATGTCCATTCCAGTAAGTAGTGTTTGTGAAAATATGGCAGACAGCCACTGCAAAGAGTGGGTGTAGGGTTCCTTTTAAACCAGCTGTGAATGACTAAAAGATGTGTGAAATGTGAGTCATTGATAGTCTGTTTGTCTAGAATAGGTATGTTGTGAAAAAAGGAACCACTCAGTCAGCCCATGTTAAAGTTTGCAGTGGAAGGAAAGAGTTGAACTTCTTAAAAATAATATTTTAGGTTCATTATA
Source organism: Misgurnus anguillicaudatus (assembly GCF_027580225.2). Lineage (NCBI taxonomy): Eukaryota > Metazoa > Chordata > Actinopteri > Cypriniformes > Cobitidae > Misgurnus > Misgurnus anguillicaudatus. The sequence goes on along the minus strand of NC_073361.2, from coordinate 18,926,674 downwards.
CGTACGTGGGTTGCAAATTTGTGACCCTGCCTATAAAATCCAGGCTAAAGTCTAATTTTAAGGTAATCAAAGTTTGATTTCATTCTTTGACAAAACCTTACTCAGTCTATATTAAAAAATGTCAAGGTTATATTTTTACACAATGTTCTTTTTTATTATGTAAGACGAAAAAAAATTACTTTAGCTGGGTTTTCACAGGCAGGGTCACATTTTTTACAGTAGGCTACTGTATGTAAAATTATTGTGCAGATTTTATTTATACAGTGCACACTGTATAAACAGCTTCCTTATATGATCGAATAACATGCATTTGCTTACAATAACATGCAAAATACGTTTGCCTGTTTAACTTCCCACCGGACGTAAATAGATTTAGGTTTGATGGTTTAAGTTTGCCTACAGGAAAGGAAAAAATTTTCGTTCATGGAAATATTCCAGTTTCTATTTATGCTCTGCTAACACCGATGTTTTGCCTTTTTCGGCAGGTCAAGTGACGGGAAACAACAACACTACTTTTATTTCCAGCGGGCAGGTAATGAACTTTAGTGGTGAGGTCATTGTGGTATACGTCAGTCAGACGTCACTGGGTAGTGGAGGGACATCGGAGGAACCCTTCAGTTGTCCGGTTCAGGAAGAATCGAACGATGACAGCTTTCAAAGTGACCCTAAATCCAGCACAACGGCACAGGGCAAGAACGGGGTCGGGCCTTCACAGAGACATCTACCTGTACAGGAAGTGACCAATGATTGGTCTCTCCAAAAGTAAAGGTGCCAAAAAAAAAATCAGAAACTTTTCAACAGGACTGGATTTGAGTATATTTGTCGTATCATTTTTGATTATTGATTGGCGTATAAGCACTTACTGTACAGCGCCTAAAGTGCTATTTCGTGAAAAATGCTATGCATTTGTTGAGCTATGTATTTATATCATATAAATTGGGTACTTAGTAAGCATGGATGTTAGTGGAGCATGTGTTAATGATTTGATGACGGTGAAAGTCAAGAACGTTGACCCGAGAATGCTTCATTTTTTAAACAAACTCTGTGTTTAAAAGCTAGTTAAAGAGTGGCTTGGTGCGACCGTAAGCCAAACCCGGGCCAAACACAATGATGTTAAAGCCAGAGAAAGCCACCAGAACAAAAGCATGGGATCGCTTTCTCTCCTTTTTCTGAAATTGAGCGAAATTGAACCGTACCTCATTGCGAGAAGCATTTTAGGGGGAATGTTCAAGCGGAGAACAGTTTAAAAAGCTACAGGGATAATATGTCTACATTTAAACTTTAATTTGTAAATGTTCAATCATTTTTTTGTTGTTATTTATCGTGCCATTTTGTGCCGCTGACCTGACAAGTCTGTCTGACTGGAGCAGAAAAAGATAATGTAATCGTGGATGTTATTTACAAGCATTAAAATGTATATAGTGATTGAAAGCTAATGTTCTGTGATTTTTTATGAATCTACCTTTTACTGTAAATAAAGCTTGTTTTTATGAACATCCTTTCCTTTAAATGAGAATGAAAGAGCTACTCAGTTAAGCGATGTTTATGGCTTGCATATATGTGGTAAAACCTCAGTTTTTGAGCAAAACCTATGTTGACACAACAGCTTTAAATATAGCAGTCAATTGCTACCAGCTGTCAAGCCCAATGCAAACATATCCTCGCAAATAGAGTTTAGGCACATGAAGTGATCATTTTAACAAAGTGTGCTGGATGTTTAGCTGTGATTGGAATAATGAGTGATGTTGGGATGGTCTTTCGGGAACAATACAAACATGGAAAATTATGTTTTGTCTGCTAAAACAGGAAGTTATGGCTGATCTTAATGTGGTTTTGCAAGGAGCCTTCTGGTCATTTGGTTACTCGTGACTAGCATGTAGTATGCTTCTAGTGCCATCTAGTGAACTACTTATGTAATGAGAGCAGTTTCCAAACTTCAGAGGGGAAATACATATACATATAGACAAACATATTAAAAGCTTCAAGGTCCTTATGTTTTTGTTGTGGTAGTTTTTATGCACAGAATGATCAACCTATATGATTTGTAAGGGTTTCATGTGAATTTTTTGCAGTAACATGAACTTTTTTTGCATAAATATGATAAATTATGATATGATAAATATTCTTTACATATATATAGCCTTAAGGGTTAATTTCTTAAAATTGAGTTTTAAACATCATCTAAATGCTGAATAAATAAACTTTCCATTGATCTATGGTTTGTTATGATAACTATTAGAGAATCTGGAATCTAAGTGCCAAAAATAAATAAATAAATCGCCTTTAAAGTTGTCCAAATGAAATCTTTAGCAACACATAATACTAATAAATGATATTTTTTATGTATTATTTATGATAGAAAAATGACAAAATATCTTAATGAAACATGATCTTTACTTCATATACACTGCAAAAAATGATTTTCAAGAAAAAAATTCTTACTATTTTTGTCTTGTTTTCAGTAAAAATATCTAAAAATTCTTAAATTAAGATGCTTTTTCTTGATGAGCAAAACACCCCAAGAAAATAAGTCATAAATAAATTCAAATAAAATTTAAGTAATTTTGTGCATAAAACAAGCAAAAAAATCTGCCAATGGGGTAAGCAAAAAAATCTTGAACAATTTTCTTAAACACTAAATTCAAGAAAAATTCAAGAAAAATGTGCTTACCCCATTGGCAGAATTTTTTGCTTGTTTTATGCACAAAATCTCTTAAATTTCATATTTTTGGTCTAAAAACTAGACTTATTTTCTTGGGTCGTTTTGCTCATCAGGAGGGAGCATCTTAATTTGGGATTTTTTAGATATTTTTACTAACTAAGAAACAAAGATTTTTTTCGTGAAAATCATTTTTTGCAGTGTACTAATAATTTTTGCATCATTTTGACCCATACATTGCAAAAAAATACCTTTTTACTTAGTATTTTTGTTTTGCTTTCAGTAGAAAAAATATACAATTCAAGTAAATTTAAACTTAAAACAATCAAAAATATCTGCCAATGGGGTGAGAAAAAAATCTAAAAGTTTTCAGATAATTTAGCTTGTTTTAAGCACAAATTCACTTAAATTGTATAGTTTTTGTCGGTCATTTTGCTCATCAAGAAAATACATCTGGATTTGAGAATTTTTTTAATATTTCTACTGAAAACAATACAAATATATTAAGTAATAAAGTAATTTTTGCATTGTACAATGTATTGTTGGCTATTGCTATAACCTTTTTGGTAACACTTTATTTTCCAGTGTCTTTGTTACACATGTTACATAATTATTATCGTAAAAGTTATGCATAATTACATGGACATAACTATAAAACCTAACCCCAACCTTATACATGTTGTTAATCCTTTTTACGCATAATCATGTAAAATAAAAATGTAATACAATTTTGTTAAGTGAAATCAATTGTTTTTCTTTTTAAGATAAGTTTATAGTAGTGCTTTCGTGTTGTATCAATCTAAACCCAAAATAAAGTTTACTGCTTCTGTACACTAATGCAATATGAGTAAAAGAGATGTAAGTTGTTTTCCATCAGCAGGATTGCATAATTCATCTAGTACTGCCTTATTTTTTGTAGCAAATTGGGAATTTGGGGGAACACCCTTAAAAAGGTTATACAGTAGATCATTTCATATCGCTTTGGTCATTTTTAAGATGGCAGTGATCATAGTTCAGTACATTCTAGTCTGAACAGTTCATATGCTATCAGGTGACGGGAGAAGCCCAAGGTTTGGACAGGTGAGCTACGATTTGGCTTGGCTGGAAACTACCTGATTGTTTCAAGAAGAAATATTAAAAAGACTTTCCCATCATTTAAACAGTTTTACCAAACAATCCTCATGGGGTTTGGTGTGTAATTTCTGTCCATTTCTAATGTTCACCCGATACAGCTGTGAGAGCCAGAAGATGCTTATGAGCTTAATAAAGTGTCTTTGACAAAAGTTTAAATGTTTTAGGAAGTAAAGTTTTTAAAATTAAGTCAAATGGGAAGCCGTTTGTGTTCAAGTTTCCAGAAAAATCTGAATGTTTTCATAAAGTGCAGCCAGTAGATCACAGACAGCTTTATTTATCAGCCTGGGCTTTTAGGGCTGTATGTGAAAAATTAAGTGTGACTTTATTTTACATGCAAGACATAATCCATTCATTCTGACCTAAAAAAAACAAACAAAGGGGATTTTGTGTCTGCCCTGTTTATTTCAGTATAAATGGGACCTGATAATTTATCATAACACTCAGTATGATGACTTGCTTTGACAGAGATAATTTTGGGTGGTTAACATTTAATAAGACTTGTGGAGAAATGAATGTTGTAAGGTAAGGACTCTTTTAGTATTGGTTTTAATGTAGCATTATTAACCTAAATATTGCATGTAATATTATTATTGTCCTAAATACTCAAAATAAATCAAAATCAGTATTTTTGACCTTTCTCTTACACTCAAAAAAATGCTGGGTTAGTTTCAACCCAGCGTTGGGTCAAAAAGAGACAAACTCAAGTTGATGTGTTGTAATTTATAGGGTTGTTTCAACCCATTGCTGAGTCAAATATAAAGATTTTTTGCAATGTAAAAAATCGTTTTAAGTTTAATGAACTCAAATGTATAAGTAATTTCAACTTACTATTATTTATCTAGACAAGAGATGAGTTGTTAGAACTTAGTTAAAATATGTCAACTTCATTTTCTAAGTTATAACAACTCATATCTAGTCAAGTTAAATAATAATAAGTTGAAATGACTTGTAAATCTGAGTTGATTAATCAAAAAAAGACAAAATTTTTTTAAACACAAATAAACAATTTAGCAGCTGCATTTGTCCCTTTTGACCCTATAAAAAGTGAAAGTTGGATTAACTATATTTAAATTGGTAACACTTACATTTTCTCACTTTAAGTTAAAAAGTGAAGCTAATAAAGCATACATTTTTTAATGTTACCAATTGAAGTAATTTTTAGAAGTTTTTTCACCTTATATTTTTCACTTAAAGTGAAAAACATATAACTTTATAAAACTTATTTTTTTTAAGTGTTATACATTTTTTAAGTAGATCAAACTTTCACTTTTATGCTGGATTGAAAATAACTCAACATTTTTAGAGTGTTAATATTGTAAACATATAAATAAATGTAATTAACCTTTGGCTTAAATATTGTAAACATATTGAAATAAATATTATTGACTTTTTCATACTGGAAAATTCGTACTGATAATTGCACTTTAAAATGCTGTGTTGTTTTAACCCATAGTTGGGTAAACTATAAATTAACCCAACCGATGTTTATAAATGTACTTTTAAATGACCACATTTGACCCATACATTAGTTAAATAACAACACAGCATTTTGTAAGAACACAAATGAACATTCCTCTTATTATGCAAAATATATAATCTGTTCCTCTTTCAAGTGTTTTACTTTCAAGTCGTAATACTTCACTGTTAAATTTTATTATCAGATATTATGAAATTCAAAATAGAAATACTGTTTCAGAGGGCTTTTCATCAAACGCTGGTCATCTGATGTTCGGTTAGATGGGAAAACAGCTATAGTAACTGGAGCAAACAGTGGTATTGGAAAAGAAACAGCCAAAGACCTAGCAAGACGGGGTGGGTAACACATTTAATCGCCCTTTGTTTATTATATATATTCACTACACATAACCACTTGGTCTGACATATATATATTGTTAATTCTTACATGGAAATAATCCTGATCTAATAAATGATTTAATGATTGTACTAATTAAAATGAAAAGCAGTAACAGCAATAGTAAAACCATGAATTGCGAAAATAAATGCTGTTGTAGGAGTTAGGAGTAATAGGAATAGGAATCTGTATTTAGTTGTGTTTTATGTGACCGCAGGTGCTCGAGTAATTATGGCCTGCAGAGACATGGTTAAAGCTGAAAAGGCAGCCTGTGATATCCTCAGAGAAGTGGAAAATGCCACTGTGGTTACCTGTAAACTGGACCTAGCCGACACCAAATCCATCTGTGATTTTGCTGAGCTGATATACAACAGTGAGTTAGGCCCACATATATTCACTACTGCCTATATCAGACATTTATCCACACGCTCAGATCTGATTTTTTTTCAGCTGAAAAATCTCTTCATTTGCTGATTAATAATGCTGGAGTGGCAATCTGCCCGTATTCCACAACAGCAGATGGCTTTGAGACACAGTTCGGTGTCAATCATATAGGTATGAATAAGTCCTTATTCCTTAAAGAATATATTTTTTTCTATGTCTACTTATACTATAAAGCTTTAACACTTCCCAAGTTTGTTGCTTAGTTCATTTGTTTTAGCAGCAGCTACAGAGGTTGTTTGTGCCTGACATGTATTCAGAGATGAAGATGTATGACTTCTTTTCTTCTCCAGGACATTTCTTTCTCACGTTCCTCCTTATGGATCTGTTGAAGCATTCAGCTCCTTCAAGAGTGATTAATGTCTCCTCATTGGCGCACTCCATGGGAAAGATCCACTTTGAGGATCTGAACAGTGAGAAAAACTATCATCCTGTGAAGGCCTACGTACAGAGCAAACTGGCCAATGTACTCTTTACACGAGAGCTTGCCACAAAAGTGGAAGGTACTGTAAGATTACACATTTGAGGATGTGATCGTGCACAAGACATGCGGGGTATAGTGGGGTCCAATAGGGAATACGTAAATAAATAGCCCAAAAAAAACAAATTTGGTAACACTGCAGTAAGGTTGTATTTGTTATCCTTATAGTAAATGCATTAGCTTACATGAACCAACAATATGCAGTTTCTTTAACATTTATTAATCTTTGTTAAAGGAACACTCCACTTTTGAAAAAAAAAAAAAAAAAAATTCCAGCTCCCTTAAGCCTGGAATACACTGCAGGATTTTTGCCCTCCTATGAGATCAGTACCTTATCACACTGTGCGACATGGATCGTTTAAACTCGGGTACAACAGGCATGTAGACTGTACGATGATGACACAGAAGCTTCGGCAGCTGCGTTACACGTTAGCGCAACGTCACCAGCATGCGCTCGTAGACAAATCCACGCAAGTCGTAGCAGCAAACACACTGTGCGGTATCGTGCTGAATTTCTGACACTGTCAGAAAATTATCGTAGGCTATCTTTGGACGCAAGACTCTCTCTCACTGTACGACACAAGACCACCGATCACAAATCGCGCCGATTGTTTGACAATGGCAATCTTCCACCTGGAACAGCCAATAATCGTGCAGTGTATCCCGGGCTTTAGAGTTGAATATTTGATTTTTACCGTTTTGGAATTCACTCAGCCGATCTTCGGGTCTGGCGGTACAGCTTTTGGCGTGGCTTGGCATAGTCCGTTGGGTCTGATTGGACCATTGGCATCGCACTCAAAAATGACCAAAGAGTTTCGATATTCTTCCTATTTAAAACTTGTTTCTTCTGTAGTGACATTGTGTACTAAGACCGACAGAAAATTAAAAGTTGCGATTTTCTAGCCAGATAAGGCAGGGACTATACTCTCATTCTGGCGTAATTATCAAGGACTTTGCTGCTGTAACATGGCAAGCCATATCTGCCTAGAAAATTGCAACTTTTAATTTTCCATCTGTCTTAGTATACAATGTAATTATGGAAAAGTAATACAATATAGAAACTCTTTGGTCATTTTTGAGCGTGATGCTAATGGTCTAATCAGATTGAATGGATTATGCTAAGCTATGCTAAAAGTGCTAGCGCCAGCCCCGGCAAGCAGCTGAATGGATTTCAAAACGGTAAAAATCAAATGTTTACTCTAGGGGTGCTAAAAAATTAGCATATTTTCAAAAAAAAGTGGAGTGTCCCTTCAGTAAATACCAATACAATTGTTCAGTCACTATGCATTAACTTAAATAACGGTTGCAACGTTTGTGTACTGGTAAATGCTGAAATTAACTTCATATAAGATTATACAATACAATAAAAACCTTGAAATAGTAAAAGTGTTACTGAAAATGTAAGTATTTTGAAAAATGTATCACAAAAAATAATGACATTAAATATGCTCACTGTAAAGTTCGCTATTAAATGTGTTCTCCGTTTGTGACACCACAGAAAAATGTGATGTAACCACCCAGACAAAATGGAATGAATAAAAACGCTAAATAAATAAAATAAGTTATCAAAATCTTGAAAAAAAACAGGCAGGATGCCATGCGTGTCTGCTGTCTGTGTTAAAACCACGTCCACTCCCGGAAAAGCTGACGTCTCTTCGATGCTGGCGATCGTGTTAGGGGCGGGGCAATGCTCAGGGTCTCCAGTGCGTCATTGAGCCACCGTTTTGGCCTCGCCCAAATAATGGAAAAACTGGTGCTACTGTGGTTTACCCTTCTAAAACTCATGTATAAGAGCAAACTTCAAATGGAAATTATGCTGTTGAGAACGAATTCACTTTTATCTGTTTACTGTATTGTATTAATTTTATTATTTCTTTTCAATGTAGCTTTAAATGCTAGTGTACATGAAAACTAACTAGCCTACATTGTAAAATTTAAGTAATGGTCAACTGAAGATCAAAACTAAAGTTTTGCTGTTTGCAAAGCATCCATGTCCATTCATAATGATGTTGCTAATTCATTTATATGGTATATAAATGTGAGAGTCTCGTGTTTTAGCCACAAGCACTTTTATCTTTTTGTCCTCAAATAACATATGAGGTCTTTTGAAATAACGATTAACAATAGTGAGGGGATAGGCTGTCACTTCTCTAACTGTATAACTTGTCGAATCTGATGTAAAACAGTGTTTTTTGACAGGGATGGGAGTGAGTGTCTATGCTGTGGACCCAGGTTTAGTAAAGACAGACGTCATCAGGCACATGAAGAAATCTCTACAGTTCTTTGTCAAGACATTTGGCTTTCTGATAAAGACCCCTGCAGAGGGTGCCTTAACCACCCTGTATTGTGCTCTTACCCCTGACCTGCCCAATGGAGCCTACTTCAGGTTTGTTCAGGATTCGTTCATTAAGACCTTTGACTAAACAACACAAATTTTGCACTAGATTAGGCAGAAATCAAAAGAGATATTTGTCATGTTTAATAAAGTTATTTCTCTGATGATTTCGTACAGTGACTGTGCAGTGGCCCCGTGCTCCAGGGCTGCTAATGATAACAACACTGCCAGCAAATTGTGGGCTGCCAGCTGCCATCTACTGGGGATTTGCTGGAAGTGAACCACACTTCAACCACAGCCTTATTTTATATTAATGCCCATATTAAGCTTCGTAACAACCCATCAGCCCACCTGGGCCATATATGTGTATGCTTCTGCAGATGTGTCATGTGAATTATTAGTTGTTACTGGATCAGATATGATTAGTCTGATAATATGACTAGCTAGTAGTGGTTTGTGTCTTGAAAGTGTTATAAATGTCTTGCAAAAAGTAAAGTTTTCCTTCATCCTTCAATAAATAAAGTATCTAATTAAAAAAATTATTGTCTGCCTCTCTGACAGTCTGTCAGTCTGCAGATCTGTCTGTTGGTCTATCTGATAGTATGTCTGTTAGATAGCCTGTCTCTCTGCTGGTCGATTGGTCTGTCTGTCTGTTTGATGTTTTGTATGTTTGATGGTCTGTTTGTCCACCTTTATGTCTGATGGTCTTTCTGCTGGTTGAACAGTCGGTCTGTTTGATACTATGTCTATCTATCTGATGGTTTATCTGTTTGATTGTTTGTCTGTCTGTATGACTCTCTGTCTGTTTGTGTATCTACACCAGGGGTGGGCATTCCTGGTCCCGAAGCCCTGCTGAAAAAAAACAGCATCAAACCAGCATGAAAATTATGCTGGTCTATGCTGTTTAGCTGGTGGTCACCAGCATACCAGCACCAAAACACAACATATGCTGGTCTTGCTGGTATGCTGTTTTTGTCAAAGTTTAGCTCCAACCCTAATCAAACACACCTGCATGTAATTTCCAAGTTACAATGAAGCATAGATATATACACTAGATGTCGCCTTGGGGTTCTAAGCATGCGTCAAAACCGCCGCCATCTTGAAACAGGGGTCTTCCCTACTGAAAAATCCAGCTAAGACCAGCATAAGCTGGTGAAGGGGTTTTAGCTGTTCTCCCAGCTTGGTTTTAGCTGGTATTGCTGGTGTAGCAACTGGTCTAGCTGTGTTTTGGTCACTTTTTAAGCTGGTCTAGCTGGACTTAGCTGGCCATGCTTAAAGACCAGCTGACCTACCAGCTTGACCAGCTTTGCCAGGCTGGGGGGACCAGCTTAGACCAGCTACTGCCACCTTGAACCAGCTTAAACCAGTTACCAGCTTATGCTGGTCTTTGGTGGATTTTTCAGTAGGGTTGTCATAGGACCTAGCTAGGTAATGCTACTATCTCCGCCTGTACTTCGAATTGATGAACGATGACGGATTTTTGTGCTGCATATGGATGTTAGGCCTACTAGCACTATGCATTATAGTTAGAAAAAGTAAATTTTCATAATATCAAAACTTTAATTTTTTTCTGGACTCAATGCTAATTACATGTCTGACTGTTGAAACGAACCAAAAGAAAACCAAGAAAATAAGAAAATCGCATTTATAACGATTAATGGTGATTTTAAGCCTTTGATTAGGATTTTCAGGTGTGTTTGATTAGGGTTGTGGCTAAATTTGCAGGACAGTGGCCATTTAGGACCAGGAATGCCCACCCCTGATCAACAATGTAAAAATGATAACATATCAACATATATTTTCGTATACGTACATATACGTTTCCTTAAATTTAGTTTTTAAATTTCAACTTGTTTTTTTGTGTTATGTAAACTTATTACAAGCCAAAACTTAAAAAAGTAGGTTGAATTGATTTCAATAAATTTGTTTAAACTTCAATGCTGCATTTTTACTGTATGCATATCTGTCTGTCTATCTGACGACGATCTGTCTATCTATCTGTCTCTGTCTGTTTATCTGCTATATGGTTCTCAAATTGGGGCCATGGTCCCTCGGATGGTAACAAGGGGGATCCCAGTTTTACAACATGTTATAAAATATATTCATATATATTAAAATTTGTGTAATCAAGCTTTAACTAATATGACTACAAAACAGCAGAACTACGTCTTTAATGTAAAATGTATTATGTTTTAGTTTAATTAAAAGTTTGATGAATTTCTATAGACTCTTTGACAGCTCACGTGATCTACGCGCGCATTTTGGCAACGAAAGTGGTGTTATTCCCCAGTGGTTCTAACGTGTTAGCAACTCAGAAGGTGTATTAAAACGGTTTCCCAGCATCAAAATGTCTGGTTGTTTCGTTTGGTTGCACTAATATAATATAGCCTACTAATTTACGTATATATGTATCTGACCACTTTATATTTGGTCATCTGCTAACGTCTTCTATCCACTCCACTATATAGTACACGGATCTGGTAGCTGTGTTGAAAAAGTTGATAAAGTCAATTTTTAAAAAATAACTTTGTCTGTTTGTGTTGCTTCAATGCGGATTCTTGCCATACTTCCGTTGCCAAAATGCGCGCGCATACGCTGCCACGTCATCATTGTGTACAAACAGTAAAGTCTATGGGGGGCACGCAAAGGGGATGGACCCTTCATAAGAGGGGTGCATGGTGAAAAAGTTTAAAAACCACGTCTGTCAATTTGTTGTCTGATGATAAAATCCTTATACACATCTAGCTTATGCAACGAGGACGTCTAGTGGACAAAAGTGTCATGTATTATTTGCAAATTTAGAAAACGAATTTTTAAATGTTTGACGTAATTTGCGTTTAGTCATTTGGCGTCTAGCGGAAAATCCAGCGTTGTGAAACAACTACAAAACACACTATGGGAATTTAATTGGTTAGAGGACAGTGCTCTGAAAAGGAGGGACTGTAGTGTAACATCTCATTCATAAAATACACACAACGCTAGAGTAGAGATCTGCTGTTAACTGAGGGAAAATTAACGGTTTACTGGAACAATGCACTCTGTAAGGTAAGCAAATGTTTTAAAATAATATTTATAATTATATGATTTATATGATTTTTAAACACAATCCACAAAATATAGCTATTGGTTAGAAATGGGCATAAAATTACCTGTAAACATTTGTATTGTCTTTATCTATAATCAGAAGTTTCTTCTGTGGTCAATGGAGCTCTTCTGTAAGGCTTGATGATAAAACAGTAATAATCACAGGAGCTAATACAGGTATAGGAAAAGAGACAGCCAGAGACCTGGCTAAAAGAGGTAAGAATCTGATACATAAATAACATTTGTCTGAAGCAGATGATTTTTATCGGAAATATTACAGTATTTAAATATACTTCTGGTCAACATTTAAAGAAAAATGCTTTGCATGGACATAATTATAATTTTTGACAATTCATTGCATGAAAAGCATTGCAAGGCATCCTCTGCTAACCTGGTAACCTGTAGCCACGTGTTATGAACTCTTTGCAGTAAATATAATTACTTTGGACCGAGCTGTATATTTATTTCAGCATTTGTTCAGTCTATAAAATCACTATAATGCCAGATGAACATAGAAAAAAATGCAAAACTAAACACTGCAGTGTTACATTGTCAAACGCAAAACAGCAAATGTAAACGAAAACAGATAATATTTCATTTAAAAATGACAGACTCTTGTAAACATTGAATGCGTGCTGATAAATAAATGACAGGATTATAATACTCTCTGCCAGAGAACCGTACAACTGCACACTTTCCCACATCGACCCGCTGGATTTCAACAAAGAAACTTTGATGCTTGCCAACCAAATGGCTTTGGATAGTATAATAGACTTTCTGCACAGTAATTACCAGGCAAACAGCTATTGTGTTGGTTCATCAGCCTTACATCCCAGTTTAGCACCAAATGAATTACTTATGCAAGGAAAAATATGTAAACAATGTTATTTAAAATACATTTTTTTCTCTCTGTCTCTTTTGTGTGGTTTATGGAAAGCGCATTAATATGAACGTTTCTATCTGGTTTTCTCAGGAGCTCGAGTCATCATGGCCTGTAGAGATCTGGAAAAAGCAGAAGCGGCCAGAAAAGAATTAATAGAGGATTCTGGAAACCAAAATATTGTGGTCAATAAACTTGATTTATCAGATACCAAATCAATCAGAGCATTTGCAGAAGTCATAAACAAAGGTGTGTAGGATATAACTTTTTTCGTTATTTATTTCAAACCAAAATCTTGATATGTTGCATGTATTTTCTTAAAGGTGCAGTGTGTAATTTTTAGAAGAATCTCTTGACAGAAATGCAAAATAATATACAAAACTATATTATCAGGGGTGTATAAAGACCTTTCATAATGAACCATTATGTTTTTATTACCTTATAATGAGACGTTTTATCTACATAGAGCGAGGGTCCCCTTACATGGATGTCGCCATTTTGTGCCACCATGTTTCTACAGAAGCCCTTAACGGACAAACTTTTTTTACTAAGTTGTTTATCTGGTGGCAGCTACCATATGCGTTTCAAACGCAAGGGGTGATCAGTGAACTGAGCCATTGGTTGCAATTCACAACCTCACCACTAGATTCCGCTAAAATGTACACACTGCACCTTTAAGAAAATCTGTAATCTAATCAGATACTTATTTACCGTAAGGGCCAAAGGTCTGGGATAACCAGGGAAATTGGTTATTGTTTGCAATGCATTATAATTTAATTTGTTTTTTCTATGTCAAAATTGTTCGTGTAACACTTTGAGTAAAAAGTAACTGAAAAATTAACATGAATTTTTACACTGATAAAAAATTGTAAAAACATGTAAACCAGCTGTATGATCCCCAAGTTTATGTTTTTTTAAACAGATTATTTTTTATTTTGTTTTAGAGGAAAAAAAAGTCAACATCCTTATCAACAATGCTGGCATCATGATGTGTCCTTATTCAAAAACCACAAATGGCTTTGAGATGCAGTTTGGTGTCAACCATTTGGGTAAAGACTTCTATGTTTGGTTTTACATTGCATATGCATTTTAACCACTAACCATGGCCCAACTCTAACTTATAACCCGACTTCCAGCCAAAAATGTCCTGTATTATTCAATATGGGTACTTTGTCTCACCAGTTAATCAAGTAATTAAGTCAAATGAAGCACCATTTGTGCTTAGTTATAGACTATAAACATGTACAAGACACCCTTGTTTCCAATTCCAAGCAAGGTCGAATAGTTTCTCAAGCGACATAACCTTTAAAGGAAAACACCACAGTTTTTCAATATTTTACTATGTTCTTACCTCAACTTAGATTAATTAATACATACCTATCTTTAATCAATGCATGCACTTAATCTTTGTACAGCGTGTCGTGAATGTGTTAGCATTTAGCCTAGCCCCATTCATTCCTTAGGATCCAAACAGGAATGAATTTAGAAGTGATCAAACACTTCCATGTTTTCCCTATTAACGACTGTTACATGAGACCTAGCGAAAAAATTTTTTATGTATTAATTTGTCTAAGTTAAGGTAAAAAAAATGGTAATATATTGAAAAACTGTGGGGTTTTCCTTTAAATTGACATAACATGCTACTTTTTTGTTTATCACAAGCCCAAATTGGCTTCCTGTTGCTTGACTCCACTGCTCCCAAACACACACATTTAATATATATCCTCTTCATATACATTCACTTCCATGCATTTATTGATTAATACACAAATAAGCCACAAAGACATTAACAGGACATGTGAGACAATGAATGTCGTGTGTGACTATTTTTATCTTTCCTACAACACTAATAGGTCATTTCCTTCTCACCTACCTTCTGCTCGACCTCATAAAGAAGTCCGTCCCCGCGCGGATCATCAACGTGGCTTCTGTTGCCCATACGTGGGGGAGCATCCGCCTGGATGACATAAACAGTGAGAAAAGTTACTCTCCTCGGAGGGCATACGGACAGAGCAAACTGGCAAACATCCTCTGTACAAGATCGTTGGCGAAAAGACTGCAGGGTATGTGATGTGACCTTCATAACAAAGATGTCTGACTAAACATTGTTTTTAAAAACAATTTTGTCTTTTTAAAGTTATCATCTAATTGTTTTATTTGGTATATGACATTAACTGGCACTGTTTGTGAATCATTCTTTAGCAGTAAATGTTAAAAATTAAATAGACAAAATTGACACAATTTAGGTCAAATTATGTTGTTACCAGTGAGCACCACTGTACACTAGTGTGTCTAATCTATAGTACAGTCGCTCAATGTGTAAAGAGCATTGCATTAGCAATATAAAAGTCAGAGGATTGATGCCAGGGAACTGGCAAATACAGATAAAAGAGATGTAGATGAATGCATCACTTTGGATAAACGTGTCTGCCAAATGCATAAATGCAAATAAATTTCCCAGACAGCAGACGACTCCAGGCGGATCTGCACCCTGGGATTAAACATATTTCATGCTTCTAGGCACAGATGTGACTGTATACTCCCTCCAT
The DNA here is from genome assembly GCF_027580225.2 of Misgurnus anguillicaudatus. Classification (NCBI taxonomy): domain Eukaryota; kingdom Metazoa; phylum Chordata; class Actinopteri; order Cypriniformes; family Cobitidae; genus Misgurnus; species Misgurnus anguillicaudatus. The sequence goes on along the minus strand of NC_073361.2, from coordinate 18,911,259 downwards.
CCTGGTGTGGTACAGTCAGAGCTGTTTAGAAATCTCAGCAAGCCTGCACAGATAGCTGTCAAGGTCTTCAGCCCCTTTGCTAAGACCACAGTTCAGGGGGCACAGACCACCATCTACTGTGCTGTGGAGCCAGAGCTGGACAAAGAAAGTGGAGGATATTACAGGTACAAAACAGGATATAAATCAGGCAAATGTTATATAAACTATAACCAATATAATGCAATAAAGAATCTAGCAGTGTTAATGTTATGTCAATGTAAGGGCTATAAGCACTTGTCTTGTTTTTTAGTGACTGTGCCCCAGCAAGGTGTTCAAGAGACGCTATGGATGATGAAATGGCCCAGAAACTCTGGGAGATCAGCTGTCAGATGCTTGGCATTAAATGGGAGTGAAAGAGACATCAGAGCTCCTCTCTTTTTAGTAATATAATTATGAGAACAGTGTAAAGAAAGCTTTTGTGCTAATGCCTTAGATAATCCGAACTACAAGCATTCATAAACCGCATGACTGAACAAGTGCTATTTTTATATTGTAAATCGAAATTCTTTTTTATTTTAATGTCCTCGGCTAATTTCAATAAAACTAATGAGCTGTTATGAATTAAAATGTATTCTGGTCTACTGATTCGTTCTATGATATGTATTTGCATTCAGTTTTTTAGGAATAGCTATAGTTAATGAACTGAAGAAAATTGCTAATGATTTCCCTGATATAATTTTTTGCAGTTGATGTTTTGCCTTTTCCTAACAAAAAGAAATGCGTTATTAAAAAATATACTTTGCCTGCTTGTGGACTGTTAAACTAAAGTAACTTGAAAGGAAGTTAGTGGCTCCTCTTCTTTTAAATTGACCAATGGCATTTAGTTTAAATGCTTTTATCCTCTAAATGCAAATTTTACTTTGAAGCACACTACTAAGGTGAACATACTTCAGAATAGTTATACTCAAAGCAAAAAAAAAAAAAAAAAACGATGAATTGTACCAAGCCCCTAAGGTGACATTGGAGTAAAAAAAATCAAAAGTTTAGTTTCATGTGCTCACGTGAAACTTCCGCGTGCTCACGTGAAACCTTCATCTGCAGAATTTTTTTTAAAGTTAGGTTTCACGTACGCACGTGAAACTATCATGTGCACACATTAAACTTTCCCTTTTAGTTTCACGTGCGCACGCGAAAGTTTCACATGCACGACTGCGCGTGCGATAGTTTCATGTGCACACGCGAAACTAAATGCGATAGTTTTACATGCGCACGCGAAAATAAACTTTATTTAATTTTTGCTGGGGCTCCGTAGAATTGCTTACCTAAATTGTTCAAAAATCTACCGAGCCCTTAAGGTGACATTGGAGTAAAAAAATCGAAAGTTTAGTTTCATGTGCTCACATGAAACTTTGCATGCTCACGTGAAACTTTCGCGTGCTCACATGCAGAATTTTTTAAAAAGTTTAGTTTCGTGTGCACACGGGAAACTATCGTGTGCACACATTGAACTTTCGCTTTTAGTTCACGTGCGCGCGTGAAGGTTTCACGTGCCCACGCGAAAGTTTAATGTGCACACGCGAAACTAAATGCGATAGTTTCACGTGCGCACGCAAAACTAAACTATTTGATTTTTGCTCCATGTCCCCCCAGAGGCTCCGTAATTCCCACATTTGGTAAAAATGCATATATATGTCAGGATCATTGTCACAATTTATAGACCCCTTCAAGGTTTGTAAACATTTAATGACTATCGGGTGCGTGCGCAGCATGGGGTCAAACTGTTCATACCATCCAGGCTTTATAATTTAATCTAACAGCGCTGAAAAATTATGACTTACATCAAATGAAGTGAGCACTACACAAGCCTCTTTGATCTTTGCATTGTCCCAGTCTGCACGTTAATTGCTTGCAGCCGCAGATGTTGTATTTTTTTGTTTTTGAGATTCTGCATGAATCGCGAAAACTTAACGGAAGACCAGGTGCAATTTTCACAGCCCACGACGTAAGTAGGCATTTTTGACGATACCGAATAATACGCAACTCAATCTGCTGTAATGACTTTTCTGACCACGACATGCGCAGTGGGAACAGCATGTGACGTGAACCGTGAGGGGGCTATACAGTACAGTTTAAAGTTTAGGATCACTTTCCCATTTTTTACTGCGTTTTTTCCCCGCATTTTTAAAACTAATCAAAACAATGGAATAATAGATGTTTTAAATAGCCACCCATTGCCTATTTTTAAAAATGTACTCTTGGCATTTAAAAAAGCAGATTCTTGGGGTTCACCCTAAAATGCTTTTAAATCTTTCCTGGGCTTTACTTATTGGCTGCCTTTTCTTCATTATTCAGTCCAAATTAATTTCAAAAACATTTTTAAGCTAAATTTTAGTTTTCTAATGAAAAAAATATATATATATATATATTATCCATAAAATAATTTCAAACACGTAGGCTACTGTAAGCATACACCTACAGACAGGGATGGGTAGTATTTTTGATACATGCATTTCAAATACAAAATAGCATTTTGTAATTTGTTTTTGATAGGGTTGATGAAAATGCCTTCATATTGTCTAATCAATGTAATTTTTTTTTACATATATTTTTTTTTTTTTTAGTATTTAGTATTTTCAAAAACTAAAATATACAGTAGTGTATTTTGATATATATTGTGTCTGCTGTATTTTGTAGTTTATTTTGATACACTTAAAACTAAGGTATTTGGTATTTTATTTAAAAATACATTTTGATGATCATAAGAAACATTAATCTTTTGACCGTTACTGCATATATGAAGTTTAGTTAGGTAAACCTAGGTTTACTTTTTCACAAAATTCACTTTTTTTACCCCGGAACTCAACTGCTTTAACTCGGTGTCTTGTCCATAGATATGTATCTATGGTCTTGTCCACGTCTACAGTAAGAAGATGAGGTGGACATGTGCTTGTAATCTATCCTCCAGTCGCTAGATGGCACTGATCGCGTCATTGTGAGCAGCATTTGTGTGACAGTGCGCATGCGCGGCTCTGAAAGCTGCGTCAGTCTTTCCGCAGTTAAATCTACGTGGCTTTAAGCATAGCGGAGTCAGTTTATACAGAAAGCTGAACCATTTCGTCTTCATCTTTTGATTTGTTAACACAGGTAAGTGTCGTTCTCTACATGTTTAAGTTTTCAATGCTTTGTGCTGATGCTAACTAAAGAATGTAGCTTTTAAGATGAGATCCATATAGTGCGTTTACTGGAGACGTGTCTCATCTGATCTTTTTTAGCGTAAACAGCCTTTCTGTCTTTTGATTAGATCAAATAGGATCACTATTTTAATCTGACTTTTTTAATATGTAAGATACTTGTGTTTTACTAGTTTTTAGATCAGCTAACAAATCAATGAAACTATATTTTTAAATGTTTATGCCGTGTAAAGGGTGTGTAGCTTTGATAACTAGCAAACCGTGCTAATACAATTAGCCAGTCAGTAACCTTACATTAAATTCATTGTCGTGATCATTAAAGACGACTTCTAGTCAACTAAGTGACACAGTGATGAAACTTGTTTTGTATGACTGGTTTCATTTAAATAATTATATTTTATGGATATGTAACGTTAGGATGCAGATAGATCATGGGTGCTAAAGCTGAACCGGTTGTGATCCTTGTTCTGATCTCAGGTCAGGGTTATCTGATCAGGTCATGCTAATGTGTAGTCATTGTTCTGATCTGGTTCTGTTCTCTTTGGTTTTAGTTAAGAATGGATCAGGTTATGCAGTTCGTGGAGCCCAGCAGGCAGTTCGTCAAGGACTCCATCAGACTGGTCAAAAGATGCACAAAACCAGACAGAAAAGGTATGTCTGGACCTATGTTTTCTTTATATATTTAATATATATATATATATATATATATATATATATATATATATATATATATATATATATATATATATATATATATATATATATATATATATATATATATATAAAAAATGTGTGTGTATATAGGAAAATTTGATATATTGATATTTTTATTATAATAATAGAAGATAACTTGCAAATATTACATATCCGATAAAGGTACACCATTAAAAATAATCCAGTATGTATATAATAAATACATTGCCTTTACATTTGTTGTACATGGATAATCAAAACATGCATTCTGTTTCTGAACCTTTAGTCTTAAAATAACAGACTGTATATATTGTATTTAATTTAGTTTATTGAAGTGTCATGTTTTTGTTTCACAATTATGATAACATGACTACATTTTAACTTTCTTTTATAATCTCTGTGTTTTAGAATTCCAGAAGATTGCTATGGCCACAGCAATTGGATTTGCCATCATGGGCTTCATTGGATTCTTTGTCAAACTCATCCACATCCCCATCAACAACATCATTGTGTAAGTTCTTGATTATTCTCATTTTATTGGAGTTAAGAAAGGCAATTAATCACATGAAAACCATGTCTACTGTATTACTAAAATACATTGAACCTCAAATGATAGATTATTTCAAGTGTACAGATATAATAATACATTGTGGCATTCAGTCTTTTATTGCTATTTAAAACAACAATTTTTTTTACAGTGGTGGCTAAATCAACTGACTTGTGAACCCATACGGACCCTTGACTGCCTGGAACGATGTTTGATAATGGATTAAATGCGAAAATTTGTACAAATAGTTTTTTTGTGTGTTGACATTTCTATTTGGCTGTGTTAATAAATCAAAGGTTACACTACTCAATGTCTTTGTTAATAAAATCATTAGTGCTGAACAAAAGGCACTTTTAAAGGATCGGGTTCTTGGGTGCTTTATTCATAACTTCTTTTTAATTCCCATACTCCATAAAAGTGGCTTTTTAGTTGTGATTGTCACAAGTTTTCTGCCTTCTGTGGGGTCATGGTCCTCATAAGTGTTGGATGTGCTTACCAGCTCTCCAAAAGCCAATACTTGATTGTCTGGAAAAAATACAAAAGCATGTAAGTGTCCTGGAGTGCAGTCCAGATGGCTTATTAAGAGAGGATTATTGATGTAAAGATGGAAGTGCAAAAAAATAATTTGGCCACCACAAGCTTTGGACAATTATGAATACACTGAATTCAATAAACTATCGCTGTGCTTTTAATAAAGCTGGCCACTTGAGATTTCGCGCCGAACCTGGCACTTGTGGAGATGTTATAATAAGTGAAGGGGCGAGTGAACATAACTTTGTGGGAACTGCAGTGTTTCCTCTGGGTCTCATTCAGAACAGCAGGAGTGATGTAATATGGGTGCCAGAGAGAGTTCAATGCAACCTCACTTCACTAACTCCAGCCATCCAGCAACAAAGACATTTCTCTCGATCATTGAGCATGTTATGTGTGTTTGACAAACCCATTCCCTGGTCAAATACAAGGTGTTTACCTGTTGGGTGGTATTTGACCAAATTAGGATTTCTGTTGGTGGTCCCTTTAGAAATAAACACGCTTGAAGTCATTCAAGTGAGGCCATTGAAGCATACGTGAGACTGAAGGATTATTGCCCACACCAGGATATTGAACAACACACTGGTTGTGATTTTGTAATCTTTTGAAACGACAACATAAGACACATTTTTTTTTTTTGAGTGCAATAATTTGATTTAGTCTACAGAAACAGATTTAGTCTTGTTTCTTAGAAATTTCTAATAATTCTTTTAATAATTGGTGCTGCAGTGACCTCCAGTGGCAAAACGGCATTGCACTGGAATAAATTGTCTGTTGCACCATAGGTTTGCATCAACTACTTCATTAAAAATGCCGTAAGATATTTCGAAGGATTTGGTGTGTTTTACACAAGTGTATAAGTGACTAAAAACAACATGTAGTCTAAGATTTGTTTAACTAATTTGTTTGGCCAAGCAGGCATTAAGACTGCTGCTATAATTTTGCTTGTTTGGATTATTTTGCATATTTATTGCTCAAGTTGTTTTTGAATTCATTTAGATTACAGAACAAAAACAAGTAAATTTATTTTTAAAATATATACTAAGTTTATACATAAAGCTAAAAAGACAAGTATAATATCTCAGTCATGATTACTATGGCCAAATGTAAAAAAAAATATATTTGGTTGGTCTCAATTCATCATTAAGAAAGAGTTTATAATTCTCAATAATAAATAAAACACGTGATCAATAAAGTAAATAAAAGTAAATAAAATGGGTAAATAAAGCAAAATTGATATATTTTAAGGCTACTGAAAGAACTTCAAAGTCTCAAGGACTTCAATTGTAGTCCTATCAGAGTAGCAAACAACAAACAAACAGACACATTTTCACTAAACTGAAGTACTCACAGTTAATCAAGTGTGAATGATTGCACAAAGCCAATTTTAACCAAAAGCTTGAGAGATCGTTTGCACTGACTAAACTTTGCAATTTGCTTTCGTTTACCACGAATAACATCTTACAGACACACATTTAGTGCAGAAAAGAGAAATGAAGTCAAAGGAAGAATCTCAAATAACATAAAATCTCCTGCAGTTCACAAAATGACCAGTGGTGGCGACAACGCACTTATATTAAAATATAACATGTCATCCACTATTTCAGAAATAAGGTGGTGCTTATAAATTGATCTTTGAATTGAACACGAAGCCTTATATTCTCATATAAACTAGCAGAATGAATCATATTTACTTTCATTTACCTTCTCATTACATCTTTATGTAAATCTTTGGAAAACCTAAACTGAAAGATGACACACAACTTAGAGTCAGAGAAAGAGTAATTGCAGTTTTAGTTGTTATTTCTGTAGTTTAAGTAACTCCAATAGTTGCAGCTGGAGTCTTAGTACGCTCGTATCATACGCTTGTATAAAAATTAAGTAGCAAATGAATGTGGCAGACAGTGGAGGTTGGAGTTATTGTTTGTCTGATAAAGATGTAAGAAGATGATAGCAGATATGACGCAGTGGATGCAGACACAAAGCAAGACTCTCAGGCTGGAGAAACATTTCCTGCCAAGTTACATCACAGCAGATTGCTGGAAACCCATCAGCATAGACACGCAGAGACATTAACAGACGAGCACACCTATGGGACTTCTGCAGAGTCTATTCATATAATATCTATTTAAAAACTGTTACTTTAACAACGCCACCCAGGTAATAAGGATTTCTGAGTGGTTTATAGGATGTTTCTATATGGTTGCTTAAGTGTTTTGCATGTATTTCAGTGCATTTCTATGCACAAGAGCCAACCCTCAAGTATCTATGATATTATCCCTAGATGGCCTGGGTGCCTTAGCAAATCTAAGGGTTGTTTTAATCTTTCCTTTGATTACATTAAAGTGCTCCTGTATAGCTCAGTGGTAAAGCATTGCGTTAGCAGTGCAAAATGTCATGGGTTTACATGCAGATTGATACAAATAAATACCTTGTAATGCACTGTAAGCCATTCCTACTGTTTCTTTTTAATCCCTGTAAAACCTCAACAGTGTCATGAGACAAGCTGTTGGCATTTTCTCAGCAAACTGATGTCACTTTGCACAGACTCCGCCCACAGCCATCCAAACACCATAGTTAAAGGGACACCCCTTTTTTTTTGAAAATGTGCTCATTTCCAGCTCCCCTAGAGTTAAACAGATTTTTACAGTTTTGGAATCCATTCAGCTGAACTTTGGATCTGGGGGTACCACTTTTAGCATAGCTTAGCATAATCCATTGAATCTGATTAGACCATTAGCATCGCGCTAAAAATAACTAAAGAGTTTTGATATTTTTACTATTTAAAACTTGACTCTTCTGTAGTTACATTGTGTACTAAGACCGACCGAAAACCAAAAGTTGCGATTTTCTAAGCAGATATGGCTAGGACTATACTCTCATTCTGGCGTAATATTCAAGGACTTTGCTGCTGTAACATGACCGCCGCAGGCGCAACGACACCACACATCTCCCGAAAACAGTCCCCTACTATTGAAAGTTACCAGTGGGGACCACTTTCGGGCAGTGCGTAATATCATTGTGCCTCATGCAGCCATGTTACAGCAGCAAAGTCCTTGATTATTGTGCCGGAATAAAAGTATAGTTCCTAACCATATCTGCCTAGAAAATCACAACTTTTAATTTTCTGTCGATCTTAGTACACAATGTAACTACAGAAGAGTCAAGTTTTAAATAGGAAAAATGTCCAAACTCTTTGGTTATTTTTGAGCGCCATGCTAATGGTCTAATCAAATTCAATGGATTATGCTAAGCTATGCTAAAAGTGGCACCGCCAGACCCGGAGATCGACTGAATGGACTCCAAAACGACAAAAATTAAATGTTTAACTCTAGGGGAGCTGGAAAAATAACATATTTTCAAAAAAGTGGAGTGTCCCTTTAAGCGCTCATTAGAATTGACGCGTTGTTAAATTTTTGCCAGGGGTGCATATCAGGCTGCGCATAGCCTATGGCGTAGCTGCGGCTACCTACGTGGGACCATAAATTGGGCATTAGGATTTATTTTAAATCCTCTACATACTGTACTTCATTACCGCAGGTTCAATATGAGCAATGATGTATGGTGCTTGTCTTATTATAATGTATTTTTTCGGTGTAGCCAAAAGTAAACAGGGAGGGGGCAGGAGCACATTTCCATTTAAAGAGACACACACAAAAAAGCACTTTTATCTGCACACCCAAAAAGAGGCCTTTTCAACATTGTATAATAAATGATCTACAGGGTATTTGGACCTGAAACTTCACAGGCACAGTCTGGGGACACATGAGACTAATATGTTTAAAAAAATGCCATATCAGGTGACCTTTAATACTAAGCTGCTAATTGATTTGGAGGATCAGAGGTAGAAAATGTTCTTTCTGCTGTCTTTCATTTAAATGGCACTTCGTCTTTCAATCTCACCTGGAAGCATTTTTAGTATTCCACCTTTGTATTAAAATGAGTGTTATCAAGGTTTGAATGGTGAGTTGGTCTTATGCATGTATAATGAGGCTGGTTTCAGCACAAAGCTGGTTCTCAGGGTTATCCAGTAAACTTCATTAGCAATCCCCTCAGCCGGATTCAGATCGATATCTGACGCTGTGGCAGGAGCAGAAATTAATGCGTGGCCGTTATTGATAACAATGAAGATGTTTGCATGCAGTAATTGCTTTTCCAGAACCAATGTACTTCGCTTAAGTGCCCAATATTTACCGAACAAATTACACGGAGCTCCAGAGACGAACCGGGTTGAAAACACGCTATAGTCACGGGACTGAGTCACGGCGAATCATTTCGAGGCGAAAACTGTACCCAAAAATTTGTGCTTATCGCATAAGGTGAGGTGTGCTGCTGTACTTGCCATCTGGTGTGCATTGATAGCGTTTCTATTAAATGTTTATGGCTTCATTGGAGGGAGGTTACAAGGCTGAGGTGACAACTCGATGCTAATTCGTCCTTCAGATAACAGAGCCTCTGTGCCTGAGTTTCCTACAAGTCGCCTTTTTTTTACAGGAAAATATTTTTTTTTGGTTTTCTGGGAGGAAAAAGTGTGTGTGGTCTGAATTTGTTGGTTACTGTGCTACGTTTTCTTTAAACCGAGACGCCATAGTGACATCTTGACAACAGTCATAAAGAACCTAAATTTAAAACAATGAAGCTGGAAACCGGGACGTAGGCTGACTAGACTGCAAAGAAAAGAAAATGTTTCAGCATTTCCATTCACATATGTCTGAACTGCACAAGGCTTCATGAGGGCCAAGGTTATACATTCATTGCCTTATAAAGTGAATATGCCTCAATGAAGTGTGCAGACAAAACTGAACAAATGAGTCTATGTTTATCCATTTCATATTTGGTTTTGATAAAAACTCAACCTGCACAGGTCTCCTCTTTCAAACAGCACGACCTATACATAAATTTCTCATGAGAAACAATGTAACAACATTGAATAATCACTAGTTTGTCTTTTAGACTTTGGTTGAGGATGTAAAACCTTTTGAGAAGGTGGAAAAAAGTGCAGACATGAAAAATGGAGCCGGTTTGTTTTATGGTTTTTAAAGGATTAGTCAATCTTCCTTAAAAAAACCCAGACAATTCACTCACCACCACGTCACGCAAAATATATTCTTTGTTCAGTCGAGAAGAAATTATGTTTTTTTGAGAAAAACATTCCAGGATTTTTCTCATTTTAATGGACTTTAATGGACCCCAACATTTAACAGTTTAATGCAGTTTAAAATTGCAGTTTCAAAGGACTCTAAATGATCCCAAAGAGGCATAAGGGTCTTATCTAGCAAAACGATTGTCATTTTTGGCAAGAAAAATGTAAAATATGCACTTTTAAACCACAACTTCTCGTCTTGCACCAGCTGTGTGATGAGCCAGCGCGACCTGACGTAATGCGTAATGATTTTGAAAGGTCACGTGTTACATAAATGAAACGCACATTTGCGGACCATTTTAAACAATAAACTGACACAAAGACATTTATTAGTATCATTCAACATACAACAACGTCAGAATGGTCCTCTTTCTCCACACTTGTAAACACTGGGGCGCAGTTTCGCATACGTCATCCGTGACCTCTTGACGTGATGACATATTACGTGAGGTCGCGCTGGCACGTCGAAGAAAGAGGAGAAGTTGTGGTTGTGAATATTTTTTATTTTTCTTGCAAAAAATGACAATAGTTTCACTAGATAAGACCCTTATGTCTCGTTTGAGATCGTTTAGAGTCCTTTAAATGGCAATTTTGAACTGCACCAAAACTAACAAGTGCTGGGGTCCAGTAAAGCCCACCAAAACGAGAAAAATCCTGGAATGTCCTCCCCAAAAAACACAACCTCCTCTCGACCGAACAAAGAAAGACATCAACATTTTGGATGACATGGTGGTGAGTAAATTATCTGGATTTTTTTAAGAAAATTGACTAATCCTTTAAGGTGACAAGAAACTGACATCAAGGTAAAACAAAACTTTTAATGTACTTAGCAATGATTACGAACATTATGAGATGACAAACAGGGATTTCTGCACACTACCTATAATAGCTTTTTAACAACTACATTTATATTTTTTTACAGAACAAAAAGGTTCTTGCAAATGCAAATGTTTTCTTATTATGCTAGTGTCTGGGATTTTATATTTTTTGATTGACGATTATCCTAAATCGGTTCACTTTGAAAAGTACTATCACACCTCCTCAGTCTGCACAATTTGAGGTCAAATTCATACTTATATCATCAGTGTGCGTTAGCTGTGTGTGGACATTTAGGGGTGGTTTTTCCCAGACAGAGATTAGCTTAAGCCAGGACTAGACCTTAGTTTAATTAGGAAATATAACTAGTTTTAACGAACATGCCATACTAAAAACATAACTTGTGTGCATTTAAAGGCAAAACAAAGGGCACTCATGTTTTTTAAGATATGTCAGTGCAAGTTGTTTTCAGTTTGGACAGCTTTTACATTTATTTTAGTCTAGGTAGGACTCTAATCCCTGTCCGGGAAACCGCTCCTTGATTTGAGTTGATGTTGGCACCTCTGAGGTACATATTGATACCAAAAAGTGCATATTAGTATCAAAAGTATGCATATCTGTACCTAAATGGTACTTTTAAAGGGTAACACCCCATTAACAGCTTGGGACCATCCTTTTTGACCATCTGACAGTGAGCAAAAATAACAGATATACTCACCTAACTAAAAGAAATGGCAAGATAAAGCCTGAAATGTGAAAGAATAATGCATGCATTTATTATTTATAAATGTATTTTCTGTCTAAAACTTAACATCTATATAAAGTGCTGTGAGACTTTGGCTTTTCAGTCAGGGAAAGCAGAGGACTAGTTAGACGTTCTTCACACAGAAACCACCATATATATATACCATAATAGCTAGACAGAAGTCATGAGTTTGATCCCAGAGAACACACTAATGAAACAATGCACAGTACAAAATAAATGCACTGTAAGTGGCTTTGGATAAAAGCATGTGCCTAATGCATAAATGTACGTGGTGGGAAGTGATGAGCAGAAACAAAAGCTGTTTCTCAATACCAAGTACGCCAAACTCTTACTTGTGTCCTTCGTAGTTCGAACTTGCAAGTTCAGACTCGGAAGAACGAACTCCTGACGCGAAATGCATTCTGGGAAACTTCGCTGTCATAAGTCCACACAAGTCTCCTCTGATGCATCCTCGATAAAATGGGCGGATCAAGAACACATCCGAGGATTTTATGTGAACTTGGGCTTGATGCGAACTTTGAATTGGAACAGTACTTGGGCCGCGACTGATGACGTTTCACAAGTCCACAAAAATGCAAGTACAGACAAGAACGCATATTGAGAAATGGCTAGTGACTGTGGCATAAAGTGGGTGTGTCCAAATTACATGAACTTTGAACTTCCATTAGGCTATACTGCTTTACCATGACATCACGATCAAATTAAAAGTCATCATGATAGGTGCTTTGAGTAAACTTGAATTACTATATCTGAATTATTGTATTGAAATGAGAAAGAGTTAATTATTTACTGTGGTAAATAACATCATTGACATATGAAAGCAGTAAACCGGATATTTTGTTGAACCAGATAACCATTCCTCTGTTCTGTCTCTTTAAAGCAAACAACAGTTAACACCTTTTAAAGCTTACACACACAGAAACCCAAACCGGCCCGTATTTGTAATTTGAAAGGATTTTCAACAGCCTTGGGCATCTGACATTTCGTACTCGCTGTTCTTTTGATTCAGTCTTACGGCATCTCTGACAGTGCATCTTCGCTTTACACATCTTTCAGCCCCTAAAAGCATCATTAACATTCAGAGCCAAGAAGTTGTGTCTCACAGGGCTAAGGAGCACATTAATGAAACGGGAAAAGACGCTAGTGGGACTCCAACAAGTAAAAACATTCTCTCCGGGATTTGCCAGGTATCCGTTTGACAGCTCCATATTAAAAAGTCCTGCCCGCTTCTTCCTCGACGCTCAAACAATCACAAGTTACGCTCGCGCTTTAAAGCCTGCTGAGTCATGCACACTTTACCTTAACAGTGAGCATAATGTAGGATTGCATTTAGCCCGGTTTGATTTACTGTCACGGCACTGTTAGGGCAAAAGAGAGATAGACGCTCTTTCCCGACGGGAACAAAACCTGTCGGTTGATTTTTGATGGAGTTGAGGTCTCTTTCCCCGCTGGGGGTCATTTTGATGTGCAGGTGAAGGTGCGGAGCGGGAGGTTTTGTCAGGCATTGTTCCATTAAGAGACCTGACATCTTTCAAGACCTCAAAAGAAGCTTTTCGTGCGTGCTGCGGGAAGACCATTTGCCTTCGTGTAATTGCATCTCTGACACCTTCGCGGAAACGGATGCGCCTCAAAATAACGACATGCAATTTCGGTCAGTTTATTTTTTGTCAGGTTTGTGGCTGCTACAGCAGGCGTTTGTCCTGTTTTGACCTATGTCTGTGTAGGCTAATGACGTTAACTCCGATCTATTTGGCCTGTGCTGCCATTATTTACACAACATGACACTGTATCGATTCACCAACACGAGCACGCGGAGTAATGATTGTTGTATCACGTGACACCGCAGCCGGAGAGGACAGATCATTTATTTGTATTACCAGTGTAGGTGAAAAGGTTTAGATTTTAGATAAAATGATTTAACAGACAGATTTTTCATTTCCTCTGATGTAAAACATAAACAAGGGATTAAAGGTCACATAACACACCCTGTTTCTGCTAATCTTATGTTAATCTTGAGTACATATAGAGTAGTATTACATCCTTCATATATCCAAAGAGTCTTTAGATTTATCAGATTTATAAAAGACAGATCAGCTGTACCGCTATAGTTCAGACAAAGTTTGAAGACTTTGCTAGCAAGCAACTCACACAAAACATTATCCCACTATCTCACTACATGTTAGTTTTGTATATCATTACATGGACTTGCGTGCCGACTGCCAACAAAACACAGACATTTTATGGTTGGGACCGCCCTTTTTAAAGGCAGGGCCCATGATCTCTGAAAACCAATGTTGACATTTGAAATTACCTAAACAAAATCCAGCACACACACGCACAACTGGATAAACAAACTATATCCATTGTTCCCAGCCTAAATTTCCCTCACAAACAACAACACACTTCTTTGGTGACGTGTCGGTTCTTGGTTGGTGTGTGCTTGTGCACTATTCCTTGAAGTGCCCATATAAGAAATTCCACTACGCAACAGATTCATTAATCAAACAAAACTTTCCTAAACCTCTACGAACCCAACGAAGTGCATTCGGCACAGAAATACTCACTGTCATATGTCCAAATGATTTAATGAACCTTTGGTCATGTTTACGAATCGAACTCTTTAATTGTGTAAATGAAAAGTTTGGTTCCAAAACGCAATAAATCCATTTTGACTAATTTCGGTTAAAACTTGTTTTCTATACCAAGAAAGTGACAAGATGAAAACCACTATTTTCTGTTATAAACTTTCACATAGCATCTTTAGGTTATAAAAACACAAAAAATTCTAATCCATAATTTGATTTTCAAAGATTTATTATAAATACGGATTATTATTTTATATATATATAAATCTATTTAATCAATATATAAATGTGCATTCATTTTTGCCATGTTATATTCATTTAGTTGACTAGTGGTATACACTGATTAAAAAATTAATCAAAACACTTACTTTGTCATATTAGGAACACTCATTGCTGCTGTTATACTTGGGACGTCGTCGCTGAACTTTTTGACAGCGATCAGCAGTAAAATGTTTGGTCCTGCTCGATTTTCGTTAACTTCGCGTAAAATAATGGAAAGTTTTTCATAAGATCTGCTGGGGTTAATGTGTTAGCATGACAGAACCTTGATGCTGTCTGGAGAACAAGCAACAGCCGGCATTTTTCCGTCTCCCGAGTGCCTGTCGCGTAAATAATTAGATGTTGATGGCTTACTTTTCTTCCCCGCCACAGAAAACCATCACAGGTTTATCAATGCTAACAAAGTATTATTTTGTTTTTGTTTGTTTGTTGATCACGAAGTACAAAGTAGATGAGGAAAACTAGGATTCTGTGTGTATTCAACACGCCGCCATTATTGTTTACAATGCGTGGAATTGTGTGCTGTGATTGGTTGAGCGGATTTATTGCATTCTGCAGAAAAGGAGGAGTGGCGTTTATTGCGTTTTGGGAAAAAAGGGAGAAAAGATTACAGAGTAACACGGCGGATATTGTATTTTGCGTAAAATTAAGAAGTTACTTTTAAATACTGACCTGATATAATACTGATTTTGGCAGTAACTCATTTTTTTAAATGCCGTTTAATGCGTTTTGGAACCAAACTGTAAAAATACATGAAATACCCCCCCCCCCCCTTTAACTTAAAAGCTCTTGTATACAAGTATCTATTTTCAAATTCATTACGCACACATGCAATGTCAAATGAGTTTAGCATTGAGTTGTTTTTAATTAAAATGAAAAGAAAGGCATCTAATTATACAACAATCCAATTTGCTGAGTTTGACTTTGATCTGCACAATTTTAATACTATCAATTTTCATATATGTCGTGACAGAGTTTGATTATAATATCTGCGGGTAGCCTAAAATGGTTTGTAACAGCATGCTATTAATTTAACAGAATATACTGAATTTCATTCTCACCTAGTAAATGATTTAACAGACGACCTGGAAAGTCGACCTGCTGCATGCAGGGTAATTATAGCAAACCCGCATTAACCACCAAACCCCATAAATCCCTCAACATAATTTGATCCATAAAACATCTTTAATCGGTTTCTGGATTCAGAGGTGTGGAATTGGAGGGGGGAACAGACTCTGAAACGAGTTAAAGAGAGCCAAAGCCATCGGGGTAGAAACAGAAACGGTCTATCAAAACAGCAACGCTCAAAGAAAACCTTCACATGACACTTTTAAAAATCGCGGGCCTGCACGTGTTGTGTCTCGATGGGACCTGTTGGTCCGATCATACTATAAGGTATCAAAGGCAAACCTTTCTGTTATCTCCTCTCTCATCTGTTTAAAGCAAACAAAACACTGAAAATCAATGAGGTTGTTTCAGTCTGTATTGACAAAAACATACTATTTTTAGAAGGCACGTTAGAAAATAAAAGCTGGAGAGCGCAAGATCACAGGTGTACTCGTCCCTGGCTTGCTCTAGAGATCAGTCCTCTATAGATGTCAACTTATGACTCTGAAAAGTAAAGGTGCTTTGAAGGGTTTTTTGCACCATTGATATAGAATAAGCTTTTTCAACCTTTAAAGTCAAAGTTTTTACACGGCTCATTGGAAAGCTTGATTCTGATTGGCCAGTTACAACATTTGTAGGTTTATTATTTCCAGATAACAACCGCTCAAAACTAATAGCACACGGTAACCCAGATGCTACAAATAATTTTGACAGGTACAGTTTAACTCATTCCCCGCCAGCCTTTTTTTGAAAAGTTGCCCGATACCTTTTTTGTGATTTTCTCAAAAGTTAAAAATAAAACTTTCTTCTAAAAATGTCTAAACATACAAATATATCAAATGAAAGAACAGACCCTCTGCTTTCAAACAAACAACAAACAAACAAACAAACCGTTTCATCCTATATTTATTTTCTAACTCTTAAATGTGGGTGTTTTTATTCAAAAATATATTTTTTAGCAAAAGCTGAAATAATTGCATTTTTGGGAAGGAATTTTGTTCGGAGATCAGCTTCAGAACGATTATCAAAACATAAACACAGTATAAAATTAATAAATAATGTTTTGCTTCAGTTTTTAAAAAATTGGGTATGAGCGATATTACAGATTACCCTAAGACTCATCAGGAACACGTTTTTCATGCAAATGTTTTTTTCTTAATTGACGAGATAACTTGTCAATGGCGAGGAAAGAGTTAAAGGACACTCCACTTTTTTAAAAATATACTCATTTTCCAGCTCCCCTAGAGTTAAACATTTGATTTTTTTTACCGTTTTGGAATCCATTCAGCCGATCTCCGGGTCTGGCGCTACCACTTTTAGCATAGCTTAGCACAATCTATTGAATCTGATTAGACCATTAGCATGGTCGATATTTTTCCTATTTAAAACTTGACTCTTCTGTAGTTAGATCGTGTACTAAGAACGACAGAAAATGTAAAGTTGCAATGGATTGTGCTAAGCTATGCTAAAAGTGGTACCGCCAGACCCGGAGATCAGCTGAATGGATTCCAAAACAGCTCTAAGGGAGCTGGAAAATGATAATATTTTCCAAAAAAGTGGAGTGAACACATAACAACATATTTGACATTATATTTACAAATTATACAAATTAAGACTCTTATTTCTGCGATAACAACCAGCTGCCTATACATTACTCCTCACATATTATATGTTTAAAATATTGTTAAAATGCTTTTAGATGTAGATGGCAGACTACATCACTACCCACAATGCATCCTGTCATGACTACTTGTTTCACAGCTCTCTCACATATTGCAAATCTCCAGTCCCACCTGCAAAAACATTGTTTTTATGTCTCAGTAAAACATCACCGCAGCGTGTTGTATATACGGCTGCTTCTATGTCCATCTGTGCGGGGATCATAAATCCTCTTTTTGCAAGCGGCCTCCGTTTCTGTCTCAGCACTCTCGCGTTTCAAATGAGCGAGTACTCACACATACACGGACGGCTCCCATGTGTCTCAATTTCCCTTAAACATCTATACTAATGTTTTTAGCCATACACCCCCTGTGTGCGCAGGAATGGCTAATGTTTGCACGGTTTTCCTCTCTGTGGTCAATCCCTGATGGTGGTCTAGCTGACAGAGTTGGAGCAGAAGTATCTGAGAGCCATTATTCCACACCAATGAGCTTCATGACTTCCAACCTACAATCTCCATGTTTTTTGCTCTGGAAGGGGTCACAGATGAACTGCTATACATAGCAGATCGAGCGGTGAGAGAATGGACTTCCAGTCATGAACATGGCACGTTCTTGAAAGTGTATGTGTTGCTTGAATTCAGTAATTTCCTCTTAGACGATCTTAAATCTTTCCTTTAAGACACAGACTTGGGAAAAAGCTATGAAAAGTCAGCAAAACGAGAGAGTGAGAGTAAATAAGAGCAAAAAGGAGACAAGCTGTCCTTTCATCTCCCTGCAGTGAAAAATGCATAAAATAGCTTCTGTCCTTCAAAGGTCTTTACGGTAATAACTGAAATCTGACAGAAAAAGCTATAAATGACACACTTTAACCATCGCAATCACAATAAATATTCACATTGGCCAATGTTCTGTAAAAAACACACCACTGACAACTATTCTACGTTACCCTGCTGAGAGCTTTATGGTAATGCATCGAACGCTTCAGTCTGGAGGACATTGCAGATTTATCATATGGTAAACCCAGAGCAAAATGGCATCTTATTGTATGTTATAAAACTATGAATAGTCATCCTGCCCACCCACCATCAAGGTCTTTACTGATACAGAGACAAGCACTGCTGCTAGATGTCGGCATGGGGTGAACAATTGAAAGCTACAAAACAGAAGAATTTCTCTTTATGTCCTGATGCGACAGCAATATATCAAAACATACTCAAAGGGCAGTGTGATAAAGGTTCTGAAACCACATTTCAAATGAAAGCTCAATGTCTGTGTTGAGGTAGTTTTGATTTAATTAATGTATTCAATAGTCCTCTTTAGGAAATAAAAATAATGTACCCAGACATGAACATTTCTGTCTTCTTGTTCCAGACCAATATTACTTTCTTTATTATGTTCGCGCATACTGTATTCAAAAGCTGCATTAAAACGTAAAGTTGGAGAGAAAAGTATTTGTCACATAACTGAATTAAAACTTAATCAATGTAATTATCCCTATTATAAGCTGCGCTATATTCAATTATATCTAGTATGAGTTAAAAAGGAACAAATTGGTGGTGGCTCGTGACTCCTCATCCATGGGGCACTAATTCAAAATAAGTGTTCGGAGGATCATGTGTATGGTTCCTTTTTTCAAAATATGTGTTCTGCGCCTTAAGAGATCCTGTGTGCATCACGTGTTTTGTCAAAATAAGTGCCTGCTGCATACGCGTCAAAACTGTTTATGATAAAAGAGATGCTCACATTCACAAAATACACGCAAGACACTCCCTTAACAGTAAACTCTGATTACGCATGAGATTATGCGAGTATTTAGCAAACGCGAGTGTCTCTTTTATCATAAATCCTTTAGACGCGTCTGCAGCAGGCACTTATTTTGACATGACACATGATGCACATAAGATCTCTCAAAGCGCAGAACACATATTTTGAAATTACGAAATTAAGTCACCAGCCGCCACTGTACTCTAGCCAAATATCAAAATGACCCCATGAGTTATTCACCCTCAAGATATTTGAGATACATACAGTATGTCCATCATCTTTCAGGAGAAAACATTTGGAGTTATTTTAGTAAATGTCTTTGCTCTTCCAAGCTTTTAACTCATTCACCGCCATTGACGAGTAATCTCGTCATTTATGAGTTCATATTTAACTAATAAATATGCCTTTTTGGACGAATTTCAAAGTGAAAGTGTAATTTTATCCACCAGATGGCGCCAAATCGAATTTATCAAAAACGGAAGTTAAAAAGATTTAATGGTTATTTTAACTGCTTTTACGTTTGATAGTCATTCTGAGTCTGATCTCTAACATAAATTCCTTTACAAAAACGCAATTTTTTAAGCTTTTTGCTCAAAATGTTGTATTTTTGAAGAGAAATATCCATATTTCAGTGGTTAAATTAAGTAGAAAAAGTAAATATATAATGAAACGTTTTTTCCCCATTTTGTTTGTTTGTTTGTTTGTTTATTGTTTGTTTGAAAGCAGAGGGTGTGTTCTTTAATTTAATATAATTTGTATGTTTATATATTTATAGAAAATGATTTTTCCTGCAAGGAATTTTGTTAAAATTTTGTTAAAATCACAAAAATGCAGGTGGGCAACTTTTCTCAAAAAGGCTGGCGGTGAATGAGTTAATGGTACAAAACTGAAATTCGACAACAACGCCATCTTGGACTCACAAGCTAATTATTATAGTTTATAAAGTTTAAAATATTTTTCTTACAAAATTGCATTGATTACCTGCAGAAGACCTTTATTAACCCTTTGGATTACTTCTGTGAAGGATGAATGCACTTTTTTGGGCTTCAAAGTCAGACTTTTTTCCCTAATCCCCGTTTCCTACCGTTCTAAGAGCAAGGGCATTTACTAAAATAACTCCAAATGTGTTTGTTTTAAACATGACGGAGATATGTATCTCGGATTGCTTGAGGTTGAGTAAATCACAGGGAATTTTTGATATTTGGTCGGAGTATCGCTTTAAGCCTTACTAATGGGGCTGCGTGTACTTGCGTGACAAAACTTTCATTCAGTCAAAATATAATTTTTTTTCTTATCCACTTTACCCTCACCTACACAAACTTACACTGAGGTGTCCTAAGGAAAATAGAGTAATGTCAAGATTTGAAAAAAGAGAAGTCCCAAAAAATCGTACAAAGGTTGTCACTGGGACGGTACCCTTAAAAAGGTCTTAAGGGAAAAAAATATGCTAATTTTCCAGCTCCCCTAGAGTTAAACTTTTGACTTTTACCATTTTAGAATCCATTCAGACGATCTCCGGGTCTGAAGGTACCACTTTTTAGCATAGCTTAGCACAATGCATTGAATCTGATTAGACCATTAGCGTGATCCTCAAAAATAACCAAAGGATATAGATATTTTTCCTATTTAAAACTTGACTCTTCTGTAGTTACATCGTGTACTAACTTTCTAGGCAGATATGGCTAGGAACTATACTCTCATTCTGACGTAATAATCAAGGACTTTGCTGCTGTACCATGGCTCCAGCAGGCGAAATGGTATTACGCCTGCGCCTGACAATAGTCCCCTGCTATTGAAAGTTACCAAGAGGACTATTTTCGGCCACTGCGTAATATAATTGTGGAGTCATTTTTGAGCGCAAAGCTAATGCTAATGGCTAACGGTCTAATCAGATTCAATGGATTGTGCTAAGCTATGCTAAAAGTGGTACCGCCAGACCAGGAGATTGGCTGAATGAATTACAAAACGGTAAAAATCAAATGTTTAACTCTAGGGGAGCTGAAAAATTAGCCTTTTTTTCAAAAAAGTGGAGTGTCCCTTTAATATGTTCCATTTAGGTACAGATATGTATACATTTTGGTACCAATTTAAGGTAGTTATTAGAGGTCTTCTGAGGTCAAAAGAAATGTACTCAACACGAATAGACCAGAATCACTTTTTACTCGAACCCGACATGCATAAATCTTTAAAAATATATTTTTTAAAGAAAGGCACTGACGTGTGTGCAGTCTGCAGCCCCCCCACACACACACCAGTCAGACAGAAAAAAAAAACCCCGGTGGCCTCGCAACCAATTTGGCCCGCTGCTTCATTTATTTTCCTTTGTTATCTGACGACAACACCAAGGTAACCGCTAAAATGTACATTTAAAATTGATTGACAATAAATTAACCTCTTGGTAAACAAAGGAGGGTTTGGAAAAGGGCATCGATGCACACACGTGAGTTCGAGTCGTCTAGGGTCCGTTCGGCAAAAACACAATCATTTCAAATTACCCAAGGCCGATGCTGCTATTATTATACCCGACTTGTGTCTGAGGCACACGTGAACCCACTTGGGTCGAACCTCGGGTTTTCAAATCTAAGTGGACCCACGAAGACCTCTAGTACCAATATGTACTATTTAGATAAAAAGGTGTACTTTTTGAAGTGGTACCACCCCAGCGACAGCTGTTGTACCTTAATTTCTTACAGTGTACCTATATTAGATTCAACACCCCCCAACAAAGACACACAAATATAGCATTACAGGCTTACTGTGTGATTAGCATAAAAGACACTGACAAAGCAACAACCAAACCCATCTCCTCTCATGTGACATTAGGAAGTAAAAATGCAGTCGCAAGTGGGGCGTGAATGTTCTCTTCATTTTAATGATCTAGACGTTCGTCAACTTCAGCCATTTTCAAGGCTCATTAAAGTGAATTTACAGAACGGTACATACAGTGTTATTGTGTGGCCGGGCTGATATTCATTTTTATAGGTCTCCCAAGGTACCAGCAGAGCTCCATTTTCAAGTGCTCCACAGAGTTCTTGTCAAAAATCAAAACGACGACGCGATTACCATCTCGCAATGCAGCTTTTTTCCTGGTTTGATGACTAACTTTAATATTTGGCCCTGATATCTCCCCTACAGCAATCTCAAGGAAACAGTAATGGGCCGTAAAGTCATCCCATTCTAGCGCTATTACCAAGAATGAGAGTTTGAGGTGCTAAATCACTCGCGGCCACAGTAGGCATCCATTAAACAGCCTTTAATGAATTACCCATAACCTCTAGGAAGCCATTGCCGTCAATGTCATCTCTCAGTCAAACCGTGATTTTCAATGGACACGAAACTCGTATCCACTAAGCACCGATGCTTATGTTCTTATCACCAGAAACCTTTACAGATAATGCTGAAGAGTCTGAACCATAATACTTTGCGCTGCATAGGTTGCAATTTTAGGTCAGCAGGGTTTCTGTTGGCAGTGTCATTATCCACAGAGGTGCTGTTGAGGAGGAGAAGAGCATTATTCCTCCGTATGTGGGCTACAAATGCTCTTCTACTCTTTTTTAAAGACTGAATTGAATGGTTGGAGTGAGTTGTGCTATGAGGTTATAACCCTGATTTCAACTAGAGAATAATGCATGTAAAAGCTCTACAGTATATTGCTAGTTCAGATTCTCTAAAAAAACATTTATTTCTCAACCTAAATCTTTGGAAAATCAAATTTTTTTGTTTTTTACTGTTAGTATAATGTTGGTATACCGTAAAAAAGATTTGTTCATCCAAAAAAAGTAAAAAAGTAAATTTTGAGTTAATTCAACTTAAAAAATTTAGTTTACTTTTTTGAGTTAATTAATATTTTTAAAGGAAAACACCAGCATTTTTCAATATTTTACTAGGTTCTTACCTTAACTTAGACAAATTAATACATACCTATCTTTATTCAATGCATGCCTTTAATCTTTGTACAGCGCGTCGTGAATGTGTTAGCATTTAGCCTAGCCCCATTCATTCCTTAGGATCCAAACAGGGATGAACTTAGAAGCCATCCATGTTTTTCTTATTTAAAGACTGTTACATGTGTAGTTACATGAGTTCGAATGGTGGCACAAAACAAAACGCGATTTTATGGCGTAAGAGCACTTAGTTTGCAGCACTTTGACCTCTGGCGCAATAATATTAACAGAAGTTTGAGCGAGAGGGGGAGTAGTCAGGAGTGATGATGTTACTGCGCCATACAATATAGTTATCATTTTTTCTGCTTAAAAATCGCCACGTTTTGTTTTGTGCCACCATACTTACTCGTGTAATGGTCTTTTAATAGGGAAAACATGGAAGTGTTTGGTGGCTTCTAAATTCATCCCTGTTTGGATACTAAGGAATGAATGGGGCTAGGCTAAATGCTAACACATTCACAACGCACTGCACAAAGATTAAGTGCACAAATAAAAAAAATAGGTATGTATTAATTTGTCTAAGTTGAGGTAAAAACATAGTAAAATATAGAAAAACGGTGGTGTTTTCCTTTAAGTTGAATTAACTGTAAATTTTTAAGCAAACATATAACTTACTTTTTTAAGTTGAACCAACTTTTTTCACAGTGTAGGAAAATGGCAGATCCAATAACTTTACATTTAGATATAAAATGAAGCAACAAAAGTCATATTATACCGCTTTGCTTTTACATATAACAACAAAGCAGTTACTTTGTGAATTTACTTGTGTAGTAAGTAGACAGATGTATAGGTAATAACTTTACACTGAGTTATAAAATGAAATAAAGTTTGCCAAGAAGAAAATGTAAACAGGTAAAATAGTATATATTTATCGAAACAAAAACTTTCAGAATACTTTAGGTATAATGTTTAGATAGCCAGTCATTATCTTAAAAAGAAAAACACAAAAAGGTAATCAGGACCGCACATTATCCCATATATATATATATTTTTTCACTGTCTACCGCAATATCATTGTATCATTTATTTTCTACTGCAATAGACCAATTAAAACCCAAGTATTGCAGAAAGCCGTGTAATAATGTGATAGTTTGACGTATATGCTTAAATTGCCCACCTGTTGGTTTGGGAACAGGCAAACACTTCCAGGTAATACAGCAGTTGTGCCTTCAGCTGAATATTTGCTTGGTTTCTTATCTCCAATAACTTACTGTATATGCACATACATAAACACAAGCTTGCATTGCTTCTTGTTAATAGCACACCATATTTACCTTAGCATGGTGTCTTTTCTATACGGTACATAATATATTCACATAGATTTTATTTACCACACACACCACGTGTGTACTGTACAGTACTTGTTAATGATGTTTGTAAGTGTTATCTAGATACTAATGGTAAGTTGCTTATGGTTAAGCTTTTGGCAGGTCTGCTTCCCAAGAGAAAGCTGTGAATGGAGTAACTCCAGTGAAAGCAAGTGGAAATCCTTCACGGCAAGTTTAAATGTACGTCAGCCTCGGGCTATTGTGAGGAGCAAAACTGACATGCTTCAGCAAATTATCTGTATACGTTCACTAGCATTTAAGTAAATGCATTTGTGGTCATGAATAATCCATGAAATCTTAAAGAAAATTAGGCCTGGCTCCGCTCAGAAATATTTAACACTCCGTGACAAGTAGGAATGCAAATATGTTGCAAGCTGTGATGTCAATTTTCAGATTATGTTCATACTTTAAATGCACATGAATTATTGCTTATACAAGTCTAGGTCCAGAACTGAATGAAGTTTTCATGCTTGCGTTCTAACAATGACTAAATAACCCTGTGTAATATACAGGATTTGGTTAGATAATTTTTCACCAACTTAACTCTGCAATGCTTCAATACCAACCTCCAGCTTAGTTTAAAAAGTAAACAGAGCTAATATTAACCTGATATTAATCCTGATCAGGGTTCCCACACCTTAGTTAACTTCAAGGACTTTCCAGGT
Organism: Misgurnus anguillicaudatus; assembly: GCF_027580225.2. Taxonomy (NCBI): domain Eukaryota; kingdom Metazoa; phylum Chordata; class Actinopteri; order Cypriniformes; family Cobitidae; genus Misgurnus; species Misgurnus anguillicaudatus. Next base: position 18,886,260 of record NC_073361.2, on the reverse strand, counting down.
CCAATACCCTCAAATTTAAGGACTAAATGTGGAGACACATTTCAAGTGAGAGCAAGGTTACATTGTGAATACTTTTAAGATACATTGTTACAGTTCCCTTTCGAGGGAACTCGCGCTGCGTCACTGCGGTGACACTTTGGGGGCGCCTTCAGGGGTAAGTGCGTCTGAATGTGTATATCAAATTCAACCAATGGTGAGGCTTAATGACAAAGACAGGGTGATGCGGTAGCCAGGAAGTATATCACTATCTGAAATATTGCCAAAGATGGTGTTACAGGGACGCAGGAAGTATGGCAAGGGAGACGCAGCGTCTCGTTCCCTTCTCATGGAACAACAGTTACATACGAAACCAGAGACGTTTTCATGTGTCAAACACAACTATGCAAAAAAGCATTTTGGTATAAATCAACATTCGCATACAGAAGATATAAGCATTTAAAGCAAACAGCTTAGCACGTGTGCTTAAAAATTTTTATGATATTATCCTACACTACACAGGGAATTATATGGATTTTTTTCAAAAAACTTGTTGCGTAAAATAGATTTAAGCACTTTCAATGACCTGTATCTATGTATGTATATTTTCAAAAACTTCCCAGGGCCTTAGAATCCCCCCCCAGATTCACAAACTTTCAAGGAGCCGTGGGAACCCTGCCTGATACAGAAGTTATCCAGTAATAATACAACTGGATTTTGGAAACTTAATGACCTGCAAAATGTACAGAAATTAATAATTTGCTAAATTTACATTCAGCAGACGCGTTTATCCAAAGTGCCTTACAGCCGAACTGAAAAAGACACTTTCACATATCTATTTAGTGGAAAAGACACCTACAAAATAACTGCACAATTTGTTCCTGGAGTGTTGAGATTAAATACTTCACAAAACTGTTGGTATTCAGAAAAGCATCACTCTTGCTTGTGTGACACCCCTTAAGTATTTTATGCCGAACGTAGGACTTAAACACAAAATGCTCTTCATTTTTATGAGACATGCTAAAACCCCAAAGGCAGAATGATTCAAACTCATACAGGAAATTACAAAACTGATTACAGGCAGTTTATCCCTGGCAGAATATATTTTTGCCTAACATTCCCCCATTATCGCGCTCAAGGGAGTCTGTGTGAGAGCTGGGTGTAATGAGACAAAACAAGGCTAATAAACACAGCATCAGGAGATGCGACGAAATATGCGCTATGTAATTTTTATGTTCGCATTTGGTGCTTTTTCTGAGGTCTCACAGATGACATGTGGCTTTTATAAATCTCACATTTATGAACGCCACCTGGTAGTAATGTTTGTGCTCTTTCGTAATTTAATCAAATACAAATGAAGTTTTAAATATAAACACTGACTTCTGAAGCGGAAGATAAATAAAGATTTCTGCTCTGCTGATGTGAAGTTGGAAGACACCATCTGCTAGTTTACAGGTCATTGTGAAAATATATCGTAAATATTATGTAAATGTGACTCGCTAAAATCGGTTACACTTTATTTTGATAGTCCACTTTAGACATTCTACTAAATATGAATAACTTCGCAACTACATGTCAACTAACTTTCATTTATTTGCAGCCATACGTCAACTAACTGTCATTAGAGTATTATGAACTGTAAGGGTTAGGATTAGGTAAGGGGTTAGGGAAGAGGTTAGGGTTAGTGAAATAAGTTGACATGCACCTGCACAGATACAGTGAGGAAAAAAGTATTTGAACACCCTGCCACCTTCCAAATTCTCCCACCTAGAAATCACCGAGGGGTCTGAAATTGTCATCGTAGGTGCATGTCCACTGTGAGAGACATAATCACAATATATGATTATTTAACTATTTATTTGTATGATACAGCTGCAATTCAAATTTTTTGAACACCTACCTATCAGCTAGAATTCAGACCCTCAAAGACCTGTTAGTCTGCCTTTAAAATGTCCACCTCCACTTTATTTATTATCCTAAATTAGATGCACCTGTTTGAGGTCATTAGCTGCATAAAGACACCTGTCCACCCCATACAATCAGTAAGAATCCAACTACTAACATGGCCAAGACATTGGTGGGCGGAGCTAGTGTAAACAGCGTTTGCTAACAAGGGATGCTATTTGGACTTAGCCTGTATTTTTAAGCACAAAATTGCTAGTTGGGAAGTTGGCATCTGGCTTTAAATTGTTTGATTAACATTTTTTATTAGATTATAGAGAATTAAGAGAATTGTAGTGTTAAAGATCTGAGCTCGTAGTCGGTAGACTGCTTGAATCCCTGCGAGAATCGAGACAATCACCATTGTACCTTTAAAAAAGCACTAAATTACAGATTTCACTATAAGGCGTCTACTGTAAGTTGTTTTAGATAAAAGTGCCAAACTGTCTATAAGTAAGTTATGTATTCAAGAAGTTAAGGTCAAAGATAAGAGCCTTATACTATTAAAGAACACCTATTTCATTGCTAGAAAACAACATTATTTTGTGTATTTTATATAATACAATGTGTTGGCGTGCTTTATGGTTAAAGGATTAGTCCATTTTCTTAAAAAAAAAAATACTGATAATTTACTCACCACCATGTCATTCATAATGTCTTTCTTTGTTCAGTCGAGAAGAAATTATGTTTTTTTGAGGAAAACATTCCATGATTTTCCTCATTTTAATAGTCCTTAATGGACCCCAACATGTAACAGTTTTAATGCAGTTTAAAATTGCAGTTTCAAAGGACTCTAAACGATCCCAAACGAGGCTATAAGGGTATTATCTAGCAAAAAACGATTGTCATTTTTGACAAGAAAACTAAAACATACGCACTTTTAAACCACAACTTCTCGTTTATCTCCGGTCCTGTGACGCGCCAGCGCAACCTCACGTAATTGCGTTATGCCGTGGACATTATTTTTCACATACCATACATTTTTGTAGCTCCATAATTCATTCTCTTCCTGAAACGCACGGATATGAAAAGCTCTGTGTCCCTGATTGGCCGTGACTCTCCTTACCATGTTTAAAAGATTTGATTGCTAACAGGAGTTAATTTACGGCTGTGAGTCCGAAGCGGGATGTTGGTCTTTTCTACATCACCAATCCCAGGAAGTAAACTGTTGCCTACAATCCGTGTTTGTTATAGTCCAAGGAAAGAGATTTACGTTGGAGACGATAACTCGCATCATCGTTTATTTTGGGGTATGCATATCATTAACGTACTGATACACACCTACACACCAAAGGAAATGTCAAATCGTGAATCGGACAATAGATGCTCTTTTAAGATAATTTCAAAATGCGCATCTTCAGCCGAGACAGTGTACAGCTAAAACAAAAAAACGAATCTTCTCAGTCGTGTATTTGTCACTTCAGTCCCAGGACAATATCAACCTGTGTGCCCTCTGCGGGATTTAACAGTAGGAGGGGCAGACGCCTCTGCCTCCTGAATGTGATCAGGTCTTATATTTTTTACAACAGGACCGGCTTATTCTCAGTGACAGCTCGCATTAGCAGATCAAAGGCAAACAGTTGGGTACCATTATAGTTCCTTCTAATGTCTTTAGTCAGAGCATCCATTTTGGCAGACCTTTAACATTTAATGCACGTAGAGGACGATCGACTTTCTCCAACTGTGTTCAAGCCCTTCAGGATGTACCAGAGGAACGAGACGAATCCATACAGAGACTGAAGACAAATCCACGATTCGCTTTTGAGTCTTTGATTTGGAAATAGATCATTAAACAAGCTGTACATATCATATCAAAAGACTTTACTCTTCTACTTAAGTTTAAGTACACAATTCCCGCCCAGAAACTTAAAACAGAGTAGCCACTGTTTCTCTGTTTAAAACGTATTTGAAGTCGCCATTTTGTGCTGCCGTTTTTCTACAGAAGCCCTTAAAGGAATATTCCATTTTCTTAAAAGAAAAATCCAAATAATTTACTCACCACCATGTCATCCAAAATGTTGATGTCTTTCTTTGTTCAGTCGAGAAGAAATTATGTTTTTTGAGGAAAACATTGCAGGATTTTTCTCATTTTAATGGACTTGTATAGACACCAACAATTAACACTTTACTCAACACGTAACAGTTTTTTTTCAACGGAGTTTCAAAGGACTATAAATGATCCCAAACGAGGAATAAGCGTCTTATCTAGCAAAACGATTGTCATTTGACAAGAAAAATAACAAATATACACTTTTAAAGCACAACTTCTCGTCGAGATCCGGTCGTGATGCGCCAGGTGACCTCATGCAATACGTCATGACGTCAAGAGGTCACAGAAGACGAACGCGAAACTCCGCCCCAGTGTTTACAAGTGTGTTGAAAGAGGACCCTTCCTACGTTGTATGTCAACTGATACTAATTAATGTCTTTGTGTCAGTTTATTGTTTAAAATGGTCCGCAAATGTGCGTTTTATATATTTAACACGTGACCTCCCTACGTCACTACGCATTTACGTTAGGTCGCGCTGGACTGGACCTAGACGAAAAGTTGTAAAAGAGCATATTTTTTATTTTTCTTGTCAAAAATGACAATCGTTTCGCTAGATAAGACGCTTATTCCTCGTTTGGGATTGTTTATAGTCCTTTGAAACTCCGTTACGTGTTAATTGTTGGTGTCTATTAAAGTCCATTAAAATGAGAAAAATCCTGCAATGTTTTCCTCAAAAAACATAATTTCTTCTCGACTGAACAAAGAAAGACATCAACATTTTGGATGACATGGTGGTGAGTAAATTATCTGGATTTTTCTTTTAAGAAAATAGAATATTCCTTTAAAGGACATTTTTTTACTAAGTTGTCAATGACAATGACATGTTTGTCCAGTGGCGGCTACCGTAGCTTCTCTATGTGCTTCAAAAGCGAGAAGTGAGCCGTGGACTAAGCCGTTGGTTGCAAATCACAACCTCACCACTAGATGCCGCTAAAATTTACACACTGCACCTTTAAAGTCAAGGTGGATTGCACGCAACAGTATCTTATAAACAATACAAAATTGTTTTCTCTATCGGCTGCTTTTTCTCTATTTAATGTGAGAGACGCTCTCAATTGAGCAGCCCTGGAGTAAAAAGCATTTTACACAACAATTCAATATCAAATGTTATGGAGAAAGTAAAATACAGTGTTGTAAACTCGTACTGCATGTATGCCTGACGCACTGAATCAACTATAATGTCAGAGGGGGATTTCAGCTGTCAGGGGTAATGAATGTCTCCTATCTAGGACAGGCCATGGATCACAAAAAGAGTCCTCGGGGATGTATGTGTTTATGTATGTGTACAGACCAGTGGGTTACAAGCATGCAACTCACCCAAATTCCATTTCAACCCAGAAGTGGTGGTGAGACAAGGACATCCCACTGGAATCAGACTACACCATTTCCCTTCCAAACCAGTGTTCACGCTTAGCCGATGCTTTCTGTCCTGTAAGTGAGAGAGAGAGATGGAGATAAAGGATTGAGAGAGTCATAAAAGCTCTGTTCGAAATTTGTGTGAGCTGCCTGACCCTGACAGTTTTCATTAACATCATTTGTCTGTTCCAGTAGGTAGCAACATTCAAGTGCTTTCCAAAACACATTATTCCCAATTCAAACTATATGTGTCCACTGGCAAGGAGTAAGTGGAGCTGAGCTGGTGCTTTTAACACACTCTCTCTTTCAGCAAATCGGTCAGCACCACTGGGTGGACATAACATCACCTAATGAAAATTCATGAGGCATGCTGAAAGATTTCATGTGTCCCCTTCACACTGCAGATAGATCCTTTGGCCCTGCTAGTTCACCAGCCAGTGTAAAATACGGTAATGCATGGTTTTTGTATTCCTTCCTAATTTATTTTATATTACACACCTAGTCATGAGCCTCCATTACAGGCCAGCAGAGTTAGAGATATCAACTGACAAAGAAAGATGCATTTTAATACTTTTACCCCTCCAGAGACATTGGCATCCTACCAATTGTAATAATGCTCTCATGTCTCTTCCGCAAACAACAGTCTGGTTCAATATTGCGATCGTTTCAATTATCACTTTTCTAAAGTGGTGTATTATTGTCACACACACACACCTACAAGCAAGATGAATGATGATGAGGCTTCCAAAATGAAAGTGACTCTCGAAAATTGTCAAGATGTTCCCAGAGCTATTCTGTCAGGCCTAATTACCACCTACTACTTTCAATATAGACATAAATATAATATGTGATGTTTTATTTAATCTAACTTTTTGCTAAATTTGTCTCTTCCAAACTTATTGAGATCTGCTTCTAAAATGTCAGGAATGGCTGTGAATGAATGTTACAATGACAGAGAACTGAATTCAAGTTCATAACTCTACTTTATGGGTATCTTTATATAGATTGAAACCAGTGGCGGCCGGTGACTTCTTTTTTTTCGAGGGCGCTCGATGCGAAGTTCGTCCCAACATGTATGTTGCCCGTCATGTGTGTGGTACTTTTTTCAAAATATGTGTTCTGCACGTCGAGAGATAATATGTGCATCACGTGTTTTGTCAAAATAAGTGCCTGCTGCAGACGAGTCTAAAGGGTTTATGATAAAAGAGACGCTCGCGTTTGCCAGATTCAGAGTTTACTGTTAAGAGAGTGTCTTGCGTGTATTTAGTGAACGTGAGCGTCGCTTTTATCATAATTGGTTTTGACGCGTGTGCAGCAGGCACTTATTTTGAAAAAACACGTTATGCACATAGGATCTCTCAAGGTGCAGAACACATATTTTGAAAAAAGGAACCACACAACACTCCGAACACTTATTTTGAATTAGCGCCCCTCGGATGAGCAGTCACGAGCCGCCACTGATTGACACTAGGGCAGTACCTATGCAAAAGTAGGGTTGGGCATTGTTTCAAATTTAACGATTCTGATTCCAAATTCGATTCAGCTTATCGGATTCCAATTCCTAACGATTCTTGGTTTCAATTCCAAAGGGGTGAAACGCAATAAAATTCAAGCCGTTATAGATCAAAATACTTATTTTGTGCCAATACTTACAGCTAAACCCAAAAAAAGGAGGTTACATACGAGCTGCAAAACTTTTTAAACAAACATGGCTAGGATATAGCTCAAAATGATTTTTAAATAATTTCCCCTCGTAACATAACACCTACCTAAATGACAGCAACTCAACAACAGAAAATGCATGCAGCCCTTTCACTACAAATGTTATGATCGATTTGTCACACTCCTCAGTTTTTCGTCTGAGAGCCTTCCTTTCGAAGCAACGGGGAAGGGGGTCTCACGCAGTGTTGGGTGTAACTAGTTACTAAGTAATTAGTTACTGTAATTAAATTACTTTTCACTTGAAAAAGTAAAGTAAGGGATTACTCTTATTTTTCTTGTAATCTAATTACAGTTACTTCTGATGTAACTAAATACTGTGTATGGACTCTAAAACAATTATGTATACTAAAATACAATAGTGGATTTAACATGGTTTAGGTTTACAATTCTCACTATTAACTGGTTGATTTTTAGCATTAATATTAATGAGATGTTGGCTGTTTATTAATACTTAATAGCACATATTAATGCCTGATTCTGCAAAACCTCATTCTACATCCTTAACCCTTCCCATTTCTACCAATACTTAAAATTAACAACTTCTTTAGTATTAATACGCAGTAGTTGGAGTATATTGATGCAAAAGTATTTAATAGTTAGTTAATAGAGAGAATTGGACCCTAAAGTGGGACAGAATAATTGATGTACTTTTATATATCATTTCTTCGAGCCATTTCAAGCCTCTCCTTGTATCATACTAAATAGGATTTAGAAAGTAATTAGTAATAAGTATTTAAATACTTTTGGAGAGAGTAATTTGTAAAGTAATCTAATTACATGATTGAAGATGTAATTAGTAACTAGTAATTACTTACCCAACACTGGTCTCACGTGTAGCATGTGCCGTGCACTACTGTCGGAGGCGACCAATAAAGAGCACTCGGCAGAATCGGATGCATAAAAAAGATGCACAACGCATCAAACAGGGTGCATTCTTTTGATTCGATACGATGAACCAACTGCAGATGCTTTCCCATATTGCCGGTGACAACTATCTTGCAAAATATAATAATAATAGTCCATAATATTTACACTTAGCCTTGTCTTTTTTCTGATTTTGTAAAATGTAGCCACACTTTAAAGCCCCTTCCACAGTCAATCGTGCGCACTGTGCAGATGACGTGAAAATTGACTGTGCACTCAAAAAATTGCTGCTAAATAGCACTAAAAATAGTTCCCCTATGATTACGATTTTTAGTGCTATTTAGCAGCAATTTTTTGAGTGCACAGTATATAGCACCTATGAGGAACCATACGGGGTGATATAGCACCACCATAGCACCACATATGGTTCCACATAGCACTTAAAATGGTTCCCCTATGATTACGAGCCAGTGAACCACTTTTCAGCACCATTTGTTTTTAATGTGTGTGGTCCGGAATTGTTAAGTGGAATTGAAATTGGAATTTTACAATAAGAATCTGATTCCTTTCTTATGGATCCGATTCCAGAATTGGAATTGAAATTCGATTCCCAACCCTATTCAAGAGTACACCTTTGTACCTTAAGGGCGCAAATTAGTACTTCAATGGTACATATAAGTAATTAAAAAAATGTAAAAAATATTTGTACCTCAAATTTACATATTTGTGCCTAAATGGTACAAAGTAGGGACATTACAAATGGTACCAGCCTAGTGACAGCTTATGTAGCTTTATTTTTGAGTGCACTGTCAAAAATAAAAGGTACAAACAGCATTTTTATAGCCATTCCTTGCATTTCAGAAGCAGATGTCAATATGTTTGTAACTAACAAACTTTGAAGATGCAAAAACTGTTTCAAAGGTTAATTTGTGTCCCTTTATGGGTACAATATTATACCCTAAGGACCCTATTGTGTACCTTAAAGAACAATTTGGTAACAGTTCATTTTTAGGGGGAACAAAACAGTTAACTGCACCTTTAAAAGGCACACAATAGATCAAGGTACAATAATGTACCCAAAAAGGTACAATGTTGAATTATGTTTAGCATACCTGTAAAGGTACCAGTGGCGGCCGGTGACTTCTTTTTTCAAGGGTGCTCGATGCGGAGTTTGTCACAACATGTATGTAGCCAATCATGTGTGTGGTTTGTAATTTCAAAATATGTGTTCTGCGTGTCGAGTGATCCTATGTGCATTACGTGTCTTGCCAAAATAAGTGCCTGCTGCAGATGCGTCTAAAGGGTTTATATTATAAGAGACACTCGCGCTTGCCAGATACTTGCATAATCTAAAAATTTACTGTTAAGGGAGTGTCTTGTGTGTATTTTGTGAACCTGAGCGTCTCTTTTATCATAAACAGTTTTAACGCGTGTGCAGCAGGCACCTATCCTGACAAAACACGCAACTCACATTGTCAACATGACGCAACAAACACATATTTTGAAAACACAAGCAACACACGTCACTCCGAACAAATATTTTGAATTTGCGCCCCTTGGACGCGCAGTCACGAGGTACAAAGCAAAACCTTAGGGTACCACCCCAGTGACAGAAAAGGTACAGTTTTGTACCTTTTTCCTGACATTGTGTGGTGAAAGCTCTTATATTATTTAATTTGCCGTTTTGTTTTAATCTAAAATTTCAGAGTTAGTTAGTTACAAACATATTGAGATCTGCTTCTGAAATGCCAGGGATGGCAGTGAAAAAATGCTGCAATGACAGAGAACCGCATTCATGTTTTATAAGTCTGCTTTATGGGCATCTTTATATAGATTGAATGCATTCATTTCAATTTCCGTCCCATCACAACAGACAAAGATTAACATTCTCAGAGTCACTTCAATGTCATGTATTCTCTGTACTCTCAATGAACTTTAGAGGTTCTTATACAAAATGCAAAATAATGCCACCATAGCAATTGTGTAGTTGTGCAAGGTTAAAATGTCCTGTAGTTTAGTTTGCTATTAAATAGTAAGCCTACAGTGTTTTTCAAACATTACTGCAGTATACTGCAGATACCGGTACCTGACAACAATGTGCTGCACAGTTTAGCATCTGTTCAGTCAGTGTGAAATTGTGAATGTGTTTATTAAACGTGTGAGATTCATTAAACATGTTTTTGACTTTTTCAATATTTGACATTATAACTTTTTGTAATTTATCTATAAATCAAATCCAGATGGGAACCTTAGCAAGCATGAAATAACATATTTTTAAGTTTCTTAGTGTGATGAAAGCTTTAATAAAATTTAATTCACATTGAGTTCAGCGTTTACGGTTCCTGTGTGTTTTGGTGCAGTTTGAGAAATACAGAATGGATGTAAACACAGTCTCTGGTGACTTTATATTATATTCACCAGTGTTTCCTGCATCGCTGTTCAACTGAATATACAGTGCCACGGTGCTAGAAATGATATTTACCTGTAGTCGTAGCCTGAATTGATGTAATAAGATGAAAAAGACCATATACAGAGAAATAATGCTCCCCAATGCACAAGTAATACAAAATATTTCAGTATACCACGTCATCCGGATGAATTTCCAATCTTAACATTTACACTTATTTTCTTTGCTAAAAATAAGGAACTGAATGTGTTCACAACAAAACATTATGTTAAACATGAATTGAAGAGCTCAGATACAAAACCCTCTCAGTGCGTCTGATATGTTTTCTTGTAAATGAGTCAGACTCTTAATGGATGCTGCCAACAAACTATTATTTCTAAATGGCATGAGGCCAGGATTGAGCGGATTTAAAGCGAAAGTATTTGATAAATGTATAATACCCGTTGAGAGCATTCGTTCATTATCATTATCTCCTTTCTAAGGAAGGTGGATTTAGTGGATTTTGCATCTGAGCTCCTCAATTATTGAATTATTGAATCTACGGACAGCTCTTTAATTTCATCATCTACTCATGAACATAGTTGAAATTATTGATTTAGTTTCGAAGCTAGCTTTTTATACCAAAGCAAAAATTCTGCTATTGATCCAACCCTAGTGTCTTACTACTCTCTGTTCAAGAGAAAAATCACTGGCCTGGTGCACAATATATCTTTAAAGCTTAAAAACAAAAAAAACATGAAAAACCAAGCTGGGCTTTGTATACAGTCTGCTTGAACATTCATTCAAATCTCAAGAAAATGGTCAAGATGTTCCCAAAACTATTCTGCAAGGCCTAATTACCATCTACTACTTTCAGTATAGACACTAATAGGGGTGCGTGGGGGTTAGTGGTAACACTGTTTACATTGTTGCACAACATTGAGCGTTTTGTTTTTCCGGTATTTTTTCACGCTGCCAAAAGACGATCTCCCACAAATATTGAAAATGTATAATGTTTTTCCAGAGTTATTGATGAAAGAGTGTTTTGGTGGCATCCAAGTAAATTTTTTCAGCATGTTTTTTTCAGTTTCTAAGTTGGGTGTGTAAGATACCAAATCCAATGTTATGTCAAATTAATCAGTGTCTTGTTGACTAAAACATAGCATAGTTTTGAAATACAGTGCCCTCCACAATTATTGGCACCCCTGTTTAATATGTGGTCGTGGACTTCTAAAAATTCTCCTTTTTAATTAAACCACATAGAACCCAAATGCAAAAAAGACAAAAATCCAACAATTGATTTAAGTACATTACTTTGGTGGTAAAGAATTTACACGTTTAGGAAAAAAAAAACTTGAAATCATGCGTTCCACAATTATTGGCACCCCTGATATTAGGGTTAGGGTCCAAGAATGGTAAGTACTAGAAACAAACTTCAAATGTTCATTTGTAGCAGAGATGTGTGTGTTGCTTGTGTAAAAATATAATTAATCAAACTCGAATTTTTTTAAATAATTGAGCCAAAACCAAAAAGCGTTAGGTTGTGCCCCGCTCTCCCCTACCTGATGTTTTATTTAAATTTTTATTTTGCAAACCTTAAAGTTTGTCTGTTCCAAACTTATTGAGATAAAAAAACAAGTTGAACTTTGTATTACAGTCTGCTTGAACATTCACTCAAATCTCGGCATAGACCAGTAGGGGAACAAAGAGCAATCTGAGCTGTACCTTCACATGGACACACAATCATATCCACAACATTTCAAATATTTACAACTACAGAGTTTTGAACCACATGCCAGCGCCACTCCCATGCTTTCTTACTGGTGTAAGACCTATAATTGTACATAGTGCGAGATCAGCGCCTGTAATTCAGAGATGTGACCTTTCAAAAGTGCATAAACAGAAAACAACAAGTGGAATAAGCAAAGTGCTTGTGCAGTTGTAAATTGTTTAATATCACGATTGATCTTTAAGTGCTGCAATCAGGGTGTCAACAGCATACAAGTGTAAACACTGATTAGCACATGCTAATAAAAGACAAGTGTTTACCTCATGAAGAAGGAAGGCCAGAGAACAACCCTGTATGACTACTATGGGGAGATCAGTCATCTTCTGGGCATGAAATAAAGTCTCCACGGAGGCCATGATCTGATCGAAGCGGCCCAAAAGACCACCCAGAGTTACTATTGTGTCCACCTGCAAAAAGATGGAAACAAATAAACTGATGGATGAATGTATGTGAATGATTGAGAGAGAGAGAGAGAGAGAGAGAGAGAGAGAGAGAGAGAGAGAGAGAGAGAGAGAGAGAGAGAGAGAGAGAGAGAGAGAGAGAGAGAGAGAGAGAGAGAGAGAGCACAAATAAACGCTCTTAAAAATATTGTTTTATTCTGTTGTACAACAAATGAATGATAAAACAAACAAACTAATGAGTGAACAAATGAATGAACAAACAAATTTATAAGTGATTGATTGTTGGAGAGCTTAGCGGAAGAAAACACATAATGGCCTTGTACACACTGCATATGAATTTGGTTGTCACTGCACCTTTTAGTGCCTTATACTGTTATGTACACACACATATCAGCAATTTATGGGAGTGATAACAGCACTACTGAAATAAACCCAAAGTGCAGGTAGTGACAACAGCATTTACAACTGTGTACAGAAGCAAACTGACCAACTACTGTAGTTGTTAATGATGTATTTAAACGTGCATCATGAACATGACAGGTCTCTCTTAAAAATAAAAATGGCAAGGGGAAAATGTGCTTTTGTTTACTAGTGTTGCCAGATCTTGAACAATACACACACACAAAAAAATCCCATGATAAACCGAAATATTGGGACCTGAACATTCCCAATTTAATAAAGAAAACTTGATCGCTTCATGAGCCAAAGACATAAATGGTTAAGCCCAATAATGGTATGTAAACCCAAAAGCCTCACAAATGCGTACATGCCAAGACAGAGATTTATTGCAAAACATAAAGCTGTAATATTATTTTTGGTCAAAGCAGTGAATGATAACCACACACAAGATGGCAGAGCATTGCTATGGCAGAGATGGCAGAGCGTGTTCTGTGTCAATCATCTCATTTTCAGGAGTAAGTCTTGTTCCGTACAGACATGGAACAATTATTTAGGGGATTCACTCCCGCATTTAAATGCGGTTGTTAATCTCGGAAGTTTACAGTGTGTACAAGGCCAATGCAACTTCAGCATAAGTGTTGTATAAATGCTGTAGCACAAAGAAACAAATTAATTAATTAATAAATGAATTAATGACACAAAGAATCAGGATAAATGCGGTTAGTGCTGCAACAAAATAAAGAAAACACACAATAATGTATTAGAAAGATAGAGAGACGGAAGGAAAGAAAGTAACAAGGAAATATAGAATTAAAGAAAGAAGAAAATACATAAATAAATAAATAAAGAAAGAAAGATCCAAAGAAAGAAAGAAGGAATGAAGGGAGAGGAAATCAATGAAGTAATGACACAACAAATCAGACAAATGCCGTTGGTGCTACAACAAAAGAAAGAATGAAAAAACAAAGGAAAGAAAAAAGAAAGAAAAAAAGATAGAACTAAAAAGAAGAAAACAAGAAAAAAGAAGAGAGAAAGAAGAAAAGGAGGAAGGAAAAGAAAAAGAAGAAAGAAAGGGAGGAAAAGAAAAAAGAAAGTAGGAAAGAAGAAAGAAAGAAGAAAGGAAGGAAGGAAAAAAAGAATGAAGAAAAGAGGAAAGAAAGCAAGCAAGAAAGAAGAGCGAAAGAAGGAAGGAAGGAAAGAAGAAATAAAGAAGGAAGGAAAAGAGACAGAAAAAGAAAGAAAGGAAGGAAAAGAATAAAGAAAGTAAGAAGAGAGAATGAAGAAAGTAAGGAAAACAGAAAAAGAATAAAGAAAAAAGGTAGGAAGGAAAAAAGCAAAAAAAGAAAGAAGAGAGAAAAAAGGAAGGAAGGAAGGAAGGAAGGAAGGAAGGAAGGAAGGAAAAGAGAAAAAAAGAAAGGGAGGAAAGAAAAAAGAAAGAAAGAAAGAAAGAAAAAGAAAAAAGAAAGTAAGAAGAGAGAAAGAAGAAAGGAAGGAAATCAGAAAAAGAATAAAGAAAAAAGGTAGGAAGGAAAAAAGCAAAAAAAGAAAGAAGAGAGAAAAAAGGAAGGAAGGAAGGAAGGAAGGAAGGAAAAGAGAAAAAATAAAGGAAGGAAAGAAAAAAAGAAAGAAAAAGAAAAAAGAAAGTAAGAAGAGAGAAAGAAGAAAGAAAGGAAAAAAGAATAAAGAAAAAAGGTAAGAAGGAAAGAAAGAAAGAAAGAAAGAAAGAAGGATGGAAAGAAGAAAGAAAAAGAGACAGAAAAAAGAAAGAAAGGAAGGAAAAGAAAAAAGAAAAAGAAAAAAGGAAGGAAAGAAAAAAGCAAGAAAAAAAGAAGAGAGAAAGAAGGAAGGAAAGAGGAAAAGAGAAAGAAAGGAAGGACAATAAAAAGAAAGAAAGAAAGAAGAGAGAAAGAAAGAAAAGAGAAAGAAGGAAGGAAGGAAGAAAAAAGAAAGGAAGGAGAAGAAAAAAGAAAGGAAGGACAAGAAAAAAGAAAGGAAGAAAAAAGAGAGAAAGAAGAAATGAAGGAAGGAAAAAAGCAAGAAAAAAAGAAGAGAGAAAGAAAAGAGAAAGAAGGAAGGAAGGAGGAAAAGAGAAAGAAAGGAAGGACAAGAAAAAAGAAAGTAAGAAAGAAGAGAAAAAAGGACGGAAGGAAGGAAGGAAGAAGGGGGAAAAAGAAAAAAAGATAGAAAGGAAGGACAAGAAAAATGAAAGAAAGAAAGAAGAGAGAAAGAAGGAAGGAAGGAAGGAAAAAAGAAAAGGAATGGAGGAAAAAGGAAAGAAAGCCAGAAAGAAAGATGAGAGAAAGAAGTAAGGAAAAAAGAAAGAAAGAAAAAAGAAAAAATGAAGGAAGGACAAGAAAAAAGAACGCAAGAAAAAAGTGAAAGAAGAAAGGAAGGAAGGAAGGAAGGAAAATGAAAGAAAAAAGGGAAAGAAGGAATGAAGGAAGGAAAGAATGAAGGGGAGAAAGAAGGAAGGAGGAAAAAGAAAGAAAACAAAAAAGATAAAAAGAAAGAAAGAAAGAAAGAAAAAAGGAAGGAAGGAAAAAAGCAAAGAAACAAAGAAAAAAAAAAACAAAGAGTGAAAGAAGAAACTAAAAAAAAAAAATAATAATAATAAAGAAAGAAAGACATCTAGGAAATAACCAAAAGAATGTGTGAAGTACAACTTCAGGATAAATCTCATCTAAATGAAGAAACAGACACATGAACACATGTATAAATGAATGCACAGACACATGAACACATGTATAAATGAATGCACAGATGAAGGGATGAATGCTTTAAACGAATGAGATCACCATAAAAGTGTTTGTGAGAGTAAAGCAACAGATGAAGATTCTTTATATGACTCCAGGATAAATAAGTGCTGTTATAAAGTCACATGATAGCTTTTCTATTCCCCCTGCAGATTCAGAGTTATGTCTGTCTTCAAACAATAGACTCCTTTATTATGGCAAGTGTTCAGAGAGAACAGCTCGAACCAGAAAACGTCGACTTGGCAGAATCTCTTTGATATTTGCTCCTGAGACTATTTGTCTGACTGCTGCAATGTACTCATCACCCTGTGAGATCCAACAACTCCATGTGACAAAAACCTCTTTAAAATGCACAGAGGGTAATCAACACTTCACAGCAAGCCCCCATCCACTCATTTAAATAGCAGGACTTTATGACACATAAATTGTTCATCTTATAGCGCCTCTGTAATTATCTGGACTGATTGTAAAACTTTTAAGAAATGAAGCAGAAACGATGATCTCATAACTTGTACTTCAAAGAACTTTGTTGCATTATTGAAGTCTCACAGTAAATGATACACTAACTTAAGGAGTTATACGGTAAACAAGCACTACCTAAACATATCAGACTTATAGTCTCGCAGAGCCAGACGTTTAACTTCATGGTCAATTTTGTGGTCCTTACAGGAAGGAGCTCAACTGCACACCAACCAATCACAGCTTGTTTTAAATGTTTTATTTAAGAGGTGGGTAAAACTAAAATCAATAACACTGTAATAATAAACCAACATGCAACAAAGAGACAGCTTATTCAAATAATGGCACAGCGGTCTCCTAAATATTTGTGCAGACTTTGTTTTGTTTGTATGTCTGGGGAATAAAATGTGCTGTTTACTTCTAAAAGAACAAAAACTATAAAGCAAAATATACAGTGCACAAGGATACACCATTTACTTGAAATTAAGTGCAACATTCTTCAACAAAATGGTGTCCCGGCAGTCCATTTAAACTTGTACCTTTGCTGCTTTTGTGTGCATCAGATGGTTTGCAGGTGCACTGTATTCACCTTGTCTGAGATCAGATTGGAGTCGACACCTTACAACGACTTGATAAATAAATGAATGCTTCTATTCATGTTTCAATGAAAGATTTGTGAAAGACTTATTAACCCTCAGCAATTCACTTTTATAAATTCTTCTCTTAAAAGCGCAGAGACCAAAGTGGAATATAAACACAGCATAGGGAGAACAGGTAGTGTGCATATAGATCGAGTTCGAGTCGCACACGTTGTTAAAACCAGAATGTGTGTGAAGGTGATGGGCAGCTCTGTGAGAACTAACAGACAGTCTGACAAGACTCAAACTCAGTCCAGAGACTTTGAGGAGGAGCACAGACACGCGCACACAATATCCATACAAAATCTATGTGACAGCTCCTGAAGGAGATGAATTTACACTGAAGCTGAGGTGTGAGCGCACCTTTTATGCATGAGAAGGAGAAAAGTGACGGAAACACATCTTAGGGTTTACGATTATCTTGAGATGGCACTCTTCATTTTTGTTTTGCCTGCAATTAACCATTTAGTATAGTTTGCAAGATGACATCATCAGGCGTCATTGTTATATGCATACATGCAGTTATTTTATATAAATTATATAAGCTCTCATACAGTATATACTAGGGTGGTCCTTATTTTCAACTTTTAAAAGTTCATGCTCTCACCCCACCAATATGTTTGAATAAATAAATAATTGAAAAAAAATGAATTAATATTTAGAGGTTGCTCAAGACCTTTGAAGTTTAACACATTTGCGTATTATGTGATAATTTGTGCTAGAATGTATAATTGTTTAATAATACATATTTATGGCAGCAATGGACTTATTTGACCATGCTTCATGCAATTAAAACTCCTGTTTTAGTTGTGATATGTCTTTCAAAGTAAGAAAGCTTCAATGTGAATGAAGCACAATAAGCAATAAGCCCCAAGAAGCAGTGGGTTACCAGTGCATTTTATTACAGCTAAATAAAATGCACTGTTAGCTGTTATAAAATGCACTGTATCCCCACTGCTTTGCGGGGTTTATTGCGTTTATAAAACAGTTACTTCATATGCATAGCATGGTTTCACAAAATGAAACACAAATAAGTTTTAATTATATTAGTACAAATATTACTCTTCCGCCAAACAAAGTAGTTCCTCAGAATCAAGTGTGGCTGCAACAGAGTGCAATTCTCAAGCAACACAGACGCAGCAAAGACACAATGAAAATATGATTTAAGACTGTTGTGTTTATTTTTATAAATCAACATTCATCTAAAATATACATTAACATTTATATCGTGCAACTGTTAAAGTGATGATCAAATATGCTTGGAAGCATGCTGAACTCTTTCCCCGTCAGCGTTTTTTTTAAAGTTGCCACCAAGTTTTAGTTTAATGCCTTACAGAAAAATTATCTTCTTTAAATAAACATAAAATATCAAATGAAAGAACAGACCATCCGCTTTCAAACTACCTTCATTTGTTCTCTTATCAGTTATCACCTCTCAATTTTTCAGCTAAAAGCGGAGATAATTCCATTTTTGTGAAGAACTTTAGTAAGAGGTCAGATTCAACGCTGTTGTGTCGAGTGAATGCGTCTGTGTTTAAGTTGGGTAAGATTGCCATCTAGTGGATAATAGCGGAAATATCAATAAGACAAAACAACTCAGAGAACGTTTTCTCTTTATTGACGAAATGACTCAACAATATTTATTGACATTTATCTGGATATCGCCATAATTGTGCAAAGGTAGAAAAATTAAAATATGATTAAAGACTGTGGTGTTTATTTTCATAAATCAGTACGCAGCAACAGTGGCGCGGTGATACTTGTGATGCGGTCTGAACCGTGGGTTTACCGGGGTATTTTATCACGGCTTAGAACGCGTTTCAACCAATCAGAATGAAGAACCAGAACGAGCCGTTTTATAATAAAGTTTTTGTACTTGATTCAGTCTCTGAGTGCGGTCTCTTTGCTACTATTATACTATTTTATCTTGGAGTTACGCACCGAGCATACCATTTGGACATTAGGCACAGACGCCACTTTTCTCACATATGGGAAAGAGACAGATATGACAAAGTCCACCTGCAGTTTCTGTTCTTTGATCTTCTCCAGCATAATGGCCAAGCACTTAGTGAAGTCTGTCAGGTCCTGGTCTGGTGTTTCCATTAACTCGCAGTTCTAGGGACAAAAATATTTAAATTGCAAGTAATTAGAAAACAGTAGATGACACCAAACAAGAAGACACAAAACATTTATTTTTAACTCAACCCTGTGTCAGCGTGGGTTTACTCCGTGTACTCCGGTTTCCTCCGACAGGCCAAAACATGCAAGTTAGGTGAATTGGAGATAACAAATGCCCCCCCAACCTGTGTATGGATTAACTTGTGTGGATCAACTTGTGTTTGGATTAACCAGTTCTCACCATGAATATAGCCATAGATGCTGGAATGGCATGAAGAATAAATAAAGAAAGAAATTGGAATTGGAACACCTCATGTGCACTGAATTATAAAAATCCAATAATGTATTTTGTTACCAACATCAGGGTTAAAAAGTAAAACAACAGCCTCTAAAATTGAAAAAGAAAGTTGAGAAAGAGGCTACACAAGAGCCGATAGTGCCTTTAAACAAGTGTCTCTTTTTATGTACGATTGCACATTGTGCTTTGTAAACTGGATCTCTTGCAGGGGGAATTCATTGAGTTTCGGGGAGGACAGAGGGAACACTTTGCATCTTCTGCTCTCAGTTCCACTGAATGACTGCATATACGCGGCCCGTCGCAGGTGACTTCTCACTCGCAGCAGGTACCACAAAATCCCGCATCCGCACGTCAGCTCAGGAGCATGTTCCTGTTGTGGCTTGATCTCTCCTTTATCCTCCACAGAGCATAACCCTTGTTTTTATTCCTCTTTCAAACTCATTTAAATTCAGGCGTCATGGTCTGTCAAACTTCTGTTTCCCCAAACTCACATACACCAGCTTAGGAACGAGATAAAATTAACGTATGCAGGATTACAACAAAGCTAATAACCTCTGCTACTCATTTCTTATGATTTTCATTCAAACAGACTTAAAGAGTGCTAATTTCCAAAAATGACAGTCTTGCAAAGAGAAACCTGCAGACTCTTCTCAAAGGCACAGGGGGCTTTTGTTTTTCTATCATGTCAAAGCTCAGCCTCCAGATTACCAGGAACATAACACCTGTCAAGACTGACCAGAAACCATTGATGTGAAATCCACTTCAAAACTTTTCAAGAATTGTGTGGCTTTTTGGGATGAATTTCAGAAAATAGGTGAGCCAGCTTTCGTGCACACCATCACACCCCGCTTTCGACAGTAGAGATTGAATCCGAGTTGTTTCCTAAATGTTTTCAAATCTTCAAAGACTTTAATGTATTATTTTAAAGGAAAACACCACCGATTTTCAATATTTTACTATGTTCTTACCTCAACTTAGACAAATTAACACATACCTATCTTTATTCAATGCGTGCACTTCATCTTTGTACAGCGCGTTGTGAATGTGTTAGCATTTAGCCTAGCCCCATTCTTTCCTTAGGATCCAAACAGGGATGAATTTAAAAGCTATCAAACACTTCCATGTTTTCCTTATTTAAAGACTGTTACATGAGTAAGTATGGTGGCAGAAAATAAAACATGATGATTTTTGTAAGCAGATAAATTAAATGTGAAGACGCGTTGACACGCATCTGGAGGTCTTGCGGCGCGAATGAGGCGTTTAGCACGCCGCAGTAGACGCGATTCCGCCTCATTAGCACGTCTAGTTCGGCCGAATGGTGCGAATTGAGTGTTGCCTCGGCAAATGCGCGAGATAAAAATTCTAGTATATAGCTCTAGTATTGACGGGATTACAGAAAGCAAGCCCCTCCCATGACGCAAATTTTCGCGTGAATCTCTCAATGACTAGAATGTGGAGTAAACTCAAAATGTTCAAGCGGCAAATAAAAAATCTAATTTGACACCTCAAACGCGGCTGGTGTGAACCCACGGTTAGAACTTTAGCACTTAGAAGTTTAATGGTTCTCAAATAGTTGGACTCAGAACCAAAATTATTTTTAACCTTTTAAGTGTCACCCCACCCTATTGAGTTAAGTCTACACTCTTGGAGCTTTCAAACAATATACAGTTTGTCATGATTAGATAAAAAATCACATGCAAACATTGAAGTAAATGCAGTTGTCCTGCTGGTGGGACAGTGACATTTAACAGAAAATAAATGTTTTGAGGCACACTCTCTTCATAAATGAATCAATTACTCTCCCTACATAATTTATTTTATAAAACACTGTTGAAATGTCTATTCTGGATGCTTAGACCTTTCCAACGATATATAGTTTGTAGTGATGGATTAAAATTTACATCAACAATATTAATGCAAATTTAGGGACGGCGACGCTTAACAGTTTAAGGGGACATTTTATGAGACTTTATTAAAATGTAAAAAAGTGTCCCCAGAGTGTGTATGTGAAGTTTTGGTTCAAAATACCCCATAGATAAAATGTGGGTGTCCCTGTGGCTGATGAAATGCAAACACTGATCGTCATAATGGTGTTTTGTTGTAATTGAAACTCAATTGTGCTGTCAAATTTTTTCTCTCGCCCTCTCTGCATCAGTGGATATTATAGTGGTTGGATAGTGCAGATTTAGGGGCAGTATTATTATAATAAGAGCACCCTTCTATGTCAGATAGGGAGCAAAATCTGAATGAGCTATTTTTTATGTACCTATTTATGTTACTGGGTTGTTCTTCTTCATGTTTTCTAGGTTGATAGAAGCACCAAATTATAGCATGTAAACATGAATAAAGTCAGATTTTCATGATATGTCCCCTTTAAGTGAAAGTTCCCAAATGTAAACATACACAATTATTAAAGGAATATTCCATTTTCTTAAAAGAAAAATCCAGATAACTTACTCACCACCATGTCATCCAAAATGTTGATGTCTTTCTTTGTTCAGTCCAGAAGAAATTATGTTTTTTGAGGAAAACATTCCAGGATTTTTCTCATTTTAATGGACTTTAATAGACACCAACAATTAATACTTAACAGTTGTTTTTCAACAGAGTTTTAAAGGACTATAAACAATCCCAAACGAGGCATAAGGGTCTTATCTAGCAAAACGATTGTCATTTTTGACAAGAAAAATAAAAAATATATACTTTTAAACCACAACTTTTCGTCAAGGTCCGGTCCAGCGCAACCTAACATAAATGCGTAGTGACGTAGGGAGGTCACGCGTTACATATATAAAACGCACATTTGCGGACCATTTAAAACAATAAACTGCCTGCCACAAAGACATTAATTAGTATCAGTTGACATACAACAACGTAGGAACGGTCCTCTTTCAAGACGCTTGTAAACACTGGGGCGGAGTTTCGCGTTTGTCCTCTGTGACCTCTTGACGTCATGACGTATTGCGTGGGGTCAGTTGGCGCATCACGACCGGATCTACATCAGGAGAAGTTGTGGTTTAAAAGTATATATTTGTTATTTTTATTGTCAAAAATGACAATCGTTTTGCTAGATAAGACCCTTATGCCTCGTTTGGGATTGTTTATAGTCCTTTGAAACTCGGTTGAAAAGAACTGTTAAGTGTTGAGTTAAGTATTAAATGTTGGGCTCTATTAAAGTCCATTTAAAATTAGAAAAATCCTGCAATGTTTTCCTCAAAAAACATAATTTCTTCTCGACTGAACAAAGAAAGACATCAACATTTTGGATGACATGGTGGTGAGTAAATTATCTGGATTTTTCTTTTAAGAGTATGGACTAATCCTTTAATATTACTAATCTGCAAAGACAAATAATTTAATATGCAAATGAAATTATGACCAGTAAAAAACTCTCACTGGTCTTTCTGGTCTCACTGACCAGTAAAAAATTCTCACTGCAAATAAATGTATATTTACTGTATTTTCCGGATTATAAGTCACACTATTTTCATAGTTTTGTGGGTATTGGAACTTATAGTCACATGCGACTTATACGTCAAAATTATTTCATATAAACCAAGAGAAACCATTACCGTCTACAGCCGCGAGAGTCCGCTTTATGCTGCTCCTGTATTTATGTAGTTCAATGGATTCAGTGATGAGGAATGACTTCGGGACCTTTTTAAACTTGATTTGGCTTATCATTTTAATTTAGCCTATTCAGTCTCCCAGGTATGTTCTGTATGCTATCGTGTATCGTGTAAATAACTGTTTATGATACTTTAACATGTACGGACACCTATTCAATCTGCTGTTCTGTGCTATTGTTTTCAGATTAAATGTCTGATTTTCTGAAATCATTTTTTAAATAAACCCGACATATAGTCCAGTGCGACTTATATATGTTTTTCCTCTTCAAAATGCATTTTTGACTGATGCGACTTATACTCCGAAGTGACTTATACTCCGAAAAATATGGTAATGCAGTCTGGGTTGTATTTAGTTCTTTTCTATGTCAAGCAACACCCTCATGTTGCCATCCAAATAATGCTATCTTGCTTTATTGGATGCACAGCCTCTGACATAAAAAAGCATTTGGAAAGCATTTGCTTTCTCTTTTCAAAGTCTATAAGCCTATTTATTTCAGCTATCTTAACCGCGCAAGACTACAGTATGTGGTTAGTTGCATTTTATCATTTGCATTCAGCAATGTTTTTCCCTGCCGTCCATGACTATCAGAGCAGATCTGCAGCCCACCGGCTGAGGAGATATTAAGCAGGAGCAGCAGAAACTGAATTAATTTATGATGGGTAAAAACTGAAGAGAGAAAGAGGAAGAATGTGCAATAAGACGTATGATAAAAAAATAAAGCGAGTTGCAGAGTAAGCTTACCATTTCTCTGTAGAAATCTTTGACTTCTGGTCGGATTGAATCAAAATCTCCACTTATGTAGTCTGGGAGAAAACTTCATGTAAGAAAAAGAGAGATCAGGGAAAGTGAAGGGTTAAAAATAATCACAATTTGCAGCCATCACATTCCTAAATCATTTGAAATAGAGGTTGGGCTCTGATACGAGCCATGGAAAACTTTCGTGACAAGACCTCACCACAACCATTCAATGGCTGCCAGTCACAGCGTTATCTGTTCCCCTTTACAACAAAAGCCGCATATATGCTCTCTTTGACACAGGGGGGCTATAAAGAATTAATGCATACTGTGCAGTTGCTGTGTACATCACCCCAAACCCAATGCTAAACATAGATTTACGTTATATATGAAAGAAATGACAAGATTTTCCTCGCTCAGACGAGTGTTTCATCTGAGAAAAGCAGATCATGTTGAAGCTTCTTTTTATTCTTTCAGAGCAGAAAGGCAGCATTGGTATTGGCAGGCATTAAAGCATAAAGACTCAACGTTATGATTTCACGCTTCGCTGGGTGGTGCATGACGCTGAAATGCGACGGCGTGATATTTTAACATTGTGCTGGATTACAGCGAGGGCTCTATCTGCTCTTCACTGCTGCGTTTGTGGCTCAAACATAACTGGATAAGAAGCCGGTCGAGGAAAAAGTGATACTAAACTTTCTCATTTTAAATTGCATCTCTGTACTTTTTACGACTCTGTAGGTTATTAGTGTGGTTTGCTAAGTGAAGCATCACTATCATTATTGAAAAACCCCAACTGTGAGTATTAATCTTCAGCACGTATCTTATCTCACACTGTTTGTGTTCCAAAATGTGGCCATTAGTCATGTTTACTATATAGAAAAAAGCAGTTTGGATGCTCTATTTGAAATTTCTCTTTTTCAACAGAATTAATAAAGCCATGAGGGTTTAGTTGAACTGTGCTCCTGCAGTGTTCCCAGCTTAAAGGAAAACACCACCGTTTTTCAATATTATACTATCTTACACCAACTTAGACAATTAATACATACCTACCTTTTTTTTTAATGCGTGCACTTTTAATCTTTGTACAGCGCGTTGTGAATGTGTTAGCATTTAGCCTAGCCCCATTCATTCCTTAGGATCCAAACAGGGATGAATTTAGTGCCACCAAACACTTCCATGTTTTTCCTATTTAAAGTTACATGAGTAGTTTCACGAGTAAGTATGGTGACACAAAATAAAACTTTTGTTTGGAACCATAGGAATGAATAGGGCTTGGCTAAATGCTAACACATTCAAGAAGCGCTGTACAAAGATTAAAAGTGCACGCATTGAAAGATGAAGAATTGTGTATGTATTAATTCATCTAAGTTGAGGTAAAACTAGTAAATTTATTGAAAAACTGTGGTGTTTTCCTTTAATTGATAGAGCATTGAGTTAGCAGTGCAAAAGATCATGGGTTCAATTCCAGGGAACACAAGTAGGCTACTTATAAAAATCTATACTTTGTAACGCACTGTAAGTTACTTTGGATAAAAGCATAAAAACTGTTCCTTTAAGATCTACTATCTACAATGAAGTGTTGCCTCCCCGACTCGATCGGGGCCTTCCTGTATAGACTTTGCATTTGTCAACGTGGGTTTTTGAACTTCCACCACTGAAGCACATTCTCTGGATCAGGTTTGTTGGCAAGTCATGGTCTCTCACGAAATTTTCCAACCGCCCACTCCCGCCGCAGCAAAGGGAAACCCGGCTGCTCCCGCAGGATTTGTGTTGGGTCTCGCGGGAGCAGGTGGTTTTCCCTTTGTTGCGGCTGGGAGTGGGCGATTGGAAAATTTTACAGGAGACCCACAGGGCCAGCGACTTGCCGACAAACCAGATCGAGAGAATGTGCATGTGGAAGTTCAATAAAGAGTGCTTTCCTTTCCTGTTTATTTTGAGCATCCTCACATCTAGTACGCTGTCTGAGAGGGCATTCAGTGTGGGTTGGCGGATCTTGGAAGAAAGACGGACAAGTCTGGGACAGCACTCAGTCAGCAATATACATTATCTTGATAGTAATATAAAGTCTGCAAGGCCCAGTGATCAAATTGATTTGTTTGTCAAGTAGGCTACTTTATTTTCTTCTTATTATTTATTTTATTTTGCAATAGCCTGCAATAGCAAGCTACAGAACTGTGAATGTTATATATGTAAGATTTTCTCAAGGCATTTTATTTATTTTGTTTTGTTTTTAATTTGTTTAAATTATATCTTGCCTGTTTTCTAAGTTCAATGTGTTTATTTATGTAACAAGATAAATTAATTTCATACTGAGCTTTGGCTTATTTACTTTTTAAACTGTTTAGTTAATCCTTTGGTGTGTGTGTGTGTGTGTATCACACATTACATTTAAAAACTGAGATGCCGCTAGTTGTGGTTTTGTTTGTTTTATAATGCTTCGGTTTAGCATTACTTTATTTAGGTCCCGTTCTTTCTGTGTTTTTGAAGCTTTGATTGTGTTTACAGCACGCAATATAACATGTGTTCATGTTTTACGTGTAAAAAAACGTACTTTTTCACATAATTTACTTATCTGTATAGCGCTGTTTTCACTGTCCTCAAAACGGTCTGATGTCTTTCTTGTTCTATGAAGTCCCTCCTTCAGAAATACGTAACGAGTTCTGATTGTGTAGTTTGTTTAATGTGTTGTGATTCGATAGCAGTTTGCTTGCTGTTAGCTTAGCTTGCTGTTAGCTTAGCTTGCTGTTAGCTTAGCTTGCTGTTAGCTTAGCTGGCGACTGACGTATTCCTGTGGCAAAGTTTAGTCAAAAAACTGTTCTAGTGACGTCATTAAAGCAGGAAGTAGAAGGCAAATTCTGTTAAAGAAAAAATATCGACTGGCATTGAACTTTATCATTTTACAGGTATTATTTATGCTATTATTGCAACATTACACACTAACTAGGGTTTAAAAAATGGGATCAGAAAGAACGTGACCTTTAAACACAATCATTTTTTTTTGCCAGATTTTGCCTTTTATTTAACAGTGAGTTTTTAGGAGAGGACAGGAAAGTACAGGGATGAGAGCGGGGTATGGGATCGGCAAATGACCACGAGTCGAGAATCGAACTCGGGTCGGCAAAAGTGCGAAAGCACCACATGTCGGAGCGCTGCCCACTACACCATCGGCTCCGACAAACGCAATCATGTTTAATGTCTGTTATTCTGGATGTTAATCTGAATGAATATAGCATTTGTGTACATTTTTCGCAAGCTTTTAGAGGATATCCGCAGGAGTGGACACAAACATTGCGGGCACGTGCGGGAGTGAAACACGCAGGTTATGGGGGCGGGCAGTCCTGGTCAGTAATTCAGCGGAAGGGGTGGTGCAGGTATATGAAAACAGTCCTGCTCAGGGCTCTACTCTGGTTTCCTCCCACAGACATATAGGTTACAGTAGGTAAATTAGAGATATCAAATTGTGTCAACTTACATGGAATAATTTATGTTAGATTAATTGGTTTTAACCCTAAATATAGTCATGAAAAATGAAAATGACCCCATGGTTTACTCACCCTCAAGCCACCCAGTACCAGTGAAATGA
Source organism: Misgurnus anguillicaudatus (assembly GCF_027580225.2). Lineage (NCBI taxonomy): Eukaryota > Metazoa > Chordata > Actinopteri > Cypriniformes > Cobitidae > Misgurnus > Misgurnus anguillicaudatus. The sequence continues at coordinate 18,859,159 of NC_073361.2, read as the reverse complement.
CGCACAATCCCGAAACATCTCACTGCTTTGATCCAGGATTCAATGTGCGAGGAAAGCAATTCAAAGCTATGAACAGTTTTAAAGTTTTTTGTTCTGGTCTCTGCGACAGACCCCAGTTAAACAAGAAACCATAAATAACCCTCAGCGGTGACAGTTCTGTGGCCACATTAAGGTGAAGCTAAATGAAACCTTTCCTTTTGACATTTTATCAGCACAAAACGCCTCTTCCTACTGCCGAGCTCAAATTGGAGGCAAAATACACCTCTTTTACATTCAAATTAAAGTGTCACTTAAAGTTAATCGTAATGTAGCGACTCTACCTCGTTGGAAAAGAACTCAATTCGAAGTGGCGCGGAGAAAATTAGAATTAAGAATTGAAGTAATTCAAAGAGGTCAAGACCGACGCCAACGGGCGAGCGCCAGACGAGACGCCCTGTCGCATCAGATGGTTGATTCGCTTTGTCACAGCACAAAGAGACAAGACAAACTCACGAGATTGCAGTTACTGACCCTATCTGTCTTGTTTTGTCCTTGTTACCTTCTCTTGAACAACATGTATGAGGATGTCAAAGTGAATAGGTTAAAATTAAGCTCTGAAGATAAAAACAACATTTGTGCCACCTCTCCTTGCAAATAATGGCGCGACTCTTCATCAACAGGGAAGCACATATTGGCTTGGTTTCATGGTGTGCAAATTTCACACTACTTCGTACGTCAATAAGCCCACTCAGGATTTAAATAACAGATCATCTGCTTTATGTCTGGCGGTTTTACACGCCACTCTAAATATCAAGAGACCTCTTCAGCTGTTGCTTCATTACAGAAAGTCTGGTGAAATCATGAAACCTCCTGAGTGGATCATCTGAGCTTTTGATTATGCCTTCGAGTTCATTTTCGACTCCTTCATAATCAGCAAAGGTCAAACAAGTGCTTCGAAACAACTGCACAACATCTACCAAGCTAAACAACAGTGCGTTGCTGTGCTTGTTGAGCATCTATCACGTACAAAGTCTAATTTGTAAATCTGTCAAAGAGGATACAAAAGAGGTTTAGCTATAAGCCTTATAATAGATGCACTCACTGAACTGCAAATCCAGGTTGTTTAGAAATTGTCACGGTAGTGATGTCAGAATAAGCACATGAACACATGATTACCCACAATGCAACCTGGAAGGCACAGTCACAGTAAAACATAAGAAGGAAAATATATTATTCTTAAAAACAAGAAGAAAATACCATTCATCTGGCATCCACCTACTATCAGATTAAGAAATCAATACATTGTTATTCCTGACAGTGTGTAACATCTGCATCTCAGCATGGTCTTCAATAGAATTACCTAATAAGTAGCCTAGAAATAAAACCTTTATCATTTTAGTATAAATAATATAATAATAATAAACTTTATTTTCTATAGCGCATTTAAATGTAAATCTCAAAGCGCTGAACAACAACAATATACAAATAATACACACATATATAAAACAATGCAACAACAAGTAAGACCATAAATAAAGGAATAAAATGGACGATGGACGATTTTTCGATTGACAACAGGTTTGTGTGGCACATATTAACCCTTCTGTTTCTGTTTCTCTTAAGAATTGTTGCACATTTTATATGTGTTAAAATAAGTCAGTTTCTTCACATACAACGAAGAAAATAAGTATTTGACACATCAGCATTTTTTTTCTCTGTAAGGGAATTTCTAAGTGGGCTATTGACACAAAACCAGATGTAGCCATCAAGCCAAATATTGAATAAAGAAATCAGAACATTTAAGTATACAAGTTGAGTCATAATAAATAAAGTGAAGTTCTGATTTCTTTGTATGAATTCAATCAGAACTTCACTTTATTTATTATGACTCAACTTGTATACTTAAATGTTCTGATTTCTTTGTATGAATTCAATATTTGGCTTGATGGCTACATTTGGTGGACATTTTGTGTCGATAGCCCACTTAGAAATCCCCTTACTGATAAAAATGCTGATATGTCAAATACTTATTTTCCCCGCTGTATAAAATTAAGTGTACCTACAAAAGTCTCAAAGGCAATGTAATAAAAGCTGCCTGTTTATCTCTAAAAATCAGAGAAAATTGGTATTGTAAAACTTAGTTCCCTGTCGAGGGAACTTCACGCTGTGTCAGAGAGCTGACGCTATGGAGAATGCCTACAGCATGACGATGTCTGAGTATGTATATCAAATTCGACCACTGGTTGAGCGTGACGTCATAGGCAAAAGCCAGAGAGTATTTATAAGGCGGAAAGGAATGCCCACTTTATCTGGCATATGCAGAAGCGGGTGTACAGGCACGCCGGAAGTATGGCAAGGGAAACGTAGCGTCTCATTCCCTTCTCTGGAAACAAGGGTTACATACGTAACCTGAGATGTTTATAAAGTTAAAATGTTTTGGTATGCAAGTAGCCTTGACGTAATTTGCTGGTGGAACTGTCATCTGAGACATGTCCCCATCACTTCATGGTAAAGTGTCTTTCCCCGAATAATTCCCCTGTATTGACACAGTTTGGGAACCAATGTTATGAGAGCTGGAGTTGAAAATCACAGCGGAGTATCGAATAGACGAACTTGAAAGGCGGGGCGGGGGCATTCTTTGCCCCCACCACTTTTCAAAACAAAGTTATGTCACTAGTGTGACATAAAAAAAGGGGTTTTATATAAATTAAAGAAATTTTACAGCTTTGAATTCATGTTATTAAATTAAAATGCATCTTTTAACCTTTTAATGAACCTCAACTTTAATAAACTTTAAGCCACTGATATGTAGGCCAAAAAAACAGCAATACATGGGGTTTAAAATTAAAAACTTATTTATACACCAATGTAACAGTTAACAAGGCATTTGAACATCTGAAGATGGCCTACAACAGACTCACTGTCAATAATCCAGACAGTATAGACGCAGAAAACTGCTTCGTAATAACAGACCATCTGCAATGGGTTGGACGGTTGGCCATGTTTCTCAAGATCTGAGCAATATCGTGTTCCCTGCTTCAGTTCATATAAAGCTGAGCTTTCTAAACTAATCAAAGAGTACCAGTAAAGGTCAATGCAGTAATTACATTTAAGGCACTGTGAGATAATAACAAGATATGTCTTGATCTGTGCGCAAGCTCCTCTGAAGATTTCCTGTCCTGTCTGCTTCTGTTTGCGTAGGGAGATTAAAAATGAGTAATCACTGTGGATGTATGTAATTAGGCAAGGCCAGGGGTCTGCCAGACGGAGTTCCGGTTCCTCACCAAAAGGTCTTGTGGGAAATGCACACTTCAGTCAAAACAAATCAACTGCTGCTTGCAAATGTACAAGACAATAGCGAGATGATATAATGTGTGGTTTGGAAGTATAAATAGTTTCTGAAATGTAAGAAATATTAAATATGCTGCCTGGTAGCTACATTCCGTATTTCTATTACCTTCTAAATACCTTCTTTTGAATTCAACAAAATAAAAAAACTCATACAAGTTTAGAGTAAATGAATTTTCGTCTTTGAGATGATTTCTTCATGCCTTTAAATAATTGAATGTTACTCTACAATCTTAAAACGGTTGTGTTAAAACAACACACTTTGTGTCTAGTTAAGGACAAGACATTTAATAACACAAAACAATTTGTAAAAAATGAACACACCCTTGCCTAATTTAGCAGTCCCTCCAGAAAAACGCGATCATGCGATCGCATGATTTAACACATAATCAGCCAAAGTCCGCATATTTATGCCGGGGCCGCATTTTTTTAAATACGCCGCACTTTCGCTGTATAAATTGCAGAATTCCGTACGCAAAATATGCAGGTCTTGCATGATTTCATAATCCCTGCATTTTTGTAGCAAAAATCACATATATCTTAGCAGAAAGTTGAAAAATGTTGCAATTACCTCACACAAGCGCAGCCATGTCCCCTGTTGCCATGGGAACGTTATGAAGTGACGTGATTATGTGACGTGAACATCACTGAAAAGCTGCAAAAGCTGAGAACAGTTTCCGCAGTTTTTGCAAGTTCCCGCAATTTCATAGCATAAAATTGCATAAATATCTCGCATATCCCATCACATTTTTTAAGAAAACGTGCCGCAAGATCAAGGATTTTTGCTCGCAACAATCACAAAAAACTTTTTTCTGGAAGGAAATTAGTATACGGGGAACTATGAATAATATGCTAATTAGTCCCCGCCTCTACTTATAACCCCAGCTCAGACCATATATATATATGTACATAGATATAGCATTGGTCAGTTTTAAACACATAGATGTCTATGCAGCATACATATCATGGCTCAGACTACCTGATACACTCGTTTAACTGTGTTACCGTGATTGATTGCATATTTGTGAGAAAATACTCAGCAATGGTGTTGAATGATGAATTTGCAAATGGTTTGTCTTAAAGTATTGTAAAAACACCACATAGACATATTAACAACAAGAAAAACTTTTTGATTTGAAAAATTTTGATCACAGGGTGACTTTAAAGAGCACCTATTGTCCGATTCACGATTTTACATTTCCTTTAGTGTGTAGGTGTGTATTAGTACATGTTAACGATATGCAAAAGGTACAAACTCCAAAGTAAATGATGACGCGAGTTATCGTCGCCAACGTAAATCTCTTTTCTTAGACTACTGTACAACAAACACACAGATTGTAGGCAACAGTTTACTTCCTGGGATTGGTTATGTAGACAAGACCATCATTATCATAATTCCTCTTGTTTGGACTCACAGCCTGCTAATTCCAGTTAGCATTGCATTGTGAGCGAATCTTTCTAACATGGTAAAGAGCGTCACATTTCCGGCTGACGTCAGAGGTATTCAGGCCAATCACAACGTACAGATTAGCTGGCGAATCAGGGACACAGAAATCTGTGCGTTTCAGGAAGAGAGTGAAATCCGAAGCTACAAAAATGTACAGTATGTGGCAAATAATGTGTTTTTAACCATAAACCACGCAAACACATTGTATTATACCAAATACAAAAAATAACGTTGCATTTTGGAAATGAAATAAGTGCTCTTGAAATCATTATTATAAGCTTACCATTGTGAATAAGGGTAAGGATGCTTAAACACTAATATATGTACCAAAAGGTTACAAATTGCAGTTTAAAAATATCTTAGGGGAAATCAAAATTGGCTGCATTTGCTACTCAGACATAATTAATTTTGATTATAGATTCCCTAGTGACAGGGCATATGGCTAAGTGTCTTATGTATGCTCCTATATAATGTGTCCTACCTAGCACCTCAGAGTAAAATGTAGAGATGACAACAAAAGCATACAAAGTAAAGCACTGACAGCTACAAGAGAATTGATGGATGTGACATGGAACGCTTGCATATGTGCATTCAAAACATATTGTTTATTTCTCGGAGCGTCCTTTGAGGTGCCTGGTCGTGCTGCTGTAAGCTGATAAGCTAAAAGCAAGCTTCTGAGGTTTTCACTTGAAACGTACTCTGCTGGCAGTGCGCTGAATGGATCATTAGCTTCTTACGAATGCGTTCTTACTTTTTCATATATGCCTGCCATTACAATAAACCAGCTGCTTGGAGAAATACGTCCAGTCGATGCATGCGGCTTAAACGCATATATTTTATGTTTTTATTTTCACAATCCGATATAAATGCACAAAACCTCATTTTAATAGATTGCTGAGGGTTTTTTTAAGGAGTTTTGCAACTTCTAATCCATGTTTGTTAGTTTGAGCTTACCTTTATGTTACTGTGCCTCTACATGTGAAAGAATTCAGACGTTTAAAGGAAAACACCACATTTTTTCAATATTTTACTATGTTCTTACCTCCACTTAGACAAATTAATACATACCTATCTTTATTAAATGCGTGCCCTTAATCTTTGTACAGCACCTTGTGAATGTGTTAGCATTTAGCCCCATCCTTGCTAGCCCCATTCATTCCTTAGGATCCAAACAGGGATGAATTTAACACTTCCATGTTCTCCCTATTTAAAGACTGTTACATGAGTAGTTACACGAATAAGTATGGTGGCACAAAATAAAACTTTTGTTTGGAGCCATAGGAATGAATGGGGCTAGGCTAAATGCTAAAACATTCAAGAAGTGCTGTACAAAGAATAAAAGTGCACGCATTGAAAAAAGATAGGTATGTATTAATTCATCTAAGTTGAGGTAAGAACATAGTAAAATATTAAAAAACGGTGGTGTGTTCCTTTAAATGAACAGATCACATATTGATGATGTGCTATGTGCCCACCTTCATTCATTTACTCAATCTCTCATATTTTCGAACCTAAATTGAATTTTCTTAACCAGTCAAGATATATAAACTGCAAATGAATCCTCAGTGCCCTTCCCAAAAATCCATTAGAAAGCTACAGTACAGCTCATATTCTGACCAGAACCAATAAAACTCAACACATCACACCAGTCGTTGGGTCATTAAACCAGCTTCCAGTCACATTTAGGATTGATTTTAAAGCACTAATGGCCTAAGAATTACATACAGTACAGTACAGACATGCTCATTAAATATAAACCTAATAGACCTTTAAGGGTATTCGGATATAGGCAGATATAAATAACTAAGGTTTAATCAAAACAAAGTGAAACAATCTCTGGATACTGTAATATGGCACTCGTACTCAGGTATCTATTTTAAAATGTACATTAATTTGAGGGTTAATAAATATATTCATATCAAAATATACATTTTTAGGTGAATTATTTCATTTATAAAATATGCAACAGTGCGTGCTTGTCCCATCAATCAGATTCGGTGCTTGCACAGTCTGAATGTTATTTGGTGGTGGAACCAAAAAGGGACCAAACAAAAAAAAAACAGCAAATTGAAAACAGCTCAGGAGGCGAGAGAAATACCCAATTTAGAGGCCTGGAGATGAATCTCGCCTGTCAAGCACAGACAAAAGGTGATGGATTAAGAATCAAATCCTCTGAAAGCGCTCTGGCACACAGGATGCTCTTGGGGTCTCCAAAAAGTTGTGCATATCTGAAAGTGAGCTAGTGTACGAAATGAACACATTTGAGTGTCAACAGTGAGAGGACACCAAAAATAAAAGGTTCTCACCTCTTACTACGACCCTCTGTAAACCGGTACAGCTGATTGGCCCCTCCATCCGCACATGCCCGGATCTTGGCTGAAACGGCACAGATAAACTCGTAAGGGTCCTTTAGCATACATTGCAGCAAACAGCATGTCCCCTTTACTGTTTCAAACATGACAAAACAGATCTCAAAGCATGACGGAAATGACAAATATCATCGCAATCACATTTTACGACTATATGTTTGAGGCTATTTTAGAGTACGTCTCGGTAAGTGCTGAGATGTTGAAATAAAAACAAATAGATTATTCTAGATCATGACCAGCCTGACAGTAATGGTCCCCTTGTGCCTTTTCGCACAAGCACTAATCATTTGAGGATGAAGGTCAGACTGTCCCGTCAGGATCATCATTTATTCTGATAAGCATGGTGGGCCTTGTCATTGTCAAGGTAAGGCCAGTTACAAAGTTAAATCCTGTTAAAAGGACACTGGTTTTTAAGGAAAATGATTCTCTGGTGTATAATGCCACCATATACACACCTAATTGTCTAATAGGCTCCACGATAATAAACAAAGTCCTTCTGAGGGTAATCCGCGCAGTTTCGTTTTAGAAATATCCACATTTAAAACTTTATAAACCAAAATAACTCGCATCCGGTAATGCCGCCATCTTAGTCACATCCGCATTCAAGATCAGAGCTTTACGCAGCGTACGGAGGTTTCTCTTCTGCTGCTCTGTTTCCCCTGCCATCCCTCCGAATTTGTCATACGTCACTAAGAAAAGTGCGTACACTACGCTTATACTCTCTCCTGAATGCGGAGGAGTCTAAGATGGCGGCGCTACCGGAAGGTAGTTATTTTGGTTTATAAAGTTTTAAATATGGATATTTCTACAACAGCACCGCGCGGATTGCCCTCGGAGGATCTTTGTTTATCATCCTGGAGCCGTTTGGGTTTATTTTGTGAAGGATGGACGCACATTTTTTGGACTTGAAGGTCGTGGACCCCGTAACTTCACATTTAATTAACTGAAAGATCTAAAACATTTTCTAAAATAACTGAAAATGTGTTTGTCTGAAAAACGATGAAAATATGCATCTCGGACAGCTTGGGGGTGAGTAAATCATGGGATTAATATCATTTTTGGCCGAACTATCCCTTTAAAGTAAGTACAATGTTTAAAATTAAAAACAAAGTTTTGTTAATGCTATATGCTAGCAAGTTGTACTACTGACGTTAACTTACAGTTACATTTTGCAGGTCCATACTGAAAAAAACACAAATTCACCACCCAAAAACGTCCTTTAACAATCTACAAACAATTGATTAATCCTTATATTTCTTATCATTGTCCGATACAGGCTCAAACCTGTATTTTAACACACAGAGAGCTATTCAAAACAGCTGCTCTTTGAAACAGCAAATCAGAGCAGAGCTCAATATTATTATTCATGACCCTTTCAAATAAGGTAATAATAGACCATTCCATTCTAAATGTAAATCCTTGTAAATGGACATGTATACTTGTCTGGATTATTTTTACACTTAATATAGCCATATACATTTTATGTAGATATGAGCATACAATTTAACATACTATTTCAATGCATTCTTTGGTACCTTTAAAAGCACTGAATTTAAATCTTTCCTCTCTGTTGACGAGTTAACTCGTCAATTACAGTAAGAGAAAACACTTTCCTGCTAATGACGAGTTTTTCCGGCAATCCGTATTTCCGCTATTATCCACCAGGTGGTGCTCTTACCTAACTTATAAAACCAAGAAGTATTCCCTTCAGTCCAAACAGTCCAAACTCTGTGTATGTTTTGATGTTCGCTCTGAATCTGATCTCTATCAAAATCCTTCAAAAAAACACAATTATCTCAGCTTTTTGCTCAAAATTTTGTATTTTTTAAGAAACCTACCCTTATTTGATAGTTGATAAAAAGAGATCAAATAAAGGTAGGATGAAACTTTTTTTTAAAGCAGAAGGTCTCTTCTTTTATTTGATATATTGTTTGTTTAGATATTTAAAGAAGAACATTTTCTGGAAGGCATTAAACTTTTGTGAAAAGCATAAAAAATGCTGGCGCTAGCTGGAAACCTTTTTTAACGCTGGCGGGGAAAGAGTTAAAATCTAATATTAATTGGCAAATTTATAAGTAACAGTTTAAATGAAAATGTGTGTTTACAGTATAAAAGTCTATGCAAGGCCACCACCAGATTTGTTGTGTTTGTTGTTTTTAATGACCGTCTAAATATATTTTTCAGGTCTTCTTATTAGGATACAAAAAAAAAAAACAGGAAATATGTATAGATATAAAAAAATCTCCCTTGGCACCTTACAATGGCCTGTACTGCATTTTACATACACACATTAAAATGATTATTATTTAAATGCATAAACACTATAAAAAAACAACAATTACATGTGTTACAATGCATTATATTCTTTAAATTGTAATGCAGTGTTACCCAAGCGCAACTCACTTTTTCAGTTTCAGTTTGCTAAAACAGCGCAGGGTGAGAAATCTGTGAAAGATGTTGCACAATATGCTCAGTGTGAAATGTTCAAAATAAGAACACCAGAAAGTGACAATAAAATGATAATCCTACAGACTTTGAAGTTTAACATGAGCAGAAGTTCAGAGGAAGTACTTCAGACTTTTTTCTAGCTGATGAACTAAAGCGCACAGATGTGGGATTCTTTCTCTAGACAATAGTGAGAGCTAACGAACATGAATTTAAAACATTGTGCATCTTCACTGAATACATTAGTTATTTTAAACCAGGTGCTTTGAGACTGACGGCTTCCCTTTGAAGACGTTTCTTCTATTTATCAGGAGTAGGTTGATTATAAGTCGGCAATCCTATTATTTAAAACCGCACAAATGCAATGCGCTACCGCATTAATCAATAAACAGAGGTGAATTTATGCCTTTTGTATATTTCGAATGCTTTCTAAAAAAAAGGAAGAGAACGTTTTCATGGCTGCATGAAATAAAATGATTTTCTGGGACAAGCGCTGAGATGTCATGCTTATGAATGTGAGAAATTGTCACAAAGATCATGTCAAGAGGATTGTAATCTTGTCAGTACAGTTGGTTCATGGTCAGATGTCAGGGGGATTGCATCATTTTGAATAATGGGAAATCTTTGCAAGCCACTGCTGAAATCCCAATGAACAACTGCTGGCCTTGGGTGTATTATTTTGAATCCCAAAACATGCAGACTGGAAAAGCATTCCTTGTAGGCACTTCGGGAAAAAGCACTCGACAGATGCATGAATTTAAATGTAAATATTGTTAAAAATAACTTCCTTCAGGTGTCGAGGCCAAGGTTAACAGTTAAATACCGGAACATTTTAATTGCTTTGGCTTTTCTGCCAGCTAACAGAGGAGGAGATAGGAGTGTCGGAGGCAACTGGAACATTCAGTTTTGCTGTGAGCCATCTTCAATAGCTCAGAAAAAGAGAAAGCTTCACTCTGAAATTGTTAAAAAGCAGTAAAAAACAATCCTGTCTGCCGAGGTCGTCTTGCTTTGGAAGACACTCAAAAACATACATTTTCTATCTGCTCTCCCACTTGTCTAGACTGGCTTTTACACCAATTCTTAAAATCAAGTTGTGTTATTCGTGCTTCTTCTCAATCTTTTCTACTTAGTTATTAAGTGAATGATGACATCAGCAGGGTATTAAGTAGACAGGAAAAAAGCTCCTTTCATCCGGTATCAAGTGTAAGGTTCACATCTGTCTCTTTAATGATCCAGATAAGATGTACTTAAGTAAACTGCAAATAAAATCTACTCTTTAGTCTTTGAAATAATGCCTTATGATGGTTCATCCATGCCAGTTATTCATTAGACTCCAGACGGTTAAATCGGTCTGGCAAACCTATCATCATTTGTACACAGTGCCATTATCTTGGTCTTTCAATGCAGTCTTGGGACTTGAATCAAAAGATTTTTCTCAAAGTAAATAGTGTATTACATCTCTAACCGGAGAAAAACGGACGCAATTTCGTGTATCAGAGAACACCAGCAAGGAACAAGACTTAAAACGCCTGTCTGAATGCAAATGAGTCATTATTTCGACACCAGGCAAATATATTAATATGAAGACTTTCATAAAACGAAGACTTCACATGCAGAGGGGAAAAGCAATTATATAACATCTATGACTGTGGATCTTCAAGCACTTACTGCTTTCAGTTTTAAATGTGCTGCGAATATCTAACCTGTAGGTTAAATCATAGCTTGAGATTAAAATTTGTGCTGTACAGATTTGTAAGGTTACCTCTATAAATGAACTGATCTTTAAAAACCTTTATAAATGCATGATTGTCTTGCTAAAAGATATTTAATTTTAAATTAAGTATTTAAATGTGTGTTAAAAGGCCACCACCACCAGACTTGTTGTTTTAGAAGTTTTAATGTCCATCCATATTTATTTTTCAATCTATTTTATTAAGATACAAACAGAAAATACAGGAAATATGTCCAAAAAAAAAAGGCATCGTCTGTGTTTATTGTGACCTCTCTTGGCACTAAACGCATCTTGAGCGTTTTTGAGCAAAATGAAGTAAAAAGACAAATTTCTTTAAAATTTGAAATTAGGATTTAATTTTATTTAGGTTTAAGAGATCCTGCAGTTTCCTGCTATTGCTTAAGTGGAAGAGGCATTTGTTACCCTAAAAACTTGACACATCAGTTTACATTTTCATAGTTTTTAATACTACATTTCCTGTATTTTCTGGATGTATTTAAAAAGACTGAGAAACAATTATATATGATCACTATAACATTGCAAAAACAACAAATCTAATTGTGGCCTAAAACTTTTGCACATTATACTCTCTCTATATATATTTATACATTTATATTTTAGGGGTGGTCAGAGTTTTGATCTTGTCAGTGACAATAAATGATCGCTAAGTCGGTCTAATATGATCAACTATAAGCAATGGGTACACCAAAGCCTATAATCAAGCCATCACATTTAGCCAAAGTATAACACTCTCAAAATGACTAAAAATAATTTCTTGTGCTAGAGAGCTATATCACAGTGTTTTTAATTACATTAAAGGCGCTCTATGCATTTTCGGGGTTTTTGTCAAACTGCGACCCCTAGAGTCGCTGGAGAATACTTGCAACTGTCGTAATTTCCCACTCTAGCACACCTCCGAAGAAGATAATGACCAGGTAATGTTTCACAATTTCATACAAATATTAGGCTACTGCATAGTCTACTAAACTACAGATGATGTTAATAGGATAATAAGAAGTTTATTCCAAGTGTAGAGTGCATATAATAATAAAGTACCGCGTTTGCTGGCTTATAACGTTTTTACATGATTGCAGCTAAATCACAAGTAAACAATCTATAGTCTATGTCTACTGTATAATTTCATTTGTGTTCTTTTATTGTAATGTCACATTTACAAAATGCCATGACAAAGTTAATTGTATACGTTGCATTACTTCATAACAGTGGTCGTTATAATGTCACTATACATGATTATTGCTATTTATCATAATAGTTTTCAAATTGTGCATGTTTACACTATTAACAACCTCTAGGCTTATTTATGTCCTGATAATTATGTGAGATATTGACAACTGTTGTCATGATAATAGCATGACATACTACAAGCAAGCGCAACAACATACAACATAGACCGCAAACAAGTTTACACACAAGAGATTTACTTACTAGTCCATCAACAAGATCACCAGATCAGCATCCCATCCAGTGCTGTCTTTTAGCTCACGCCAACGAGTAAAAACCTGACCGAGTGAAACTATTGTCCGGTTCCTAACGCAGTCAGATTCTCTTTTCCTTTTCCTTCTCTCTTCCGAACGCGCTTTCTTATCTTTTAAATCGTTTAGCCTCACGTCTCAAATTCGCACATGCAGTTGTTGTTATAGGCTTGATCGACTTCATGCAGCGCTGCAAGAACCGACAGCCGGATGTCATCAAAGTGCCGTCTCGGATCATTCTCGCGCTACTTTGACGTCATCCGGCGGTCGGTTCTTGCAGCGCCGCACGAAGTCGAACAAGCCTAACGTGTGTGACGTTGTTGCCGTAAAGCAAGTCGTGATTCTCGCGAGATTTGTCAGGGGCGGTTCTCTCAAGCTTGCATTGCTGCTTTTGCTAGCGGCGTCCTCCTCGAGCTTCAACAGGAGGATGATTTGCCCTACTATGACTTTGTTTGACCACCGAAATAACTTTGAAGCTGTTATATTAAGGTAAAATAACTGCATAGTGTGTCTTTAATTCATTCTGTTATTAATTTGACCTATTGTAAAGGTTATATTTTCACAGTATGTTTTTTACAGAGTGATTTTATGTATAAAACTGTAAAATAACACAAAATTACTTTAGCTGGGTTTTCACAGGCAGGGTCATAAGTAAGAAATGTAGTTTTCAACATGATCTCACGGACAGTCGTGTTATAGTCACAAAAAATGTGATTAATTTGTTTATCCATGGCACAAAATTTAGCTTTTTCGTGCCTTGAGCACAAATGTCTTTTTCGTGCCAATTTATGTTTTGTTTTCTTTTTTACAATTTTTTAGGGATGCACCACTTTTTAAGGATCGAGTACGAGAACCAACCTTTTTTCCCTGATACTCACCGATACCCATGCCAATGCCTGTTGTACTGTTTTTTTTATGTGGCAATTTTCTAAGAACAACACAATGAGACTAATGAACATATCAGCATATTTATATTTAACAACTTCAACTCATATTATGAAAAAAAAAATCATTTTTATGTGCTTATCATCACAAATTTACAAAGCCCAAATTTCACAGTGTCCAATAACCTCCAAAGGGCAAAACCAAGGACGTAATGAATGTAAATTTTACCTGCCTGGCTGTCACAAAGTTGTCAAAGTGCCAAAGAAATCACAAAACAGATGTCTATAACATAATACTGAGTAACAATGTAATAACAGCCATAAGTGTAAAGTGATATATTAAAGTGTACTATTAAATCTAGAATAGTATTCTGTTCATAAGAATTAAGAAATATAAGCTAAGGAAGTTCCTTACAGCAGTCAGTTACGTCACATAAGGTATCGGTCTTTGGTATCGGGGTATTTTTACGAGTACGAGTACATGAGCGTGGTATCGGTCCATACTATTTTTATATCATTGTCACTTGGGGTTTGGATTAGATTTGGGGTTTGGGTTAGGATGTACCTTTATGTACTAGTTCCTATGTTTTTCTTCCGCTTTTAAAGCTATTCTCTCCTGAATTTGGGGTTAGTTTGGGTTAGGATGTCTAAAAATGCAACAGAAAGTGATTCTGACCACAACCCCAAGCGACAATGGTAAGAAAATAGGAAAAAACAATGAGAAAACAATACATAAAATAAACCGAAAAAGAAAGTCGTGCAACGAAAAACGATTTATAGAAATTTGACACGAAAAAGCCATTCGTGTTCAAGGCACGAAAAAAGCTGAATTCCGTGCCATGGACACGGAATAAATTAATTAAATTTTGCGTGACTATAACGCGACTTTCAGTGAGATCAGTCTGGTAATATTATATTGGAGAATCAACTTTTATTATCTAATGTAGTCATACAATTGTAAAAACAATGTTCCCCTAAATAAGTTTAATTTAGTTAATTTACAGCTTCATTCAACACGGGTGGCAACGTAAACAAATAGTCATTCTCGGTTTTCGGTGAGGCAGCATTATGCCAGCGAGCGGTGCGGGTAAATCATTCCTGAATGCTCTTTAAAACTGAAGCCCTGGTGCAGGACAGATAACCTTGTAAATAAACACTTCATAATCCACTTGTTCTTTCTATCATGAACTTTTGCTACTCAGTTGGTGTTTTATGGGGGACAAATATTGATGAAGTAGAGTTTGCTATAGCTGATTTAATGTCTTTTGGCAGTGGAGGTGAAGTGAAGCTTGTGGCCTCTGTAAATCAAAGAGGGCCGAGTGGTCAATGAGCAAAATGAAAGGTTAATCAAGTCAACGTCTTCGTCCTGAGTTGAGAGGGCGGGACGGGTGCAGAATTTTCAACCCGTGTCCACAGTTTAACAGAATGAATGTCACTATAGCTTGCTGTCTTTATGATATAAGACAAATCTGTCATGTGCTAGACAGACAAATATAAGCAATGCTAACCCACAATCCTATGACTAAACTTCAAGTTTAAACGATTAAAAGACTGCAGAATAAAAAAGGCTCACAAAAGACAACTTTTATAAGACAGCAAAAGATAATAATTTCACATACCACAATAAAAGTCCCTGCACAGAAGAGATAAATGATGTACTAGAGTCTATCTGATTTCAGTGGTGCTATCAATTCTTCAACACAGAAAGCTTTTTTTAAAGCAAGAGATTTGAAGTACTACACCAGTAACAGAAGATAGCAAGGAGCATGCTATAAAATCAGAGATTAAAGATACTGTATAACTTCTTTACTATCACTTATTTTGGTATTTTGTTTAATTTCTTTTAAATAAGTTTACAACTTAAAACACACTTTGTTATTATTTGTCCTGGGCTTCTACGTTTAAAACTAGTAGTAATCGAAAGCAGAGGTCATTATGCATATTCATAGACTTACAAGCAGCCATATCACCCTGTAGCTCAAGACATATACATGAATATCAGATGACGTCAACCGCGTACGTCACTCACTTCTCAAACTCGTCTGCCGCCATCTTGAGTACCTGATTCGGCAAGATCGATACGTCAGTCTATGTGTTTCTGTACTTTGTTTTACATCGAATATTCAATCATCAATCATAAACTTTGCATTATTTAAAAGCTAAAACACTCAATATTCATGTTCTGAGCTTGTTTTTGCCGTCAATACACTGAAGTGAAAAGGATTAAATGAAATGCAGACAGACCGCATATTAATATAAATCTCGGCACTCATATATCTTGCCATATGGTTCTGATCATTTCTAACATATCCAAAAAACTTCAGCGTACATTGCATCGTAAGGGTCTACTCTTCAAAATGCATCCCACATTTTAATTCAAAACAACAAAAAATAGGGAAAAATCACGCAAGTTAGTTAAAGTTAAATGCACGCTTACAGTCATGTTTCACGATCACTGAAAATGCATCTCTTTCTGCTTCGTTAGACTGTTCCGATATTATTTTTCTGTTTTGTCCAATCAGATAAGGTTTGACAACTTAAAATGTCCTGGAAGCACAAATTGGGTAAGCGAGGTGTCATTTTGCACACCTTGGCGTTTGACCAGATGATGCCAAAATTAAGCCAGCCATTGCCTATCCAGCAAAGTTATGATTGATGGGGGTAGTAACCAATCATGAAAGGATTACAAGGATTCAACTTACGTCAGTAAAATGTACTTCTGCTTACACAGAGATATGCGTGCACAATCTACGCAACCGAATGTTTTGTTTTGGTAGCATAGGGGGCCGGCTAGCCTCTCACAGAGCCGCTGAGAAACCGCTCCAGAGGTTAGATATAATCTCCATTGTGGATCGTCGACTACAGATTACTTTTTTGTGTTGAAAGTGTTTTGGAAAAGGTGATGAGGAGCACAAAAATACCAGACTGTATAAAAATGAAATCGCATCACAGAGTTGCGCCGGACTGTGGATCTGCGCTCGGATAAAGTAAGTTTGTATTGTTATGTTCATCATATATTTGCAAACCATTTTAAACAATAAACTGACTCAAAGACATTAATTAGTATCATTCCACATACAACAACATCGGAACGGTCCTCTTTCTCCACATTTGTAAACACTGGGGTGTAGTTTTGCATTCGTCATCAGTGACCTCTTGACGTGATGACGTATTGCGTGAGGTCACGCTGGTGCATCACAGGACCGGAGATAGACGAGAAGTTGTGGTTTAAAAGTGCATATTTTTCTTGTCAAAAATGACAATCGTTTCGCTAGATAAGATCCTTATGCCTTTGAAACTCTGTTGAAACTGCAACTTTAAACGGCATTAAAACTGTTAAGTGTTGGGGTCCATTAAAGTCCATTAAAATGAGAAAAATCCTGGAAGGTTTTCCTCAAAAAACACAATTTCTTCTTGACTGAACACATCAACATTTTGGATGACATGGTGATGAGTAATTTATCTAGAATTTTTTTAAAGAAAATTGACTAATCCTTTAAGAAACCCTTGTAGCACCTTTATGTTACAAGTGGACCTACATTTGCCTACTAATCATCCAGTAAGTTTCCTGTGTTGACAAAACTGGGCTCTACATCCACAAATGGACCCATCAGCTATGATCTTAGGTGTTTTGAAAACAGTCCCAAAATCAAAAGCCAAAATAAAGTAGTGCTGAATGTTTGATCATGCTGTTCTACAGAGCAGACACTGGGGGTGTCATGGCCCCACGTGGCCTTACTTCTGAGGCTCACTGGGGGGGTGGAGTGTCCCTCAAGGTACACCATCTGGAAGTGTTTGCTCAGCTCCCAGCCAAACATTCAGGTCCCACCTGCTTTGCCTCTAGAGCCGAACCGCATGAAAAATGCACAGCATCTCTGATGCAACGGGAGAGGAATTACACGGCCAAGTTTTGGAGTTTTGGAGATAAACTTATGAAAGAAGCGAAAACGATGCGATATTCACATAAACACTTGACAAAAAAATGTTGCATTTATATATATAGCAAAAACAAAGTCCACAGTCAAAGGCAGTTAAGGTCAATGCCAAGGAAAACAGCTTGTTTTAAAGAACAAAAATAAGCCCTTCGTGTTGAAAGTCTTTTGATACCCCTCAAAATATCTGATGTTTTAAAACTCCTGAGTAAAAAATATATTTGTCTGTGTAACCGGTCATGTTCTAGCTACAGTTCAGACAGCAATGTAAAATTAATGGTGAGTAAGAACAACAAAGAAAGGTAGCTGAAAATCATACTGATAAAAGACAAATAGAAACAGATATATGAGTTATATGATCATGAACTCATAAGATAACTACCGGTAATGCATTATGGGATATAGAGGCTGTATAGATCTTAGTGCCCCTACATATCAGACTTGCAATTTTAGAAGTTGTGTTACAGAGGTAAACATCACATCAAAGACCAATATCTGATGTTCATTATAAAACCATTACCTTTATTCCACAGGACATTGAAGTACTGTTCATCCAATGGCTGGTTTAGGATAAGCAGGCCTATTTTCTGTTTTCCTGGGGAGAGAAATTTGGAAACATAGCCACAGTAAATCCTTTGGTTATGGTGGGGTTTCAGATTAAAGTGCTTTCATTTACTATGTGCAAGTGAGAAAAACAGTTTAATAATCTGGTGAGATACTCGTCTAAACAGAAGCAGCTAATAAAAACTGCAAGAGTAATAACTGTGATAATGGAGGATAATGCGTTTTGTAATTGCCTGAATGCGAATTCTGTTATTTTTTTATGTATTTTATCAATGTGTAGCAGTGAAGGCAAAAACTGTGTAATATTAACAAAAGCAGCTTCAGGGAATTTTATAAATATGTGACCAGTCTGTGAAAACTACGTAACGTCCTACGAGCATAATTTCATCCTATGTAATGTAAAGAACATTATAACCTTGATTTTTTTAAATATTGAGAGTAAGATCGTGTTTTTTGATTGAATATGATGTGAAATCAGTGATTAAAATAAAACCTTGATGCTCCTAATCTCATTATAATAGACTTTAGCCTGGATTTCACACAGGGCCGTGTGAAATCAGACAAAAACGTTTATTAGTTTGCATCCTTTTTTTAATACAATCGATTTGGTTAACAATTCTATGTGACATTACACTACCGCAAGATTGATTTGAAAGCATACCCAGCCGTATACACGGTCACATGCCGATCGATCTGCTCTGCACCGCAAGAAGCCAAGTGCTGAGACATATAAGAAGACCACTGTTGACTGCTGAGGAGGCGGGTCATGCAAGGTCACATAGTCACCAAAGTAAAGTTAACACAATTATTTTACAACTTCTCTTGTAACCGGAAGTCCAGGCCTCGGGCACCTCAATGGTGGGTACGGCCATGATTTCACAGACATGGTCACATACTGTAAACATTGACATGTAAAAGAAAACTCATGCATGTGCGATACATCAATGAATATGCTGAACAGCACTAGCACAACTTAAAGGAAAACATGTTATGCCGCCAGAGGTCGAAGTGCCGCAAACCAAGTGCTCCTCCGCCACAAAACACAGTTCTCATTTTTATCCGCCTAAAAAATCGCCACGTTATATTTTATGCCACCATACTACTCATGTAACGGTCTTTTAATAGGGAAAACATGAACGTGTTTAGTGGCTTCTAAATTCATCCCTGTTTGGATTCTAAGGAATGAATGGGGCTACGCTAAATGCTAACACATTCATGACACACTGTACAAAGATCACGGTAAGTGCATGCATTGAAAAAAGATAGGTATGTATTAATTCATCTAAGTTGAGGTAAGAACATAGTAAAATATTGAAAAACTGTGGTGTTTTCCTTTAAGTTACCAAAATCAGAAAACAATCTGAAAAAGTCTTTACTTTCTGTGAGCAAAAGTACTGTAAGGCTGTGTCCGAAACCGCATACTGTTCAGTAGGTACTGAATGAGATGAAGTACTTACTGACTGTTAAAACAGTAGGTACTGTATAGAATCCTAGTAGTATTAAATACATCTGCCATGTTGGTACATCACGTGACATACGTCATCATCACGTCATGTCATACGGGCACAAAGGCTGTGTCCCAATTCAAAGGCTGCGACCTTCTAAGGGCGTATTTTAAGACCGATTGCGTCACAGCAGCGCGACTTAAGGCTGGGAAGGACGTCCCAATTCAAAGGATGCTTAGAATGAAGCCTCAAAATGCGTCCTCATTTCTCCGCGTTGTTAAGGATAGAACGAATGGATCCTTAACAGCCGAGGATATTCCAAGATTCATTGCGCGCCTGCAACGGCTGCATATAACGGCTGGATATTATAAAATACACAATTAAAACCTTCATTAAATAAAAGTGTGTATTTATTAAAAAAAAAGTTTGTCACTGTTTTAGTATTATAAGTTATGTTTTGTGTTAATATTATTATTTTTATGATGCATATATTTCTAAGGTTGATTAATTTAATATACTGTTGAATAGTTTAATCTACATCAACGTGTCATATTTTCTAAACTAAATTAATATTTTTCTGATTTCATATTTATTTTAATAAGTCAGAAACGTTTCCGCTATGTCCTGGTGACAGGCGCGTGCAGCAGGTGACGCCAATTATGGGTCGTCCGAAGAGACCGTCTCATTTCAGTTCTCTTCGCGAACTTCTGAGGCTGCCACCTTGAAAGACCGAGTGCTCATCTTTAAGGTCCCATGCTTATAAGGTCGCAGCCCTTGAATTGGAACACAGCTAAAAACAGCCGCATTGCTGCTTTCGCCTTTCTTCTTCGTTGCATAACTCCGCTCCTGGGGCATCATGGGATAGTGAAGTGTCCATCGTATGCACGCTTCGAAATCTAACCGGAAGTAGTAGGTCATCAGGGTACTTTTTGCATACAGTTTTTGGAATACTACGTATTCGGACATACTACTTGCTGCCCCGCTTATTGCTTTTCGCCTACTATATAGTATGAAAGTAGGTGGTTTCAGACACAGCATAAGAGTTTTTATTAGGGAAACATATGAAACAGATTCAAAACCTCCTCGGTTTGGAGCCTAGCTATTCAGACATTTTAAATGACAGTTATTCTAACATGAAGCTAATCAACCGTTTCTTTATTCGTTGTTTAATCAAAAAACATCCCCAAAGCCTCTCAATGTCATAACAGCAAAATGAAAAAACAATTGTTTTTACTGAACTAAATTAACCAAAATCACAAGATGAGGAAATGAGGCACAGTGTATGTGTCAAAACTGCATCCAAATAAATCAAAAGTGTCACGATGCAGGCGTGAACAGAACATGTCTTGTGAAATAGACTGGGAAAAATATTGAGGTTCCAGGATGTGAACACGGGGTACAAATGAATCAGAGCTATCACAACACCCTTTGCTGTGAAAAAAGTAGGCGCCTCTGGCCAAATCTGTATTTGCAACAATTGTAAAACATCTGTTTGTCAATTCAGTCGCAGAACTGTTGAATTCCTGTAAATTAAATGTTGAGGTGATTTTAGGCGTTTGTATTTACTGGCTCTGTTATAAGAGCAGCCTTTGAATATTTTTCCTCATACTGCTAAACTTGGGACTCATCAGTTAATGATCATACCCCAAATTAGTTTAGGGCTGTTCATTAACAAATTTGCAATGCAACACACAAACAAGCTTGGTTTAATTGGTTTAAAGAGTGGAATGAAAAGGACATGAAATCCAATTTCTTATTCTAAAACGTGTTTCAAATACAAATTTATTGAATATGTAGGTTATGAATCAATCAACAGCCTAAATATATCTGACCAGGAAATTTGTGTCATCTGTACCGTGGTATTTTGGAGATCAAGACAGTAAGATCTAAACTAACAGCTCTTTATGAAAGAAAAAACTGTGTAATGTAGCTACACTTTAATGAAGAAAAGTAACATTAATTTATTGGAAGGCCTTATGCATCAAAAGCTTCAATAAAACACCCTCTGAGCAAAACAATTTTCACTCCCATACCGCTGATAATTCACAGAAAGGATAACAGTATCACAAAACTGTGTTAGTCACTGAGAATGCATTTATTACTGAAATGACCACATGCAGCAACAGATGCATTAAACATGGCTACGATTCTTGGCCAGTCATTACAGCTTGATAACTTTTGGTATTGTTATTATGGAGCACCAACCTTGAAAGAAATATAATTTGAAATAAAACATTTCTTCATGAAGCACACTTTTTATTTAGCTTCAGATTACCCTAAAATTCCTTAAAACGAGGATGCCGCTGTCTACTTTTTCTTTCTTTTATGCATTTTCTGCATTAAAGGGCCCCTAACGTAGGTGTTTTCAGCAATATAAAAATAGTCTTTGGTATCCCCAGGATGTGTCTGTAAGGTTTCAGCTCAAAATACCCCACAGATCTTTCATGATACGATGTTGGCCATTTTGTGGCTGCAATGAAAACGCACAGTTTTTGTGCACGTTTCTTTAAATGCAGAAAGCTTCTGTTCCCCTCCCCGTATGCAAAGTATGGGGTAAAGTTTACACATGTGCTTTGGACTACATCAAAACATGTGTCTCTGGCAGAAGGTTGAACTACATGCTGTGAGCGGTTATGGGTGGGGCATCCATCCAATCAGTGTAACATCACATTGATAGGGGATCCCCAACAGCCTGTTTTATGTGACTGTTGTGGTTTAAAGAGATAACACAAAGAAGAATAGTTGGATAATAACAGAGTGTTTCTACACACACACTGGTGACTCATTTTCTGCTAGAAACACATTTAAAAGTGCATTTTTAAAGAAATCTGACCAGGCTCATAAGGTCATTGCCAAATTGCCTCTACCATCCTGTTACAAAACAAAACAGCCACAGTCTGCTTTGGCTGGCATTTGAAGTAAGGAATCCAATGAAGCAGTGTTAATCTGGCTTCTTTTGGCAAGAGTGAATCTCTCCTAAGCAAATTTGTCATCAGACTAATTGTGTTGTAAATTATCAAGATGACAGAGACTCTTATTGTATCTACACAGCAAAATCACCAGTGTTCAATGTAGACTGCTGATGTATATAAGGGTTCCACCAAGCAAATTTTAAGCAAATTAAATAACAATATACTTTTCATTAGGGATGCACCGATATGGAAATTTTGGCTGATACCGATAACTCTTTATATTTGGGGGCCGACAACCGATATATATAGGCCGATAAATATTCATATTATTTTCACAATGAAAAACTCCCAGAACGCGGACATCTTGTCTTTGCGCTAGACTAGCATACTCTTCTTAAGCCCGCAACACGTGTCATCTTCGTGCTATGTCACAGAAAGCACCAATCAAAACTCTACATGGCCAGCAATGAGCAAATGAAGTGGTTCAACAAACCAAAATAATCCATCATTTATCGGCCTAATTTTGCTTTCAGACCGATAACCGATAATATTAAAAATAAGCAGTTATCGGCTGATAACGATATGTCGGCCGATATATCGTGCATCCCTACTTTTCATATATACTTTTCTGTCAGGTGTAATCTCACCTGTAAAACTGATCTGATAAGTGAAAAATTAAACCTTAGTCAACACTTAGCCCATCCAGATCTTCTTGACCATCTCTAAAACATTTCTTCAGTGTAAAAGAATATGAATAAAAATAATAGAATAAAAATATAATTATACCAAATTTAAGAGTTTTAGGCCGAGTGTTGTGTGTATCTGTGTGCACAAGCAAACAAATTTCTAACCGAGGGTTCACACTAGACATGAGTTCAATGATTTGCAAGAGTAGATTACATACAAAGTCAATGCAAAGATGCAATTAGCACGTCCTCGCGTGGGGCGATGTGAATGACACGATATGGGTGGTGTGTTTGCCGCGAAAACGTGCGCTTTTTGCCTCAAACGTGTCTTCGCCCAAGTTGAAAATATTAAACTCGAGCGAAAAACTTGCATGTCACGAAGATAAATCCCGCGAGTAATCTAGAGCGAGTAACAGGATGCCCCGCGTTTGGTGTGTTCGTAGCATAATAGGGCATACACACCAAACGCAAGTTCAACGATTTGCGTGAGTAGATTACATACAAAGTCAATGCAAAAATGCGATCAGACGCATCCTCGCGTGGTGCGATTGCCGCAAAAACAAGCGATATTTGTCTCAAACGCGTCTTCGCCCAAGTTGAAAATATTCAACTCGAGCAAAAAATTCAAATGACACAAAGTTAAAACCCGCGAGTAATCCAGAGCGAGTAACGCGATTCTCCGCATTTGGTGTGTTTGTAGCATAATAGGGCATACACACCAAACGCAAGTTCAACGATTTACATGAGTAGATTACATACAAAGTCAATGCAAAGATGCGATCAGACGCGCCTTCGCGCAAATTGAAAATATTCAACTCGAGTGAAAAATTGGCATGACACGAAGATATATCCCGCGAGTAATTTAGAGCGAGTAACGCGATGCCCAGCGTTGGGCGTGTTCTTAGCATAATAGGGTATACACACCAAACACGAGTTCAACAATTTACGCGAGTAGATTACATACAAAGTCAATGCAAAAATGCGATCAGACGCATCCTCGCGCAGCACGATTGCTGTGAAAACACGCGCTGTTCGCCTCAAACGCGCCTTCGCGCAAGTTGAAAATATTCAATTGAAGCGAAAAATTCGCATGACACAAAGTTAAATCCCACGAGTAATCTAGAGCGAGGAACATGATGCCCCGCGTTTGGTGTGTTCGTAGCTTAATAGGGTATACACACCAAACTGCGAGTTTAATGATTTACGCAAGTAGATTACATACAAAGTCAATGCAAAAATGCGATCAGACGCATCCTCGCGCAGGGTGATTGCCGCAAAAACACACGCTATTTGCCTCAAACGCGTCTTCGCCCAAGTTTAAAATATTCAACTCGAGCAAAAAATTCACATGACACGAAGTTAAATCCTGATTACATACAAAGTCAATGCAAAAATGCGATCAGACGCATCCTCGCTAAGGGTGTCACGATTTCGATTTTAAATCGAAATCGATCGAAATTAAGTCACAGCTTCGAACTTCGAATTAAAAAATGGGTTCGTCGATGCTGCCACGCCCCCATTTCACGTCTGGTCAGCTTGCCAAGCGAGGATAAAAACTCTCAGAGATGCCTTTAAAAACATCTGTCCAGCAGAAAGCGATCATATTTTAAACACGAGGGATGTATTACAACTCCTTGAAATGCATATCATAAACAGGATTAACAGTGATCTGACTTTGGACAGAGCGCAGCTCTCTGCACGTGCGCGATAGTGAGGGAGGCGGAAAGATGCAGCGGGTTATATTTTAAACAAAAGGATAGTTTGCCTCAGCTTGCATGAAACTCATAAAACTGAACAAATACATAAGGATTACTACTTTAGTTTATGTTCAGACTTCGGACAGATGCGAGAGCGCGTGCAAGTGAGACAGAGAGAAGCGCAGCTGCTTATGATGCTGGATTTATTTCAGATGCTATGAGTCCAAGACACACGCATTAAGTCCATGTTAGAGATACGCGGATGGACTATTATTTCATCCGCAACCGCATAACAAAACTCATCATCCGTCCACCATCCATCCGCAACGTTTCTGACCAGTTTTCAAAACCGCACCCGCCCGCCATCCGCTGACTGGGCGATGCAAGACGCTGCTGATGCTGATGACAGCCGCGAGACTAGAAAGCTCTAGAATATCAGCAGTGAACTCCGTCTCTGATCGGCGCACAGGGACAAAAATAAATAAATAAATAGCCTAAATTAAACGCACAAATTACATAGCCTGCACTGGTGTCATCCTGATTTACCACTTTGTAAAACGTATTCCAGGCAACCCTTTTCTGACATTCTATTTCCTTTGTTTTTAATTCTCATTTTTTGAGTTTGCCACGTACCTCCTTCGCAAGCGTTGATAAGAGCTGTGTCAAAATGCATCCTCAACGAATGGATCCTTAACAGCCGAGGATATCCCAAACAATTAAAAGCTTTATTAAATAAAAGTGTGTATTTATTAGAAAACTTTTTCTTGTCACTGTTTTAGTATTATAAGTTACGTTTTGTGTTAATATTATTCTGTTTATATTGCGTATATTTCTAGGTTGATTATTTGATAGGCTGTTGAATAGATTAATCTACATCAATGTGTCATATGTTCTAAAATAAATTAATATTTTTCTGATTACATATTTATTTTAATAAGTCAGAAATTCTCTTCTACAACTTCTGTGGCTGCCACTATGAAAGGCAGAGAGGTTGCATGCTTAGAATGACACAGCTAATAACAAGCAGTCGACCGAATTTAATTAAAATATTATTTTTCGTCACGTCATCCGCCCGATCCATGTAACTGCCAACCGCGCATAGTCCATGTGTGTGTGCAAGAAGGAATCCTCTCTCTACAAGCTCTCGCGTTAAGTGAAGCCCACAAACCCCTATGCGAGTTGTGCAATGTGCATGTTAATGTTAAAGTATTATAATAATAATAATAAATAATGGCATATCATTTTTGTCTAAATTATATGCCATATAAAAAATATGTAAAAATCGAGAATCGGATCGAATCGTGACCTTAGAATCGAAAATGTAATCGAATCGAGGATTTGGAGAATCGTGACACCCCTAATCCTCGCGCAGCACAATTGCTGTGAAAACACGCGCTGTTTGCCTCAAACGCGCCTTCGCGCAAGTTGAAAATATTCAACTCAAGCGAAAAATTTGCATGACATAAAGTTAAATCCCACAAGTAATCTAGAGCGAGTAACTTGATGCCCCGCATTTGTTGTGTTTGTAGCATAATAGGGTATACACACCAAACGCGAGTTCAACGATTTGAGTAGATTACATACAAAGTCAATGCAAAAATGCGATCAGACACATTCTCGCGTGGCGGGATTGCTGTGAAAACACACGCTGTTCGCCTCAATCACGCCTTCGCGCAATTTGAAAATATTCAACTCAATATTCAATTCAAGCGAAAAATTTGCATGACACAAAGTTAAATCCCATGATTAATCTAGAGCGAGCAACACAATGCTACTCGTTTGGTGTGTACGTAGCATAAGTAACACATTTTCAAGACCTACTGTAGTGAAAACAGAGCTGCATGGGCTTCCTGTAATTAATTTATTAACTATGTTTCTAATCTTTAGAAATAGGTGTAAATGCAGGCAAGCATGGACAGGAATGATATGCTAAACACATTCAGACATTTAAATAAGTTTGAAGAGGAATAAATACCTGAAGGCAATAGGCAATCTAATGGAGTAAATTCTTCATCCATGGCCTTGCTTATAATCAGCTGAATTCATCAACTGAAAGAAACAACACAAATACAAGACAATAAATAAAAACATGCTCTGCGTAATATCAAATGACAATAACAAAAAGCCTCATTTTTCAGCAGTGACGATCTGATAGATTACATTACCTTCTAATAAAATAGCTTTCAGATATTATGACAGGTAAATTAACACATTAAGCATAAATAAAGCACAACACAACTCTTCTATAGTTTAAAAACACAACTAGTTAAAAAAAATCCTAGATAGGTAGAAAAGATCACTCACATTTTTTGCTGTCTCATCCACTGACTCTGCCCTGTGTCTATTAACATATTATCTATTGTCCTCTTGCCCTGCTTCTGTAATATGTTACTAGTTTACCTTAAGGTAACTAATGTAAAGCATATTTTATGTCCCATTGAACTGATCTGGGATCAGCAATGGGGGAGAGGTGTCTTGCTCAAGGGCACCTCAGTCACAAATCTTGTGGTAACAAACCAGACTCTCTAACCATTAGGCTACGACTGCCTAAATAGTGGTACAATTGTATAGCCGTCATGCTACTTTGACCAACTTTTACTGCAGTGAATCATTTAGATAAAAAAATCTCACTTGTAATAAATTTCTACTCAAAGTATTTTTTCAGCTGAACCAAAAAGTTAATTTTGAACCTTGCATGACATCACACACTGACACTGTAAATATACAACTTGTACCCTTTCAAAAAATACACCTTTGTGCTTAAAGGGTGCATATAAGTACATCAAAGGTACACACCTGTGACAGCATTTGTACTTTACTTCTGACAGTCTGCTATTTTTAAACATTTTGGAAAAATACATAAATCCTGACACTTAAATCCTTCATTGACAGGACAGGGACTATTATTGATTGTCACATCTCACCCCTAAACACATACAGATATCATCCTGGCTAGTGGCTACTCCTGACACTTCTGTATGCAAGATAAATATATAAATGCTCAACACAGTGCAAAATGTCATCACACAGATCAATCCAGGGGAGAGTAACAAATCAATGCAGGTACACCCTAACAGTCTGCCAAAATAGATCAACAGAGCAACAAAAGGGGCCTAATCCAACCTGCCACCTGCAGTACTATTGATGAAAGTAAAAGCCTGTCAGAAAGAAATGACACTAGCACCTGAAGGAAAGACACTTCTATCTAGCACCAATACTAACACCGAAGAAACGGTTAACACCTTATTATTTCAAACTTGCTATCTTTACCGTGAAACATATAAAACCCCAAAAGATCAATTAATCCATCACAAGTCACACAAAGATACTTTACCTGAACAATTAAAGTATTTTTGGTAACACTTCACAATAAGGTTGTTTTTGTTAATATGTAAATGAGTTAGTTTACATGACTTAACAATGAACAACACAGTTACACTCTAAACAATGCTGGGTTATTTGTGCACCAACGCTGCGGTGAAAGCAATACAGCAGTTTTTAGTATAGTTCAAGTATTAATTAACCTGGTAACACTTTAAAGGGGACATTTCACAAGATTTTTTTTTAAGATGTCAAATAAATCTTTGGTGTCCCCAGAGTACGTATGTGAAGTTTTAGCTCAAAATACCACATAGATAATTTATTATAGCATGTTAAATTTGTCACTTTGTAGGTGTGACCAAAATATGCCAATTTTGGGTGTGTCATTTCAAATGCAAATGAGCTGATCTCTGCACTAAATAGCAGTGCCATGGTTGGATAGTGCATATTAAGGGGTGGTACTAACCCCTTCTGACATCACAAGGGGAGCCAAATTTCAATGACCTATTTTTTCACATGCTTGCATAGAATGGTTTACCAAAACTAAGTTACTTTTTCATGTTTTCTAGGTTGATAGAAGCACTGAGGACCCAATTATAGCACTTAAACATGGAAAAAGTCAGATTTTCATGATATGTCCCCTTTAAGGTTGTATTTGTTAAAGGTCCCATTCTTTCTGTGTTTTTGAAGCTTTGATTGTGTTTATAGTGCGCAATATAACATGTGTTCATGTTTTACGTGTAAAAAATGTGTTATTTTTCACACAATTGACTTATCTCTATAACGCTACTTTCACTTTCCTAAAAACGGGCTAATGTCTTTCTTGTTCTATTAAGTCCCTCCTTCAGAAATATGTATCAAGTTCTGATTGTGTAGCTTGTTTAGTGTTTTGTGATTCGATAGCACCTTAGCTTGCCGTTAGCTTAGCTTGCCGTTAGCTTAGCTGCCGACTGACGTATTCCTGTGGCCAGAGTTTAGTCAAAAAACTGTTTTACTGACGTCATTAAAGCAGGAAGTAGAGGGCTGTAGTCCAAACCGGCAGTTCGCTGTAATCGAAAGGCGAATTCTGATAAAGAAAATATATCGCCTGGCAGTGAACTTTGAACTGTATCATTTTACAGGTATTATTTATGCTATTATAGCAAAAAAAATGGAATCAGAAAAATCTTGACCTTTAATATTTGTAAATGAGTTAGTTAACATGAATTAACAATGAACAATACAGATACACTCTAAACAATGCTGGGTTATTTTGCCCCAACGCTGTGGTGAATACAATCCAGCAGTTATTAGTATATAGTTCAAGTATTTATTAACCTGGTAACACTTTAAAGGGGCCATTTCACGAGACTTTTTAAGATGTAACATAAATCTTTGGTGCCCCCATAGTACATATATGTTAAAATTGCCACTTTGTAGTTGTAAGCAAAAATGTGCCGTGTTTGGGTGTGTCCTTTAAAATGCAATTGAGCTGATCTCTGTACTAAATGGCAGTGTCGTGGTTGGATAAAGCAGATTAAGGGGCGGTATTATCCCCTTCTGACATCACAAGGGGAGCCAAATTAATTTTTTCACATTCTTGCAGAGAATGGTTAACCAAAACTAAGTTACTGGGTTGATCTCTTACACATTTTCTAGGTTGATAGAAGCACTGGGGACCCAATTATTGCACTTAAACATGGAAAAAAGTCAGATTTTAATT
The DNA here is from genome assembly GCF_027580225.2 of Misgurnus anguillicaudatus. Classification (NCBI taxonomy): domain Eukaryota; kingdom Metazoa; phylum Chordata; class Actinopteri; order Cypriniformes; family Cobitidae; genus Misgurnus; species Misgurnus anguillicaudatus. The sequence goes on along the minus strand of NC_073361.2, from coordinate 18,829,203 downwards.
ATGTCCCCTGTTAGGTTGCATTTGTAAACATTAGTTAATGCATTAGCTAACATAAACTAATAGTGAACAATACTTTATTAATATTAGTTCATGTAATTTAAACTGTTAACATAAGCTAATAAACCATAAACTAACATGAACAATCGCATTGGCATTAACTAACATTAACAACTATTAATAAATGATGTACAACTATATTTCTTATTGTTAGTTGAGTTCATGCTAGCTAATGCATTAACTAATGTTAAAAAATATTATTGTAATGTGTTATTTATTCTAAACAAGATTGTAATTAGTTTTTTTATATGTATGTTTTTTGCTTACGTCAAAAATATGTCCAACCAAGCAATCATTTGAAAATATATTCACTTGGTAGAGGTTGGTCAGGGTAGCAGGTGCTCAATGTGGACAGAAGCCCATGAGCAAAACTATTGCATAGGAAATTAAATGCAACCCAGAGTAGACTACATTGAATACAGGTTCACGTGCCACAAGAACAAATGGTTTATACCGACCACAATGTGCAGTGAATTACTAGCTGCCGAGAGCATAAATCCATAATTATTCAGTTGACATTTAGAAACAAAACACAACTAAAGACTGTTAATCACACTTTAGCTTTTGTGCATGCATTTACAAAGCATTGTAAATTTTCCTATTCAGTCTATATTCATTTGTTATGCATTCATGATAATATTAATACATTTTTAATGTTTTGTGTGACTGTTGGATTGTCACTTGATGGCCAAACAGTGTAAAATCAAAACCAGTGAAATATAACCGGTTTACACCTTATCGATTTAGGTTTCAAAAGAAATAGCCAGTACAATTAAAAAAAGCCCTGTCAAAAACTTAAGCAAAACCTTTCTTCATAGTGTTTGTAATTAATTTGTTCCCTGTTGTGTAGTTATTTCCCTCTGGATGTTTTTTGTAAATTAAGTCTTATTGACTGAAATTTCAAGGCTCTCTGACTTTGAGGACATTTTCAGCTTAACATCAGTTCTTGTTTTACTTAAGACCGCAGGTTCACGTTTGGGTGCACAGTATAAACTCCACTAAACCTATTAAAAGCAAATCACAAAGACACTGGATCCTTATAAAGAGAAGTTTATGTTTTAGAAGATTTTGTTCTGCGTGAATAAAACGCGCAGTGAGCTGCTTTGCGCTTGTCAGACGCTTAAATTAAGCACGCGCTGACCACACAAGAATCAACACACAAAACAGATAGCAAAAATCGCACTGAGATATAAATATACAGTAATATAAGGCTAACATTTAACTTTGTCTACATTAACACCGGCTGCGTCTTAAATTCGCTGCCTACTTACACTCAAGACAGCAGTTTGTATGAATTAAATGCGGGTTCCAACGTTAGACTCGAAATTTATGCTCAGTAATGCTGTCTAGGTAGTCAGCTCACTGTAGGTTTACAGCCTGTGTCTCTGTGTACTCACTCTTTAGTATGTATCCGTGCAGCATGTGTGTTTTGAAGTAGCCTACAATCTTCTTCTTTTGTGGGTATACTGGCGGGTAGAAAAGTAACTGTAAAAGTGCATACTGCCACCTACTGTACTGGAGTGTGACAAGGATAATCTGCATGATGCTGGTTAGAATTTATTAATTAACGCGGTGTTTTTTAAGAACCTCATTATTGATAATAATAGTTACCTACCTGTTTTTGTCCCTTCATTTAAAATATTACCCATTGTGAATTCTGTAATACCTATGTATTGTACTTCTCTAATATATGGTATTCTTTCTCCTGCTGATACCTCATTAAAACATGCTCCACTGTCTTCATTTCCTGACACACATCATATAAACCTGTATTGTGTGTTTGCCCATGATACAATTAGTTGTATTAAGCCTAGTATGTCCCATTCTTAATCTCTTAAATATATTCCTTCCTACTAAGATTATGATTAATATTATTTTGCTTTAATTTATTTTGTAGGCTATGCTATGTTATAAAAATGTCTTCCTTTCATGCATGAGTCCCAAGATATCTGCCACGTATTAATACATGCTTGTTTAAAATAAGTGATTTTCCATCCTCCCTACTCAAACTTACTGTTATGTTGATATTTAAAAGGGGGCATATCATGCTTTTATTAATCTATAAAATGTGAAAGAGAAAAATGCAGTAACTTAGTTTTGGTAAACCATTCTCTGCAAGCATGTGAAAAATAGGCCATTGAACTTTGGCTCCCCTTGTGATGTCAGAAGGGGATAATACAGCCCTTTTGAACTGATTTGGGATTAGTTTTGCAGGTTATACCCAGCAGATATGCCTATAGTATAGTAAGTTAACATGGCAAGTAATAAAAATGTGATACAAATGGCCTAGTTACAGAAAACAACAGCAGCTGTCATGCATCTGTACTATCAACTTCTATTGCAATGCAATATTTAGCTAAAAATCTGGCTTGTTTCTGGCAAAGTAATACACTATCATATTGTATTATATCATGTCATATATCATATAATATATTATCATATTTATTTTCATTAACAGTGTTTATTTTGCCGTGTGAGAGATAATAGTATAAACTTATTCCCTAAACTTTGTGGCTCTGCTCTGAGTTAAGACAAAATATCACTGAAAGAAAACCAACACACAGCATGCTTTTTTGAGAAGCTGTGCTGTATCTAAACAGCACTAGTTATTTTACCTCTATTATATAGAGTCAATAGCTGCAGTATGTTACTGTGTATGAATCTGGAAGAAAAAACAATTATCTAACCACCCAAAATACAATGCCAAAGTGTCACACATTACCAAAAGTAATGAATATACTATTAATTTATTAATAGTAAAATGTAGTTATTGACTAGTTATTAAAGTTATTCAACAACAAAAGCACCCATACTTTTCCAAGAAATAATACAAATAATCAATTTGGATAGTCTGATTTCTCAATCAAGTATCAGAGACACTGTTAGTACAGTACTATGAGGAAAAACAGGATGCTCTGCAACTCCGATAATCTGGTTATGTTTATCTATTTCTTGCCAGATATGATATATCAATGCGCCTAAGATGACAAACAACTTAGTGAATAGAAGATGTGCTTTTCTAATCAACTTGTCTCATTAAATCGTCCTTATCAGTCCTGCACAAGCTGTCATACAAGAAAATAACTTTACAGCTGGCTGAAAAAGCTTCGGTGACCCTGAATTGTGTGCTGTGTGAAGAAAATTTAACCTTTGTGCCCTTTATCAAATTATGTTCCCTATTGTTTACCACCGGCTGACAGAACGCTGTATTTCAGGCGTGTCTTTTTTCTCTGGGTGAGACCAAGTGGCAGCAGAATGCTGATGGATAATTTATGATTTATGTATATGGGACCAGAAGTGCAGCTATTTGTACAGCCTTGACATAACACCATCCTCTGGAGACCATGCATGGGCATTTCTTTGATAAATATAATATGTTATACTAAAGGTATAAATACTTTATGGAGGTTGTGTCATATTTTTTTGTTTAATACAATAGAAATGCGGGTAAAATGGGTGATCCTTTCTTTAATGACAAGGTTTACACTACTTGTGATTAGAAAGAAATGTAACAATTTTCAGAGCTGTGAAAGGATCTAGTAACATAATTTATTGCGTGTACATGTTTGAATTGTGTTTCGATAACATCAAATCCTTTATCTCCTTTAACACCTATGCCTCAGTTTGCCTTTTAGTCCTCTGGGTAATGTCCTCCAGATAAAACTATTTAAAGTGAAGATGAAGGTGGGCATACAAGAGGTTAAACATCAGATAAAAGACTAATATTAGTAGACCTTGACAGACATTTTTGTGGCCTTCACAATTTTTACCTTGGTTCATTAACTACAAAAATAACATGATGTTAAAGCAATTTTTCTCTGAATTATTACATAAAAATGTTCTAGATTACATTCAAATCAATTTCCAATTTGTCTGTGCCGTTGGTTGCTCGTATTGAAATTAAGTTGTGACAAAACATTCGTGAATTGTGTTGCATTAGCCTCCTACTGAAATTAAGTCGTGACAAATTATTCATAAATTGTGTTGCATTAGCTCAACTAAATTGAACAAGCAGCAAAAATCAATAGTTTTGAGCGTTGCAATGCTCACCAGTTGCTATAATTTCTCCATACTTTCTTTCTCATTGATTTGTAGTTGTTATTCATTGCCTCTGAACAATTAACTGCTGACAAACCGAGGCCGTCCAAAACTTTGCCAAATTGCGTATGCTTTTCAACTTAAAAAATGAGTTTGAAATGAGCTTGTTATTGAAGTGACCTTGAGCAAAGGATGGGTGAACAAAGCACACAGCAAGAACAAGGCCAATGATTAGACTTCAATCACAGCCATACTATATAGAGCAATTAAATCTGGATTGTGTTTAGAAGTGCAAAGAAATCAAAACAATATCTCATCTCAGTGTTTACCACTTAATCATTTATTAAAAGCTCTCAATGCTTTTTGGCTCTCGAATGTATTGCTGTCAGATTTATTGTGTTTTTTTGTGAAAGTTTTGTAATATTTTTTGATACTGCAAATCTTTATTGGTTAAGAGGGAACTTTTGTTTGTTTATAATAACTAATAGCAGTATACATTAAACAGTTGTGCCTATCAGTCACATATATCAAATGGAATTCATGTATATTCGCCATACTTAAGACTCTCTTAACCTCTGCCTTCTGAATCTAATTTAAGATTAAAGATATGCCAAGGAAAAATTATTAAATTTGAACACGAATGCAAAAAGAATATTTATGAGAGTAAATCAAATGTACCAGATAAAAATGATGTTATAATGAAAAACATTGTGGCAAAGTGCAGAAAGAGATGCAGCTGTCATCTTTGTTTTTAACTCTGAAAAGAAAACAATGTCTCACAATAAAATAATCTCACATTTTGTGCTATTTCTATCTTTCTTTCTCTGGAGACATAAGAACAGCAACATTGCAGTCTGAGCAAGTGACTCAATATGTACATTTAAAAATAATGCAAATAATTATTTCTATATACTCTCAATGTCACAGACAATATGACTTGTGAACAAGTTTTAAATACAAAACGAATATATATACATCCGAAGAGTGTATGCGTATTGTATGCGCACCGTCGTGTTGGGGAAAGTTACTTTTAAAAGTAATGCATTACAATATTAAGTTACTCCCAAAAAAGTAACTAATTGCGTTACTTAGTTACTTTTCTTGGAAAGTAATCCTTAATTTACTTTTTAGTTACTTTTGCGTTACTTTTTCTTGGCTGAGGCTTGATTTCTTTGATGACTGAAAAGTTCTGCATTCATCACAAAAATGTCGAGCTCTGGTCTGCCATCTAGTTTCTCGCTTAATCTGTTCTGTTCCCACACAGGCGTGTACACATGTGCATAATGTGACTACGTTTAGCTAAATTCAGTACATATTTTTTATTGAATTATTAAACTAAAAAAGTAACTTGCATTACTTTTTTGAAATAGTAGCTAATTTTTTATTTAAAAAGTAATGCGTTACTTTACTTATGACTTCTGAAAAGTAATATGTACATATAATGCGTTACCCCCAACACTGCGCCCTGCTAGATTTTTGAAACTCTTTGTACATTGTACATTCGACTATAGGAGAATGTAGTATGTAGCCCAGGAGATGCATTGCATTTTGTCGCAATGCGCATGCTTTGAATTACTGTGTACACGTACGAGTCAAATAAACTATAGGCCTACTTTCCAAGGCTGTGTGTTCGACTGTGCATGCACGCGTACACGAAAAAAATACTCTAGGGTTAAAGATGCAATTTGTATAATCTGTGCCGCTAGAGGGCGCCAGATCAAATCAATAACAATGACGTAGATTAATGACGCTCTGAAGCAGCGTAGACTGATGGGATTTGTTGTCTTTAACTCAAACGCTGATGGTCATCAATCAGACGGGAACGAGAAATCATATTACACATGAGGTAAAGTAATCAAGTTTTATAAAGGTTGTGTTTAAAGACATCGTTTTTTTTTTTCATTATGAAAGGTTTCATGTAATGTTCAAAACGCAATTGTTAGTCATAGATGTTACAGTATTAGTCCAATACGATGGTTTGTTAACACAGCACAGAATTAAGTGTTCAGATGAACAAACTTACCTTAAAAAAAGCGAGTGGCCAGACAGACTCTATTACTTCCGCATTTGTCCACGACACTGTTGTCATGTGGTTTTTACGTCAGTAAAGGCGGTAACAAAGGGTAATGTAGATATTAACATCATTTACAAGCGACTGCACTGCCCCGTGTCACTGTTTAGGGCACCAATTTTCTCATAATTTACAAGTAGTTGAAAACATTATAGATATTGTTAGTAATCAGCTGGACAAAATATATAACACCGGACTAGTTTGGATATTTTACTGCAAATATCTTACAAATTAAGAGAAAATCTGATTTCTTAGGAATTAAAGAAAGCAGTAGCTCCATATTGTATAATTTAACCATTTAGCTAAACTTATCAGCTGACTCATGCATGCAGTCCTTATAAAAAAGTAATAAGTATTACTACTAAAATAATAGGATTTCTAAAATATAAAGCTTATATTTAATAAGGAAACCTTTTTAAATAACTCAGAACTTTAAAAAAGTTTGAGCACCATGCACAGTTACTTTCACAATCTAAAGCTCTCAGCAAGTCAATAAAGCTTATTGGTGTGTGTTCAGTCTGCATCAGACACTTTTTAATGGATCCTGCCTGCGAGTAACTGATATTACTGAATCAGAACACACACAGATTGAAGTATCTCACGAGATTGAAGGCATATGGAGATGAAACATTAAGGTCTCAGATCGTAAGTAGAGCTGAAAATTGTGCAGAAATGTATTTTTATGGTAAATTTGTGATCATCTTCGCTGTAATTTAAATTTTTTCCATTTTTGTAGCAAAGAACATTTAATGTCTCAGCAAACCCTGTTTCATACTGTAATAACAGCAATGGTTCAGAAAGCCTCTCTTAAGATTGTGAAGTCCCTTCACGGTGTGCTGCTTCAGCACAGATATGGTCAAGAAAACAGTAACCATAAAAAATGATAAACCTTCAAAATCATCATCAATATTAATGGTCCGGCAACACAAGCACAATGAGTGCACCAACAGCAAGGGCTTACATACAACACAAAACCATATTAGCAATGCAAATAAATTATTATAACAAAACATTAAACAGACAATTATTTCATGCACTGTATAAAGAGAAAGTCAGATCTACCTAAATAATCACTTTAAATGAGAAATTTAAGGTAAAAATACTTCAAAAGGTATACATGTAAAAAAGTAAGCTTTTTCAACTTATTTTCTACTTACATTTTTAAGGTGTTACCAATCAATTAAAGTATTGTTTTTTTTAAAGTAAATCCAAATTTCACTTTTTATAGTCTGGCTGTTTCTCCACCCACATGGTTACATGTAAATAGTTGTTTTTTAATATTTTGATGAGTTTAATAATTAAATAAAATTACGTGCATAAAAGAAATGATTTTTATTTACAATTTTCTTTAATTTATCTCGGACTAACTAGCAGGATCTTTGTTTAAATCTCAGAGCCCTTTGCACATTAAAGACATAAAATTTGCATTTAGATGTCGTACAATTACAGTACCTGATGAATCAGACCATGCTGCATGTAACCCTCAGCTTGGCAGAAAATGAAAGGCCATTCATGAGCTCTTCCATTATAAAAGAACAATATGTACGTACGGTATAGCGGGGAAAAATTGAAGGGTGGTTAAAAAAATTATACATAATACATGAGGCTTCATTACTTTCTAAAAAAAAAAAATCTATAAATTTTGACAATGAGCAAAGACGGGTCACTGTACAATGTTAAAACAGGTTATGAGAAGGTTATTTGTCTATAGTCAAATAAGTCTGAGCTTATGCACACTACACACACTATTATTCAGCTACGCACATAATACTGATAGCATTTACTGTATAAGACATGAAGTTAAATATTAATATTAAAATATTATACGACACTCCACTAGTAATTTCCTATGCATTCTTTTTCAGATATTAAGAATTAGGACAAAGCTGAAAAGACACCTACATTTTAATTTATCATGGGTTAGGATATAAAATTAATAACATTTAAATAACAATAACTTCTTTAAAGCCTAAAAATATATCAAGAATATATGATTATATGAAATAATGTGAACATACTCTGCTTCAATTTGCAAAGTGCAAACTATTAGGTGGCGTTTTCAACCATAGTATCAGATTTAGTAAGATTTGACAATTCAATGAAATTAATGATAATCCTAAACTATTTAACTTTAGTATAACAAAAGTTAAAAGCAATACAGTGCATATCTGGTTTGGTATTGATAAAAGGATACATGTGCTTTATAGGCATAGGTGGGACTGTGTGTGCTCATAAAAACAAAAATAGGTGGGAAACACCTGCTTTATTATATTGCTGAGGTGAATGTAAAAATGTAAAAAATAATTTTAACTAGTAACTTGTGTTTACTCAAGGAAAGAATCTGTGTCGAATATCTTGGAGAATACTAAAACTAACATAACTTTATTTGATATATTCAGTGAATAAGCTTTTCTCTGTCTTTTCAGATTTATTTATTTCAGATTTTTGCCGTTTATCGGCACAAAGAAAGTTTCTAGGATTACTTTAATATGTTGTAAATATTTCAGTATGCTCATTACATTAGAGCAAAGTAAACAACATTATGAATGGATGCTCATGGAGAATTCATTATAAAGATATAATATGAAGAAGAAGAAAAAACATTTGCCAACGGAATTTCTTTTATAAAATTTCACATTTTGGCCATATTCAGTGGCATTTCACTATATCCAAGAGACAGGGGAATGTGTAAACAGAAATTACATTTTATCTTCAGAACCCCAGTGACTCACAAAGTGGAGCACATTGCATTTTTCATATTGCATTTTGTAGAACATGATAAATTACCATCTTAAAATCCTTTAAACCACAATAGAGTGCATTTTTCTCAGTGACGAATACGTTTTTTTTTACAGTTATCTCATGAAGGCTGAGCCCTTGGGTGATCCAAACCAAGCCCCCAATTAGATAAAAATGTGACCCTGTCTCTGAAATCCAGTCTAAAGTCTTTCAAATTTAATTGTGAGATTAGAAGCATCGAAATAAAATTGACAAAAAAAAGGTAATGTGTGTTTATTGCTTTAAATAATATTTTGAGACACAGTACTTGAATTTTCATAAAATGAATTATTTATTGACACTACATTATTTATTTTGCACAAAACTACTGGAAGCTGGCTTCTGACATAGCCTTACTCAGTTAATATAAAAGATATATTTTTTCACCAAAAGTTTTTTTTAACATTATATAGGATTATTTTATGTAGAAAACAGTAAGTCACAAAAATTACTTTATCTAGACTGGCTCACAAACGACTTCCACATGAGACTGTCCTCCAAAAATAAAGACCTCATAGGTCGTTTGTGCAAGCACCTTATTACGACGTAAAGTGACGTATTAAGAGATTAGTGTCCTCTAGCGACAGTAGCTGACACAACCGGTTTTTAAGTACGTTTTAAGGTTTTTGCCTTATACATCAAATTATCACATTTAATTTTATAAATTTGTAAATGTAGAAACGGTTTCATAAACATTTATGGTTTTAAATATATTTTGGAGCATCTAACCCCACCCTCACTCTTACCCTTAAAGTCCATTATCTTTAAAAAAAATCCAGATTATTTACTTACCACCGTGTCATCCAAAATGTTGATGTCTTTCTTTGTTCAGTCGAGAAGAAATTATGTTTTTTGAGGAAAATATTCCAGGATTTTTATCATTTTAATGGACTTTAATGGACCCCAACACGTAACAGTTTTAATGTAGTTAAAAATTGCAGTTTCAACAGAGTTTCAAAGGACTCTAAACGATCCCAAACCAGGCATAAGGGTCTTATGTAGCGAAACGATTGTCATTTTCGACAAGAAAAATAAAAAATATGCACTTTTAAACCACAACTTCTCGTCTATCTCTGGTCCTGTGACACGCCAGTGTGACCTCATGTAACTGCGTAATGCCGTGGAAAGGTCACGTGTTACATATATGAAACGCACATTTGCGGACCTTTTTAAACAATAAACTGACACAAAGACATTAATTAGTATCATTCGACATACAACAACGTCGGAACGGTCCTCTTTCTCCACACTTGTAAACACTGGGGCGGAGTTTCACATACGTCATCCGTGACCTCTTGACGTGATGATGTATTGCATGAGGTCGCGTCACATGACCGGAGATATATGAGAAGTTGTGGTTTGAAAGTGCATTTTTTTATTTTTCATGCCAAAAATGACAATCATTTTGCTAGATAAGACCCTTTTGCCTCTTTTTTGGATCGTTTAGAGTCCTTTGAATCTCCGTTGAAACTGCATTAAAACTGTTACGTGTTGTGGTCCATTAAAGTCCATTAAAATGAGAAAAATCCTGGAATGTTTTCCTCAAAAAGCATAATTTCTTCTCGACTTCTACTTAACCATATAAAACACAACACCCAAGTAAAAGTATAGTCACAGGTATTTATTGCATAAACAGTATAAAAGTATTACAAACCATTCGTGTTGCAAACCTTGCGAACTGAAGTCATACGATACTTTATACGTAGTCAGTCACAAGAGCACTTTTCACAATCATAGAGGACGGATCATCGCTTCTTCTGGTGGCAGTTTTTGAATCGGTGTAAACCGGATCTGATATTTACAGCGGATTGTCATCACTTTTGCATCTTTTCTTTAAATAAATCGATTGTTTGACCTCGGTACACTTGGAATATTTTAAGTACATTTTTAAAAAGTTGTGACTGTTTTGTATGCTGTGTTTATATCATATAATAAATAAATGGGTACGTTATTTGCCCTAAATGACTAAATAATGTAACGTGTAATAAAATACAATTAATCCTGGCGGTTTAAATTGAAAATCATATCCCAGTACATACCATCATTGCAAAATTATACCTCAATATATATAATTTCATACCCTAATATATTAAGTTTCACTTGCTACCGGTAGAGGCGCTAATTTAGTAAATGCATCTATTGGTCATATTTAGTGAAATGGACAAACGACTAAAGCAATCGTATGGGTTGGAGAATAGGCTGGATCCTATCCCATCATCTTGGACTCTAAAGGACTCTAAACGATCCCAAACAAGGCATAAGGGTCTTATCTAGCAAAACGATTGTCATTTTTGACAAGAAAAATAAAAAATATGCACTTTTAAACCACAACTTCTCGTCTATCTCTGGTCCTGTGACACGCCAGTGTGACCTCATGTAACTGCGTAATGCCGTGGAAAGGTCACGTGTTACATATATGAAACGCACATTTGCGGACCATTTTACCTGGATAGATGACCAGTCCATTGATAGTATATCTCCAACAATCCTTCTCTATAACATTTTCCTTTCAGTTGTTAAATCCTAGATTTTAGATCTTAGATAAAGTTAAAACCCTGACAGCTGTGATTGGCTATTTGGCAGGTCTTTACCTAACAAGGCTCTGATGGAGAGGAAAAAGGCAATCAGTCTGACTTCGGTTTCTCTAAGAGTTGTCCGACTCAGTCATTATGGATCTGTCACAACGTCAACTGAACTACCTTATAATTACCCTCACATGTAGACAGACCTACACCACCCTGCGCTGTCAATAACATTAC